>NW_004444117.1:539457-543806 GCF_000243295.1 Trichechus manatus latirostris
TTGTGACTTCTGTATCTTGGTAGATATCTGGTTCATCTGTCCTGTGTTCTAGTCTTGGGTTGTTATCTGATGTTATTGATTTTGTAACTGTAGGAATCCCATTAGTATTTCTTCTAATTTAATTTGGTTTTTGCAAATTCCCTAAACTTCTGTGTATCAGGAAATGTCCTAATTTCACCATCATATTTGAGAGACAGTTTTGCTGGATATATAATTCTTAGCTGGCAGTTGTTTTCCTTCAAGGCCTTATATATGTCATCCCACTGACTTCTTGCCTGCATGGTTTCTGCTGAGTAGTCCAAGCTTAGTGTGATTGACTCTCCTTTGTAGATAACTTTTCTTTTATCCCTAGCTGCTCTTAAAATTCTCTCTTTATCTTTGGTTTTGGCAAGTTTGATCATAATATGTCTTGGTGACTTTCTTTTCGGATCTACCTTATGTGGAGTTCACTGAGCATCATGGATAGATATCTTCTCATCTTTCATGATATCAGGGAAGTTTTCTTCAACAATTTTCTCTATATTTTCTGTTATCTCCCTGTTCTGGTACTCCAATCACTCGTAGGTTATTCTTCTTGATCGAGTCCCACATAATTCTTAGAGTTTCTTTATTTTCTTAATGTTTTTATCTGACTTTTCCTCAAATAAGTTGCTGTCAAGTGCTTTATCTTCAATCTCACTAATTTTGACTTCCATTGCCTCTATTCTGCTCCTATGACTTTCTGTTGAGTTGTTTAATCCTGAAATTTTATTGTTAATCTTCTGGATTTCTGATTGCTGTCTCTCTCTGTATTCTTGCAGCCTGTTAAATTTGTCATTATGCTCTTCTCTTAAATTCCCCTATTGCCTTTTCTGCATTTTGTTAATTTCCTTTCTGATCTCTTGAAGAGTTCTGTATATTAATCTTTTATATTCTGCCTCTGGTAATTCCAAAAAATTTTCTTCCTCCGGAAAACTTTTAGGTTCTTTATTTTGGGAGCTTGCTGAAGCCATCATCTGCCTCTTTATATGATTTGATATTGACTGTTGTCTCTGAGCCATTCATAAGTTATTATATTTATTTATTTTATGTTTGCTTACTGTGTCCTAGCTTCTTGTTTTGTTTTGTTTTGATAATCCCAGATAGACTGCTTATGTGAGCTCACCTGATCACTAGCACCCCTGCAGCTCCAATGTCCTGCCACCAGGTTGCCAATCCTGCCACTAAATATGTGATACCTGTAGTCTGCCCACTCCTCCTGTTTGGATTCAGCTCAGATGTCCAGGTAGTAGTCCACCAAGTGTGTGTTGCAGGCTGTCACCTACAGTTCTAGACCAGCGTGGGTGATCATTGTAGGCCCAGGCATCCAGCTGCAGCAAGGAGACACAGGCTGAGCAAGGAAGGGGGTGGACGGCCACCCCGAGTGTCCAGGAGTAAAGCATGTCCCTGTTCCCTAGAGCATGTAGATGGGTTTGTTTTGCAGCCAGACTATGAGCATCGAATGTTGTTGGCTGTAAGGACTGGGGGGCACCTCTTATTCTTGGGCCCCTGTTGCAGGTGACTAGGTGACATGGATGCAGCCACTAGTCCTCAGGCCCCTGAAGGGGGTAGGTGAAGACTTTGCTTAATGGGCACAGCAGTGTCAGATGTCAGAAACCTGCCACTTCACAGCTGAAACAGTTGAAGTTAGACTTCAGGTATATATCCTGTTCTACTACAGTAATGAGGGCCTACACTGTTGAAATGGGCCCATACAAGTCCATGCGGGGGAAAGGCACTCAAATTCCATGGATCCCTTATGGCTATGCTTAGGCAAATGGTTGTGCCTACTCTGAATTCCTGGCTTAGGGGAGCCGGCAGATTATTTTTTCCCGTTTGTTAATTTGTTTACTCTCCAAGGCTGGAAGACGGGTGCTACTTCTGGCCTAGGGGACTCGGCAATTGCTGAAGGTGGTTCCAGTGCAGAGCAGGGAGCTGGGAGGCAAATGGGAGAGAGGTTTTTCCCTAAGGGGGGTATTTTTGATCCATGCAGTAGACCCGATGCAAGTACTTATCTTTCACCAATTGAGGCCTGCTTCTCACTGCTTCTGGATGGCCGAGTAGACTCTCTGCGGCTGGATCTCTCCCTATGCAGAAAATGCCTCCTGAGTGCCACTGCTTGCCTGCCTCACTGCGTACCACAAGCTGGAGGTCTCAGGCTCTTGCTGGGTCAGGTCTGTCAACTTCTCACTGCTTCCGAACCATCTCTTGCTCCCCCGCCACTCAGTTTGATTCCTCAACTTTACCTTTGATGTTCAGGACTCCTGATTGTCATATATAATCAATTCCCTTGTTTTTTCATGTCTTTGCTGTAAGAGGAACCACCGGAAGTGTCTGACTACTCCACCATCTTTGTTCTGCCTCCCTAGTTCATTTATTTTTATTGCTGAGAAGTATTTCATGGTATAACTGCAGCAGAGTTGGTTTAACCATTCACCTGCTGCAGGGTATTTGGATTGTTTCCAGTTTAGGGCCATTATGAATAAATCTGCTGTGTACTTTCATTTTCAGGTTTTTTTTGTGAATTCACGTTTTTCATTCTCTGAGATAAATCCCCAAGAGTGCATTCACTGGGTATGGTAATTTAGTTTTATAAGAAATTGCCACTCTATTTTCCAGAGTGGCTGTGCCATTTTACATTCCCAACAGCAAGGCATAAGAGATTCAATTTCTCTACATCCTCACCAGAATTTGGTCTTGACCATCAATTTTTTTAAGTCATTCTGACATGTGTGTAGTGATATCTCACTGCAGTTTTAATGTCCACCTCCCTAATGGCTAATGATGTTTAAATTTTTTTATGTGGTAATTTGCCATCTGTGTACCCTCTTCAGTGACATGCCTGTTCATGTGTTTTGCTCATTTGTAATTCTATTGTTTTGTTTTTACTGTTAAATTTTGAGTCCTTTATATATTTTAGATACAGTTCTTTGCTGTATATGTTGTTTACACATATTTTCTCCCAGTCTGTTTTCTCCCTAACAGCATCTTTTCAGACAGTTCAGACAGTGAATATAAAACAGTGAGATCTTCCAATTAAAATAAGTTATCTCCCCTTGGTTTGGTAGTATATATTAATTAAATGTACTGAGCTGATGCCTGAAGATAATTTTCCTGGGCAGTGAACATTCCCTTGGTTGTTGTGCATTCTTACTACCTGTTGCTGCCTTATTACATGTAACTAACTACCTATCCCCCCAAGTAATTTTGTTCCCCAACATGAATGTATAAATCTCTGTATGCAAAATGCGTTGTTCTTGTTTTCCAGAATGTTAAGCAATATTGGGTTGATTTTTGTTTTAGCACTTCCTAAGTTGTGCATCTACCACTTACCTGTCAGTTTGTCGTACTGCAGTGGCTTGTGTGTTGCTGTGATGCTGGAAGTTATGCCACTAGTATTTCAAATACCAGCAAGGTCACTCATGGTGGACAAGTTTCAGTGGAGCTTCCAGACTAAAATACACTAGGAAAAAGGACCTAGCAATCTACTTCTAAAAAAATTGACAAGTGAAAACTTTATGAATAGCCACAGAAAATTGTCTGATATAGTGCTGGAAGATGAGCCCCTCAGGTTGGAACAGAAAAACCAAAAACTAAAAAACAAAACAAAAAAATTAAGCCCTGCCTTTGAGTTGATTCCAACTCATAGGGACTCTCAGGTTGGAAGGCACTCAAAATAACAAATAAGGAAGAGCTGCCTACTACTTTGTTGTAGTTTGGGTAGGTAGTGTGCTTCTAGAAATTTATCCATTTCCCCTAGGTTTTCAGATTTGTTGCAGTACAGTTTTCATAATATTCTCTTATGATCCTTTTTATTTCAGTTGGGTCTGTTGTAATGTCATCCATTTCATTTCTTATTTGGGTTATTTTCATCCTCTCCTGTTTTTCTTTTGTCAGTCTGGCCAGTGGTTTGTTGATTTTGTTGATTCTTTCAAAGAAGCAACTTTTAGTTTTGTTGATTCTTTCTATTTATTTTCTATTCTCTATTTCATTTATTTCTGCTCTGATCTTTATTATTTCCTTTACTCTGGTGGCTGTGGGCTCTTCTTGCAGTTCTGTTTCTATTTGAGATGTGTAGTTAATGTTTTTATTTTGTCCCTGTCTTCTTTTTTGATGTGTGCATCTATTGCTATAAATTGTCCTCTAAGGACTGCCTTTGCTGGGTCCCAAAGGTTTTGTTATGATGTGTTTTCATCCTCTTTTGATTCTAGGGATTTTTTGATTCCATCTCTGATTTCTTCTATTACCCAGTTTCCATGTAATTGATTTTTTTCCCTTGCTCTTTCTGTTGTTAACTTCTACCTTGATGGCACTGTGGTCAGAGAAGGTAC
>NW_004444117.1:544805-577054 GCF_000243295.1 Trichechus manatus latirostris
CATCATCGTGACAAAGTTTACAACACATAAGGAAATCATATCAGATAACACAATCATACAATACTGGGAATTGTGACCCAGCTGAGCTGACAGACATTTTTGGGGGACACGACTCAATCCGTGACATTGTGCTCCCTGGCCAAGAGACTATGGCCGTGGGAAGCAGAGGAGGCCGAGTGGGGGTGAAGAAGGGTGGGAGGTTTGTAAGTGTGTATCACTGGTTACTGGTTGTTCCGTCTCCTGCTGGAAGCTCCGTGAAACTGCTTTCTTGTACCCCCTACTTGCTGGTCTCTGATAGGAGTCCAAGATGGCAGATCCGGGCTGTGTAAGCTGATAGGGGACCTCTGCATGAACCTCTCCTCACTCTCCATTCTCTGTCAGTTTTCTCACTCCATTTGGTGCTTGGCTGAGTTCTTTTTCTCTTCATTTGAGGTTTTAGGGTTTCGGGATTGCTGTTTTCTCTGTTTGGCTTAGTTTTTTGGATCTTTGCTGTGGAGGGATGGTGCGGTTCTTCTGCCTAGAGCGCCATGTTGCCAGAAGTCAAGTAAGTTCTTCTAATTGGTAGTAAGAGATTTCAACTTACAGATCTGGAAAATCCTGTTGTACAAACTCAGGACCCATGTTCTAGAATTTTTACCAAGGACATGGCTACACAATCTTTCACTAAAGAAATTAAGCCTATGATTGATGGAGCTAACCAACTACCACAGCAGAAAACCCATCAGCTTATACATTTTCATTTTGCACAGTTCATTTTTAAGTTCACCTCTTTCCTCTCACATTTTACTATAAGCAGCAAGGGGAAACCATGCAGTCCCTTTAAGATCTTGCTTAGAAATCTCTTCAGCCAAATATTCAAGTTCATCACTTGCAAGTTCTACCTTCCGCCAAATATTTGAACATAATTCAGACAAGCTCTTTGCCTCTGCGTAAAAAGCATTGCCCTTCCTCCATTGTCCAATCATATGTTCATCGTTTTCTTCTCAAGCTGCACCAGAAGAACATTTAATGCTCACGTTTCTAGCAACACTCTGTTTATGGTACCATATGTATTCTCTAAGACGACAGAGATTTTGTAGCTCTCCTCACTTCTTTCTGAGCCCTTACCAGAATTGCCTTTGACGTTCATAATTCTACCAACAGTTTCTTCAAGGCAATCTATGGTCTCACTATGAAGCACATCAAAACTCCTCCAGATTCTACCCATTACCCAGTTGCAAATCCACTTCCACATTTTTGGAATCTATTAAATAAGCAGCACCCCACTTCTGTACTAAATTTTATCTTAGTTAGCTAGTGCTGCTGTAACAGAAATACCATAAATGGATGGCTTTAATGAACAGAAATTTATTTTCTCACAATTTAGGAGGCTAGAAATCCGAATTCAGGGCACTAGCTCTAGAGGAAAGCTTTCTCTCTCTGTAAGTTCTGAGGAAAGGTTCTTGTCTCTTTTCAACTTCTATTCCTTGGCAATCATGTTGCTCTTAATGAGGCATGGCATCTATATCCCCCATCTCTGCTTTTATATCTCAAAAGAAATTGACTTAAGACACACCTAATACTAATACTGCCTCATTAACATAAGAAAGAAAACACATTCCCAAATGGGATTAAAACCACTATAGGGGTTAGGATTTACAACATATATTTTTAGAGGACACAATTCAATCCATAAGAATATCTAAAAGAATTAAACACTTAGGATAAATTTAACCAAGGAAATAAAAGATTTCTACACAGAAAACTCTACAACATTACTAAAAGAAATCAAAAGCTCATTGCTGTCAGGTCGATTCTGACTCATAACAACCCTATAAGACAAACTAGAACTGCCCCATAGGGTTTCCAAGTAGTGGCCGGTGGATTCAAACTGCTAATCTTTTGGTAAGCAGCTGAGCTCTTAACCACTGTGCCACCAGGACTTCAAAAGAAATCAAAGATGACCTAAATAAATGGAAGGACATTCCATGCTCACGGATCAGAAGACTCAGTATTGTAAAGATATCAATACTGCCTAAAGCAATTTATAAATTCAATGCAATCCCCTTCAAAATTCCAAAAACCTTCTTTACAGAAATGGAAAAATCAATCCTCAAACTTACATGGAACTGCAAAGGGCCCAAAATACCGAGAACAATCTTGAAAAAGAAGAACAGAGTAGGAGGACTCTCACTGTCCAATCTCAAATCATATTTCAAAGCTACAGTGATTAAAGCAGTCTGGTACTGACATAATGATAGACCAATGGGATAGAATTGAGAGCCCAGAGTTAATTGCACACTTCTGTGGTCAACTAATCTACAAGGATGCTAAGTCTATTAAATGGGGGGAAAAAGTCTCTTTAATAAATGGTTCTGGGACAATTGATTTTCAACATGCAAAGAATAAAGATAGACCCATACCACACATATATACAAAAACTAACTCAAAATGGATCTAAGACCTAAATGCATGACCTAAAACCATAAAACTCTTAGAGTAAAACATCAAGGTACTACTTCAATACCCAGTCCTCAACAAAGGATTCTTGGACATGACACCAAAGGCACAGGCAAAAAAGACTAAATAGATAAATGCGATCTCATCAAAATTAAAAACTTCTATTCATAAATGAATTTGTCAACAAGGAAGAAACAACTTACAGACTGGGATAAATTTTTTTGGGAACTATATAACAGACAAGGGTCTAATATCCAGAATATTTAATATACTCCTACAACTTAACAAACAACACAATCAAGTAGACGTCTCACAAAAGAGGATATTCAAAGGGCCAACAAACACATGAAAAGATGTCAAACCACAATGAGATACCGCTTCACTCCCACCAGGATGACTAAAAAAAACAAAAAACAACAAAAAAAAAAAATACACACAATGGAATACTATGCAACAAAAAACATAATAACTAATCTGTGAAACATCTCACAACATGGATTAATTTGGAGAACATTATACTGAATGAAATAGGTCAATCACAAATGGACAAATATTGTATAAGACCACTATTATAAAGTAACAACCAAAGACTTAAACACAGAAAAGAAAAAAAAAATTATTTGATGGTTACCAGGGATGGGAGGGGGTGGAAAGGTAAATTATCAAATACATAGAAGACATGTGTTAATACTGGTGAAGGATAAGGCAATACACAATATGGGAGAAGTCAGCACAACATTACCAAGGCTAGAAAGGACACTGAGAGGAACACAAGAATAAAGGTCTGCTACAGTAACTAGAATAGCATAGACAATCCTGCAACAATAGTATTAAGAAACAATAATTTATGAATGGAAACGTAGGTAGATAGATATGCTAAGAGGTGTGGGAGGGTATAAGGGAGCACACTTACACAGTCAGATACAGGTTTGGTGGTGGATATTTCTATATACGTGACTATAGGTACTCCTCATATATTAATATAGACAACAGAGCACACAAGGGGCACAGTCAGGGAAACCTCTTATACATAACCAAACACCTGGTAGGATGAAATTCCTAGGCTAGAAGGCAAAGGACCATAGACTTGGGGGACATCTATGTCAATTGGCACAATATAATTCATAAAGACGATGTTCTGCATGCAACTTTGGTGAGTAGCATCTGGGGTCTTAAAAGTTCGCAAGCAGCCATCTAAGATACAAACTACTGGTCTCTTCCTGTCTGGAGCAAAGGAAAGTGAAGGAAACTAAAGACTCGAGGGAGCAATTAGTCCAAAGGACTTATGGACCACATGAACCACAGCCTACGCAACCCCCAGACCAGAAGAACTAGATGGTGCTCGGCTACCACTACCAACCACTCTGGCTGGGATCAGAACAGAGGGTTCCAGACAGAGCAGGAGAAAAATGTAGAACAAAAAGTCAAATTCACAAAAAAGACCAGACTTACTGGTCTGAAAGAGACTTGAGGAATTCCTGAGATTGTGGCCTTAAGACACCCTTCTGAACTGGAACTGAAGCCATTCCCAAAAACCATCTCCCAGCCAAACAATAGACAGGCCCATAAAATAAACAGTAACACCCCAGAGGAATGTGCCCCTTAGAACAATCAATTATACAAGATCAAAAGGGCAATATTTTCCCAAAAGCAAAGATGAGAAGGCAAGAAGGGGTAGAAAATCAGGACTAAAGGAAACAGAGAACCCAGGGTGGAAATGAGGAGAGTGCTGACACATTGTGGGGAATGAACCCAAGGCCATGAAACACTTTATGTACAAACTATTGAATGGGAATCTAATTTTCTCTGTAAACTTTCACCTCATCCACAATAAAACAAAATGAAACAAAGCAAAAAAAGGAAAATAACAAATGTTGGTGAGGATGCGGGGAAATTGAAACCCTTATCCATTGCTGGTGGGAATGTAGAACGGTCAAACTGTTGTGGAAAACAGTGTGGTGGTTCTTCAAAAAATTAAAAATAGAACTACCATACAGCCCACCATTCCCACTTCTAGGTATATAACCAAAGGACTTGCGAGCAGCAACACAAACACACATGTGCACCAGTGTTCATTGCTGTGCTATTCACAATAGTGAAAAGGTGGAAACAACCTAAATGTCCATCGATGGATGAATGGATAAGCAAAATGTGGTAACACATACAATGGAATACTACTCACCTGGAAAGAGAAATAAAGTCCAATACATGTTACAACATGGGTGAACCTTGAAGATATTATGCTGAGCAAAATAAGTTAATCATAAAGAGACAAATATTGTATGATCTCACTTATATAAAATGACTACAAAGAGCAAATATATAGAGATCAAAGTTTATTAGTGGTTACCAGGGGCAGGAGGGAGGGGAAGAATGGGAGTCATTGTTTGGGAACTAGTGAGTTTCTGTTTGGTGATGGGAAATTTGACATCAATTAAAAGTAATGGTTGCACAACTGATCAATGTAATTGATACTACTTGGCTGTATATCTGAAAAATGTTGAATTGTCATGTTGTGATGTATAGTTTACAAAGAAAAGCAGCTGTTGAGGGTGTTTATGTGCAACCAAACACCTCATGGAATTTGTTTTCTTGGTTTGGAGGGACATCTCTAATATGACCTAATATTGTTTCTCAATACTTCTGTTCTACCTCCTGGTTGATTGCATAGTGACTGGGGTCTTAAAAGCTACCAAGCTGCCATCCAAGGTACAACAATTGATTTCTGTTCACCTGAAGCAACTGAGGAAGAATGAGAGTCAGGAATCAGAGGAGGAAATTGAATGCATGTCTGGTTGCCTCCTTGAACAACTGCTTCCTTTGCCGTGAGACCAGAAGAACTGGATGGTGCCCAGCTACCATTACTGAACATTTTGATTAAAGATTCTACAGAAGGATCCTGATCAAAAGGGGAAAAATGTAGAACAGAATTTCAAATTTTCAATGGAATCCATCCTTTCTGGAACCATTGAGGTGAATGAGCCTCCAAAACTATTGCCCTGATATACTCTTTAACTTTAAACCTTAAACCAAAAATATCCCCTGAAGTCTCCTTTGAACCAAAAAATAATTAGTAATGTACATCTGCTTTGAGCATTGTGCTCTTTTAAAGAATTACCTATGTGAGATCAAACTGATAAGGGCAACTCTAAAGGTTGGATGGAAAACTTAGGGGGTAGTCAATTTAAGATAATAGTGGTGGAATAATTTGGAAATGGATTGGGAGAATGGTGAAGAACTGTACATGTAGAAATTTTGAAATCATACATCTTTGGCTGTGCATACCTTCACCCAAATTAAAACAAAACACACAAAACCAAAGACATACTTCTTATGTGGAATCAGGTGAAGATGCAAATGATAGTGCATCCAGAACGGTATAGAAGAAAAGAGGCTGGTAAAGGTATGTTGGTAAATTTTACAATGAACGGCAACCCAATTTACTACAATAGTGTAAAACAAAAAGCTGTTTAGTTGTATAAACGTAATAGAGTGGGCAATAATAAGAGATATTTTCAGTAATTACATAGTAAATTGAATAAAAATAATTGTAGAAACTAATTGCCTGAAATCAGAATTAAATGTCCAAGAAGAAAAAAATTTAAATGACTATTATCAGTGTCTAAGCCCTGGAAGCTCAGTGGTTAAAAGCCCGGCTGCTAACCAAATGGTCTGCAGTTGGAATCAACTGGCTGCTCCTTGGAAGCTCCATGGAGCAGTTCTACCCTGTCCTATAGTGTCACTATGAGTCATTTTTGACTGCATGGCAACAGGTTTATTTTTTTTTTTTTTTGGTTTTAGGCTTGTAACTTAGCCAGCCATAAAATAGCTTAGATTATTTCACAAAATAGAAAATCATTTTTAGATAGAAGGTAAAATAAGTTATTGCTTTTGCTCTGCAAATTTTGTTAGAAAATTATGAGGAAAAAAGGTATTTTTCAAAAACGGAAAAGTCTTCATACACTTTTAAAACAAAGTTTTAATTATAGTAGTGATTTATAGTTTGATTTTAATTAAAATATATATCGTATCTACTTTCATAAGCATCAGTTTTGACCTGCACAATACTGTAATGGGATGCTTTACTGCTTTGCTCTATTGTTAATAATAGCAAAAAAAAAAGGAAAATACCCAAACGCTGCCTCTTAAACTGCTTTTTCCAATAAAATTCCCTTAGAATAGATGTTCATATGTGACTTTTCTTGCTTTGTTTTTCTGATGTAAAGAAACTTACAAAATTTTAGGGGCATAATTTTCAAAAGTTGAAAAGAACACTCACACAATAGCTAATGATCGAGTATCAGAGATTTATTTATCTCAGTAATGAAGTATCTGCAGGATGTTAAGGAAATTCAAAGGAGAATGAGAGACTGAAGCATAACTTGGCAGTGAAAGAAAGAACTCTGAAATAAGAATGCTAAATTAGATACAAATACAATTTTGAATAATGACGTAGATGGGGAAAAGAAGGAGTTCCTGGGTGGCTCAAATAGTTAAGTGCTCAGCTGAAAGGTTGGCATTTCTAGTCCACCCAGATGTACATTGGGAGAAAGGCCTAGAGATCTATTTCTGAAAGGTCCCAGCCTTAAAAACCCTGTGGAGCAGTTGTACTCTGCACACATGGGGTCATCATGAGTCGGAATTGACTCAAAGGCAGTTGATTGGATTAGTTATGGGGGAAAGAAACTCCATAGTCTCCATTTGTGAAAGAAATATGTTTTGAAAACAGAAAGAAAAGGACATACAGAAGTTCAGGCTCCTCTGAGGGTTAGTTTCTTCAAGGATGCTACCTTTCATTTTCCTGTCAAATCTTTGACCTGAATGACCATTTGAGTGATCTGACTCTTTTTTAATTGGTAGACTGTTAAAAAAAAAAAAAAAAAAAAGAGCTCCACAATTGTGAATAAACAATATCACTGAATTGTATGCTTTAAAAATGGTTACGATTGTAAACTTTATGCTATATGTATTTTAGTATTTAAAAAAAAATAAAAAATGGAGCACAAATACACATTAGATGAATAGGATAAAACAATTACAGAACACAAAAGTATTTAGAAAAAAAATTAATAGAATTAAAAACAAAACCTAAGAGGGAAGTGAAACCATTGCTGATCTACCCAAAGCATCACCCGACAACCTATTAATAAAGCAGTGTATTGATCATAACTCACTGCAGTAACGGAGAGTCCATCTTAACTTAGTGATCCCTCAGAGTGAGGACACCAGAAGTGGGTTAATTATAGGACTTTGGGCTTAGGCTCAAGTGGTCTAAGGCAGATCTTCAAGGCAAAGAATTGATTGGGATTAGGCTAGTTGGTGATACAGTAGTTTAGGATTGGCAGACACAGCAAAGCGAGGGTCACGAAATGAAAATCAATAAGTAAACTGTTTTTGACAAATCCTGTTGGCAGAGATGATTCTTAGTTATCTTCATTATAACATATATGAAAATTTACAGAGGTGATAGATATCAGTTCCTGATGATTATGGCTTTAGGTGAATTTCTTCAGCATATTGATTTAGAATCTCTTGGGAAGGATGCACTACACCCTTTTTATCCAAAGAGGGTGCATCAGGCTCTAGGACAGTATTAGAAGAAAAAAAAATAATACTGAAGGTTATTAAGTACATGATATTTTTCAGTTGCCATGAGAATAAGATTTCCACTTTTTAAATATTAACACTAACACTTATATAGAGGTTGTTATGCATTAGTTACTGTTTTAAGCACTTTACATATATTAGCTCATATAGTTCTCACAACATCCCCATTAGCATTTCTAGAATTGCCCTCATTTTACAGACTAGGATACCAAAGCACAGAAAGACCAAGTAACTTCTCTACAGTCACACAGAGAGCAAGAAGCAGGGAGGAATTTTAAACCAAGCGTCCCGCTCCCAAGTTTGGGCTTACGGTTGTTTTTCCCTATGTCTCTGTTCAGATTCTAAAGCAAGGGCTGTAGAAGTGGGGGCTGCATTCTTCTGATGCATAAGTTCTGATCACAGTACAGTCTAGTGGGGCACCAAATTAGACAGGAAGGCAGGCTCTAGGTGTTTAGGAAGATCACACTATTCATCTGCTCTTCTGTCTAAAATGAGGTTTGCATCACATACCTTGTAGGTTTTCTGTGAACCCAGAGACAAGAATGCCCCATGTTGGGCAAAGGTCACTCTGAGTAGGCACCAGGGTAAGTGAAGATGCTGTCAGTCACGTGCAGTGCACAGATGCCACAGCCATACCACATCTCTAAATGAAGGCATAGAGTTGAACTTCTGAAAATAGGCACAGAGGAGGCTGGAGGGACTAACTTTGCCATGAGCCCAAAGAGAATGGTCATAGAGAAGGTAACATTAGAATCAGGCATTAAAGAATGTAAGAGGTACTGTCCAAGCATTTGGAGTAATTCCCTCAAATCACTGAATTAGGTATTATTAATTCCACATCTAAAAATAGAGGCCAGATAGAAGTACATTGTCCAAGACTACATGGCAGGCAAACCAGTATTAAGCTCTAAATATGTTTGATTCCAAGCTCTGCATTCATACTACTGCACCATGAATAAGAAGAAAGCCACTCTCGGCAGGCAAGACACCTTTCTCAAAGGCAGAGGAGCATTAAAGTGCAGGGGCCTGGAGGAAGGGGTAGTTAATTCTGTGATGCTAGAGTTTGAATCTAGAAGAAAGGAAGAAGGATTGCAGTTAGATAGTTTTTCATGCTAAAGTGTTTGAAAGTAAGAGAGGACATTAACAGTGATTGTTTTTAATCATGACAAGGAAGGAGCATATCTTCCTGGTAGAAATATCACTTCTGGCAACTGTATGGAGGATGCATGGAAGGGGAAGAGATTAAGGCATAGAAACCATAATGCAAGAGATTGAGGGTGGGATTTTGAGGTAAGTTAATGGAGTGGGAATGGGCAAGAAGGTAGGGACTAGAGTAGGGCTTCTCAAACTTTAATGAGAATAAGAATCACCTGAGGATCTTGGTAAATGCAGATTCTGATTCATCAAATCTGTGTGGGGCTTAAGAAATTCTTTGTCCCCTAAAATACTGGCCTGAATCTTTTAGACTTTCCTTTTGATGACTACTGATTTGGTGACATTTGAAAAGTGGTGGTAGAGGAGCTGCCTATGCACATACTACAGATGTAAATCTATCACTTGGTTTTTCTTCCTTTTTTGTGTGTGTATATATATATATATATACTTTTTTTAATTTTATTGTGCTTTAGGTGAAAATTTACAGTGCAAATTAGTTTCTCATTTAAAAATTTATACATAAATTGTTTTATGACATTGATTGTAATCGTTGCATGTGTCAGCATTCTCCCCCTTTCCCTTTACATTCTGGGTTCCCTGTGTCCATTCTTCCAGTTTTCCTGTCCTTTCCTGCCTTCTCCATCTTTTGTTTTTGGGCAAGCGTTGCCCATTTGGTCTGGTATACTTGATTAAACTAAGGAGCAGGTTCCTCGCATGTTTTATTGTTTGTTTTATAGGCCTGTCTAATCTTTGGCTGAGGATGGACTTCAGGAGTAGCTTCAGTTCTGAGTTAACAGGATTTCTGGGGGCCATAGTCTTGGAAGTCCCTTCAGTCTCTGTCAGACTAGTAAGTCTGGTCTTTTTTTGTGAATTTGAATTTTGGTCTACATTTTTCTCCCACTCTGATGCAGACCCTTTATTGTGATCTCTGTTAGAGCTGTCATTGGTGGTAGCTGGACACCATCTAGTTCTTCTGGCCTCAGGCTGGTGGAGGGTGTGGTTCATGTGGTCCACTTGGTTTTTCTTGTTGGGGTATAATGGCCTTTTGTGTATATTGAAAAAATTAGACTGTAGTGCTGAGAATCAAACTTCTTTCACATCCCTGTTGCCATTGAATTGATTCTGATTCATAGTGATACACAAATTTGATTTTTAAGTCATTGCTTGGGTACTGAGATGATTTGGTCCTTTATCAGTAGGTCTTTGCATAGTACATTTAGTCATCATTAAAGAGACTACTAGTTTTATACCTTCAAATACTCTAAGTGATAGATCTCATTCAGCACATCACCATTCTTTTTTACTCGGTTGTTAACTTTCATAACTCTTCAAAGTTCAAATCTTGATTAATCTGCTTATCCACTTGGTAGATAAAGGAGTTTCATCTGTGTACCCTCAATCATTTCTGACATATAATTAGTTCTAGTTTCCTACATAAGGCTTGAGTTATACACACACTTAACTTACCAGGCTACTGTTCATTCTTACTGAAAGTGTGTTTCTTATTCTTCTTTACCAGTGAGCAAGGAGATACACTTGAAAATTATCATTTTACTTATCTGATGAGTTAATTAAATTCAAACTAACTACTTTATGAGCTTAGTCAAAACATTTCGTCCAGTAGTTTAATTTAGGCTCAATTACCTTGCAATTATGATTATAACACGTAATCTTGGCCAGCTTCAGTCTACTCTTTGCTCTGTTGAACTATTACAGTTCAACTCTTGAACAATCTTGATTAAGGCTGTTGGAAATACAAAAGTGTAACTGTGTCACAATAAAGTTGATTATTTTTTCGCCTAAAAAAAAACTGTAACTGTGTCAGGAGTAGTTGATATACGGCTGGTTTAGGGTGTGGATGGCTGCAAGTGTGTGCTGGAAGATGGAGAATACAGGCATAAAGCATTTCTAGGTTCATGTCCAAGATACACTTCTCTGAGGGATTGGATGAGAACTCTCTGTTGCTCAGAGGTATAATGCGATATCTTCATTCCAACTTTCCTGGATTTTTTTGTACAGTTTTATCATCACTTTTTGTCACCACCACATTTGTGGAATAACTAATTCCTGGAAGTCAACATTCTCAGAGGGGGACTTAATATAGCAAGCTGGCTTCAAAGAAGTGAAGCTCTAAAACTCGTTGCTGTCGAGTCTATTCTGACTCATAGCGACCCTATAGGACAGAGTACAACTTCTCCATAGGATTTCCAAGGAGGGGCCATATACAGAAACCTAGGTTTATGGAACCTGAGAAACCCCAACACGATTCTAAAGCAGTTCTAAGGAGGACACTGGAAGTACCCAGAAGAGTTCCTGACACACAGAAAGCCATAGTCAAATACTTGTTAAGTGAGTGAATTACTTCAAAACTAAGACCTCTTAATACATAAGTACAATTTACTTAGGTCGAATTAAAGTTAATATTACAAATGGACATATCATCTTATGTTAATTTGACATCAGTATTAACCTAGCACCTTTCTTAAGGCTCCCACCACTGCTTTGTTCCTAAAACTATAAATTAGGGGGTTCAACATAGGCGTGAGAATAGGACCGAGTATAAAGAGTACCTGGTACAGCTTGACATTATGATAGGAACTAAACCTCCTGTAGACACCCATAGCAGGGCCACAGTAGAGGCATAGCACAGTCAAAAGGGTGGAGGAAGCGGTCAGGGCTTTGTTTTTTCCCTCAGGGAAGTTCATACAGAGGGTGACAAGGAAGATGAGAGCATAAGAGGAGAAGATGAGGGACAAGAGAATGAGAAGCACCACAATGCTTGTCACCACCACAACCTTCTCATAGGCAGAGATGTCCTCACAGGCCAAATTTAGGATGGCCATGAGATAACAGAGGGAATGGGAAATACCTCTGGAACCACAAGCAGGGAAATGCATGGCATAGGCTGTGTGTACCAGTGATGTAATGGCACCCCTGGCCCAGGGGAAAGCAGCCATCTGTACACAGACCCTAGGACTCATGATGATGACATATCTTAAAGGGTAGTAGATGGCCACATACTGGTCATAGGACGTGAGGGTGCTGAGGATGAACTCGGCAATTCCCAGAGTCAAAAAGAAGAAGATCTGAGTCCCACAGGCTGGCCGTGAGACGTTTCTCCTCCCTGAGAAGAAGTTGATGGCCATTTTGGGGACAAAGCTAGACATTAATGTCAAGTCCATGAGGGCCAGCTTGCTGAGCAGGAAGTACATGGGTGTGTGGAGGTGAGAATCTACTCAGATCAGGAGGATGAGAATGGAGTTCAAAATGAGAGCCACAATGTAGATCAGAAGCATGGCACCAATAAAAAGATTGATATGTTTCATATCCAGGTAGAGGCCCAGAGGTGAAGTCTGTGCCTGATGTTTCATTTCTTTTATCCATGCCTATGCTTTGTTTTAAAGAATTAAATAACAGAAGGAAAACAAACAATGAGATATAATGGAGAGTTATTGGACTATGGATTTAATCCTTTAAACTCTTTCCTCTGTCATCCTTGATCAGGGTTCATTGGTCAGTGTAAACATATTAAAGGTGCCCTGAGCCAATTTTCATAGGTATTGACCTGATTTCTGATTTTCCCTATTTACGACCTTATTTCTGATTTTCTTACTTTCCTCATTTACTCCTATTCTCAGGAAAGAGTCACTGGCCACAAGAATGATTGCATTGCTATTAGCAAGGGGCTCAAATTGTGCTGGGCACAAACCTGATAGCATATCAGAATCACCATGGGAAGCTCTTCTATGATATTTTCCCTTGTGGACTTATTTTTCTCCAATTTTTGATTGCCTGTTTAGAATGAGATTATTTTAACCTAGTATCCGAGGTGATATTGATATTCCTAGTTGGAGGGACTGTCTTAGGAAAGAAGTTCAGTTATCTCCATCAAGGCCAAGAGAGACTAAAATAGTTGTCTTGGGTTACATGGTTACTTCATGTTAGAGAACTAGCTCATTCAGTTATAGTACACTGCCATCCTCATGCTTATTTTCATGTTAGCAGTTGATTACATTTTATGTCATGTTTCTAATTTAATTTGTAATATTATACTTAATAAGATTGCCAATTATTTCATAACAGAAAATACTTATTTCCATTATATCCAAATTCACTGGATTTAAACACCATCTATAAGCTTATGACTTCCTCTAACTCCAGACTTGGATATGCAACTGTGTAGACAACATCTCCTGAGGGTGAGTAAGGAGAATTACAAATTAACTTATGTAAAACAAAACTCTAGATTTCCTCACCCTAAATTTCCTTCCTCCAGTTTTCCCATTTCAGTCAAAGTCACCACCATTCACCCATTGCACAAGACAAAAATCCTAGGAATTATCTTTGACTCCTATTTTCCACACTCAGTTCTTTGACAAGTCCTGCTAATCTGCATTCAAAATATGTCCTGAATATGAAGTCCATCACTGTCACCCTATACCAAGCCACAGCATCCTTACCTGATCTGTGACAAAAATAGTCTTTGTTTTGTGACAGTCGGTTTATTTGTTTATATATTGATGCATTTATTTTATCTTCTCCATGATGGAAGTGGTATTGGAATGCCCAATCTAGTCCTGTTGTTCTTTTATGCACGAAGACAGTGACGCCCATAGAAATTCAGACACTTGTTTGAAGTCCCCAAAATGGTAGTCTGAAAAGCACAGACATCTTAATAATTTCCTAAACTCTTTGCAACATACTCACTTTAGTTAATCACGTCTGTGTCCGTGCTGTTTATTAAAAGCCTCTAAATCGATATACAGATGCAATTTCATGTACCACTAAAGGCCAGTTACCAGCAAGTCAATTTTGATTCATGGCGACCCCATGTGTATCAGAATACAACTGTGCTCCATAGGGCTTTCAGTGGTTGATTTTTTGGAAGTCGATCACTAGACCTTTCTTCTGAGGCACCTCTGGGTGTCCCTGAGCCTTCAGCCTTTCAGTTAGCTGCTGAGTGTGTTAACCATTTGGGACCACTTAAGGACTCCACAGTTGCCTTTGAGTCAATTCTGACTCATGTAGAGTGGCTATAAATGGGAAAGTACACAGAATTGAATATAATAAACACATTTACCACTTAGGATGTAAATTATACAACTATGCTCACTATATTAATGATTTATGATCTTTGTAACATTTGAATAGACATACTTTCAAATACGTATAATTACTAAGTTTTATTCATAGAAAATTTCCAAAATTATTCTTAGTTACACATTATTTTCTTAAAAGGGCATTCAAATTCAAATGTATATGTTCACATGAGATAAAAGAGATTTGAAATTTATATACTATTTCTTCATTTGAAGGTAGGTCTCTGTATTGGTATGCTAAGCATTTTGATCACCGTTCAGTTATATCTTTCATCAACTGTTCATCTGTAGAACAGAGTTTGAAGAGAGAGAGAGAGACCTTGGATTTAAGCCAAAGCTAGCCTTAAGGGTTCAGGTTCTCACCCTCACAGATGTCCTTCTCTTCTTCAAGGCACTTCCATTGCTATGTGTGTGAATAAGACCTTCTCTTCCCACTTCTGATAACACTGAATGTAAAGAGAACATTCAAGGCCCTGAATATGTTATTTAATTTTAAAACACAAGTTGGTATATCCTCTATGGTCATCTCACTGGCTGATACACATATGCTTGACCTTCACGACATTGTAAGATAGGTAAAGTTAGTCATGCTGTCCTTCCCTACCCACATTTCCCCTTTGCTTGGGTGCCTGGTACCTTCTTGCATCTTGGAACCATTCTCCCCAATACTTCGCTTGTGATGGACCTCTCTAACCCATCCTCACCCTGCAAGACAGAACTGCATTTCAATCTAAAATACTCAAAAACATGAATGTGGTGCTATTTATGCTGTTGTAAGAGCTGACTGGAGGGAAAAGCATGTTGGGCAGACCCCAATATCTTTCCAATCACAGCACAATGCAATCACCTTCTCGGCCTTTTCCATTGTGCATCCTCCAATGCTTAGTTGTTCCTTTCCTCTTTGATCCTATCACTTATTTGATCAATTCCTCCCACTCACCAGCAGAGTCTCCTGTCACTGGTTTTTATCTTCCTCCTATTCACATATTCACCCTTCCACCCATTTGCCCCCACAGCACCTTTCCGAGATCTGTCACAAATGGTGTCACGTGTCCTTAAGATCACTGAAGGACACTTTATCTTAGATGTTCTTTCTCTTTCCCATTCTCCATGCTTTCTTGCTGCCTTGCCCTGCCTCAGAATGAGAAAAAAAACCTCTTTTTCATTTCTCTGCTGGTGCCTCATAGCAGGAGAATAGAATGTAGGTGTTATGGATTTAATTGTGTCTTCCCAAAGTTTATATTGAAGTCCTAACCCATGGTACACAGGTGACCTTGTTTGGAAACAGAGTCTTTGAGGACATTATCAATTAATGTGAGTCATACTAGAGTAGGGTGTGTACTAATCCAATATGACTGTTGTCCTTATAAAAGAAGAGAAGAGACACAGAGAGACACACAAAAGGAAGATAGCCATGCAAAGATCAAGGCAGAGATTGGTATGATTTACAAGCCAAGGATCACTGGTCCTCACCAGAAGCTAGGAGAGAGTCATCCAACAGATTCTCCCTCAGAGCCCTCAGTAGGAATCAAAATAGCTGATACCTACCCTGATTTAGGACTACTAGTCTCCATAGGTGTGATACAGTAAATTTCTGTTCTTATCAGCCACTCACTTTGTGACCTTTTGTTATGACATCCCTAGGAAACAAGCACAATAGAGAAAGTCAAAGAAGTTGATTCAGTTTCTTTTACTCACATGTAACTCTCTCTCCCTTATAGACATAGCATTTTAGTGGAGGAATCCAGTTTCCCTTTCCTTCTTGGAGAATTCAGTATATTCAATGTTTGTTGAGTGGTTTAAACCTCACTGCCTTGGGAACCTTTTTATTAACAGACCATCCTGTAACCAATTTATTGGTATAACTACGAGGAACAAGGAATTTGGTGCTCCTTGTGACTGGCTTCAGAGTAAGACATCAAAACAATCTATTGGGATGGAGGCAATACACAACTCATTTCTGATCTCCTTCACAAAACAGGTTGATGACTGATTGACACAAAAACTCTCCTTGTGCATCATAAATATGCTTATGTTGAAGGACACGCTTTGAAGAAAAGATTTCCCCATTGTTGCCTTCACACACCTCTGTCCTTCATTTGAGTCCATTTCAACTGTCTATGATTTTTTCAGAATCTCATTCATTTCCAAAATCTTTTATATCCAGGTAAATGGGAATGAAAGCTTTATGATGCCTCCTGTTCCAGAAAATTTAGAAAATGTATGTTTGGTACTGTTGCCATTGTTTTTGTCCTTGTTCTTTTCAGGAACCTACTTCCAACATTTAAAATATGATATTTAGAGGGCTGTGGGGACCGTGGTCTCAGGAAACATCTAGCTCAATTGGCATAACATAGTTTATAAAGAAAATGTCCTACATTCTACTTTGATGAGTAGTGTCTGAGGTCTTAAAATCCTGTGAGTGGTCATCTAAGATACTCCACTGGTCTCAACCCACCTGGAGCAAGGAAGAATGAAGAAAACCAAAGACACAAGGGAAAGATTAGTCCAATGAACTGATGGACCATAAGTACTACAGCCTCCACCAGACTGAGTCCAGAATAACTAGATGGTGCCTGGCTACCACCACTGACTACTCTGACAGGGATCACAATAAAGGGTCCCAGACAGAGCTGGAGAAAAATGTAGAACAAAATTCTAACTCACAAAAAGAGACCAGACTTATTGGCCTGAAAAAGACTGGAGAAACTTCAAGAGTATGGTCCCCAGACACCCTTTAAACTCAGTAATGAAGTCACTCCTGAAGTTCACCCTTCAGCCAAAGATTGGACAGGCCCATAAAACAAGAAGGGACTAAAGGGTCACATCAACCCAGGGGCAAGGACTAGAAGGCAAGAGGAGACAGGAAAGCTGGGAAAAAAAAGATTTATTTTGTTCCAGGGAAAAATAAAAATACATTCTTTTATTCTGTTTAACTCTTAGAGATTTAGGGACCAGAATGATTAGTAGTTACCCAGCGATGAAATATTTGCTTTAGTTCAAGATTTCTTAACAACATAAGAAGTACATGGAGGTGGGATCTTATTCAACATACAGATTTCTGGGTTATACTCAAGACTTACTGAGTGATAATTCCTGGGTGTGGGGTCCAGGTAGAAGCCCTTTAAACAAGCGCCTCAGGTGTTCATACCGTAGATTACTATTTCACTCAATTACCTAACTCCTTCATTCTGTTTCTTGTCTATCTCTCTATTCACAGCTCTAAAACAAACATCATATTTCATGAGTGGTTTAATTTACCTCAAAATGAGAATCAAGGGTTGCTCTGTTTTGAACTTATATTTATAAAAAGACTACTTGTATAACTTTTCATTTACCAAGGGTTTTCATTTATATTGTCACTCAATTCTCGTAATAGCACAGTGAAGGATACAAGTGGACAGAGCTGTTCCAATTTTAAACATGAGAAATATGATGGCCCTTATTTGAGAGCTCAACATAATCTGGACACTTTTCACATAAGAAAGATTCTCAGTTCCAGGTGGAGAGATACTGACTTGCCGAAAGTTTTAGCAAGTAAAAGTCATGCTGCTACTGAATTGTAATGAACGCAATATATTAGTGGATCATTTATAGATTCTTAAAATTATTAGCGAAATGTCATTCTTTTTAATTTGGCAGTAAGTGGCCATAACCTTCCCACAAACTGTCCTTTCCTACCTTTCGGGAGAGAACATTTCAGACAGGTATTTCTTAATTCCATACTCATATCTGTTTTTTCTCTACATCCCTACACACTCAAATAACTATGCAGGTGATAGTTTGAATGGCTTGTCATCACTGACAGTAGCCTCAATTGTGGGTACTTTCAGCCTTTTGCATTGCCATTCCAACTGTCTGAATTCTCAGACCGACAGATAAGTGAGAAAGCTCATGATACCACCTACAAAACAAAGAAGAGACTTCATCAAAGTCAAGATCCAACAGACAGGTATTAGGTTTCTTTGTTATGGACTGGAGGAATGCTTTTGCCAGAGGGTGAGAAAATCACCTCATGCAGAAATTCCAAGGATAGAGGACCCTTCAGTGGAGAGGAGAGGTGGGAGACAGTTTCTGACATCCGTATCTGTCAATATCTACCCGTGCCCCCTTGAGACCATTTTTCTGGGTTAACCTTTGGGGCTATCTCTCCCTGGGTGGTTCTGCCTGTAATTAGTTCAGGAGCACTGAGTCCAGTGAGAATTACTGTCAATGATTACAGTAAATTGTCACATCTTTAAAAGCCAAAAATAAACCAACAACCATAGACAATTTGTCTGGATCACAATGCCCTAATTCACTTTAAACCAGACTAGGTTGTGATAAATTTCATGCCGAGCACTTATTGTTCCTGAAACCAAGAATCTCTTTAGTGTGAAAAGTGCTGGGACTCTGCTGAGATCTGAAGTAAGTATACTAAGGCAATGCTTAGCCAGGATGAGTGGGCCAGTGACTCATTGTTATAAATACAAAGTCCAGGTTCAAATTCAAATCCATTTTTTATAATTGAGGATATAGGGGTTTCACAACAGTTTCCTAGATGAAATTTTCCCCTAAACTTTAATTAATGAATTCATGGAGCATTCAAATTCAGTGCTTAAAGCAATCTTTATACTTTTAGAAATGTTTTCTTTCCTCAGGCTCCCCTGAATCATGTTGCTTAGGTTTTGCTGGTCTTGAATTTTCATACAATTCAGTATTCTTCTTATTGTCATTTTATCAGCTGATTTGGTAAATTAATTCTGTCAGCTAGAGCACCTAATCCAACCATCAAGCTGCAAGCTAATGTTTCAAGTGTCTGAATGCAGATAGTGCAGTGTATCACTGAGATTTGTACCTTTAAATCATGTCTTGTATCTCCCTGATGCATAGCTTAACTTTCTGTGCTAGATTGTTCTTTACTTTCAATTCAAATTATTGTATAAATAATTCAAAATGAGCAAATCCTCAAAGTATACTTTGAAGAGGTTGGAGTGGAGATGACTGGGACAAAATAGAACAACTAAATTTTCCAAGAATGAAATAATAGGAGAAGAGGAATTGAGAGAACTACATTCTCATGACCACAACATATGAACATTTTTTTCATCTATTTTGAAGTAACATTATGAGAGGCATTTAAAGAGAAAGGTGGTATTGAAATCTTTTTTGTTGTTGTTGTTGTTAGTTGCCATCAAGTTGATTCTGACTCATAGTGACCCCGTGTGTGCAAAGCAGAACTGTGCTCCACAGGATTTTCAAGGCTATGATTTCTGGAAGTAAATCTCCAGGCCTGTCTTCTGAGGTGCCTCTGGATGGGTTCAAACTGCCAATCTTTCAACTGGTAGTTGAGGACTTAACTGTTTGTGCTACCCAGGGACAATTGTTGAAGTCTTAAGAAGGTCAAATTAGTGCTGAGTATGTATCAAGTCCTGTTGTTATGCCGGGGAAAAGAGGCTGTGCCCTAGGTCCATAAAGGACTCAATTATCACAGTCACTGAAACACACGTAATGCTTTTGCAGTCTTATAAGAAAGCTGTTGGAAGTCTGACAACCAATTGAACAAACAGGAATTATAGGCTAGGGACCCAGAAACAGAGCTTTCTTCTTTTAAGCCATTCGTTTTCAGAGGACTTTCAACATTTTGCATTAAACAGACTTGGGTATTAAATGAATGTTATATTAAAGAGACTTTGCATTAAACAGACTTGCTCTGATGGTGTTTTTGCCTTGTTGTGAGCCATATCCCTGGATTCCGGGACACATGTTCTCTGTTCAAGGTCACTAGCAGTTCTGTGGGAGACAGGTAAGGGTTCATGGTGAGGGTTCCATAAACCATGCATCAATGAAAAGAGAACTGGAAGTTCCCATCCAATACTTTCAGATAATTTAGGTCCTTATAATCAAGTTATTATTCATTCACTCATTTAAGGAAAATTTATTACATGTCTATTTTGTGTCAAGCTTTGTGATACAAACTTGATATAAAGTGATGAAAAGCCCAGGTTCTACCCTCCAAGAATGTTAGAGGAAATTAGATGGGGGATAGAGAGGAGTATAGTGGATTATCATTATTTGTGAACTCTGCATCTGCAAATTTGCCTACCCGCTGGAATCTATTGTAACCTAAAAATCAATACTTGTGGACTTTTGCAGTCATTTGTAGACATGTGCAGAGCAGCAAAAATCTTTATGTGCCCAAAGTGTACATTCTCAGCTGAAGTTGAAAAGGGCTGCCTTCTAGTTTCAGCTCTCATACTGTAAACAAGTGTCCTTCTCATGGTCTATTTTTTGCATTCTTCATGCTTTTTATTTGGGTGATTTTTCTGTTTGAAATGGCCCCCAAGCAGAGTGTTCTTAAGCACAAGGAGGTTGTGTGTACTTGACAAAGAAAATACATGTGTTAAAGAAGCTTCATTTTCTTGACCACGACATGAGATGTGGTCTGTTGGACATGAGTTCAATGTTAATGAAACAACAATATATATTAAAATGTGTTTAAGCAGAAATATTTACAAGGCAAGATTATATATTGATCACTTGATAAAAATGCTGTCAGTAGAGGCTTGCAGGAACCCTGTATTTCCCTGGAGCAGTGGTTCAGTATTCACTAATTCAATGTTTGTGGTGACTATATAGAATATAATTACTGTAAATAAAGAGAATTAACTGTACATAAATAATTAAAACCCAGTGTGATACTTCAAGGACAGAGCCAGAGACTCAAAATTTGTCATGGGACTCCAAAGAGTGCTCAGCAAAATTATTTAAACTATAATTGAAGTGAGAGGTAATCTAGGGTAGGTTACATGGGAAGACCCAGGATGTTTTTGTTGAGTATTGAAAAATGTATACAATATTCCAGATGAAACAGAGGAGGGTTAAAAATATTTGAGGCCAAGAGAATGCCATATGAGGTGCTAGCTGGGTTCCTCTACACTCCCCAGTCATACAATTAGTGAATACATAGAGGGAAGGCTCAAGCAAATAGAGAATTTATCCAAACTTGGACTTTGACCGTTTATCAATCAGGGTCCTAGCAGGAAAAAAATGGCGTATTCAAATTGGGGTAATTTGAGAAGAAATTAATACAGGAAATGTTGAGAAAAGTGTAAATATGTGGGCAGGTTGTAGAAAAACTACAGTGGATAGTGTGGTACATCAGGACCGAGACTGGGAAGGAGAAGGAGAGAGTAATTTAGAAAGGATCTCTTAAAAGAAGCAGTGGTCTTTAGTGAAGAAAAATAACCAATGTAAGGAAACATTGCAGGAAAGTAGCCAGGGCAATAATATTCTGCCCTTAATCTCATTCCCTTTCCAATTCCTCTCTCAGCTTTCTTATTTGTAAAATTGGGATGAAAGCAGGACCAATCTCAAGTATTTGCTAGGAAGAGATAAAGTAAGTGATCTTCTAGGTGCATTGCCTGGCATATTATAAATATTAAATGCATCATAGGTGGTATGTTTTTAACAGTAAAGATAGCTTGCCCTAAGAGTGCCTTTTAGCAATCCATTTGTATTGATTTACTTCCAAACTCCATCTCCTTAAAGGTGGAGTAGCAGGAATAGCTTCCCCTGGCAGTTGGGGGGGGTGCATCATTTTGTTGTTTCTCCATAATTTGATGCATTGGGCCTCTGTCAGACAGGGGTTGTTGGCTTTCTTGAGGAACAGTAGTTTCAGAGAATCCTTGCATGCATTTCCGTTGGACTTCTTTTATGATTCTTCCTCTTGCTCCTCTTACTTGTGCTGGACTCCTCCCTCCTTAGGGGGTTTGGGTTCTTGGAATTTCATGTAACGCAGTAGGACAAAGACTATCATGACTTGAGTAAACCCTGAAGACTTCACTGATTCCATGATGGCACTGGCTTCATGGCAACAGCCAACTTGATGCTATTGTAATTAGAATTTTCTCTTCCAGTATATGTTCCAATTGATAATAATTTGCACATATGAAGGTTACCAATTTTTGTACAATTTATATTTTTCTACCTTACTAAATTCCTTTAATAATTGTTGATTAATGTTAATTTTATTATTGATTTGCTTGGGTGTTCCAGGTATAATATGTCATCTGCAAGTAGAGACAATGTTCCCATTCTTATATATTCTAATTGATTTATCTCATCTAATTACACTGCCTAATCCCTTCAGCACAATGCTAAATACTAGTGGAAATAATGTCCTTCTTTCTTTATTTCTGTCTGGAATGGAAATGCATCAAGTGTTCCCCCCCTAATTAAGACGCTAGCTTTAAGACTTGACTACACGTTTCCATCATGGTAAGGAAATACCTACCAATTCCCAATGATGAAAAAAAAAATCAAGAATGGGTATTAAATTTTGTTGAAAGCCTTTTCAGCGTTTATCCTTTTACTTTTCTCTGTAGATAAATATATCTTATTAAAAGATTTCTAATATTGAGTTATTGTTTTCTTCCAGAAATAAAATCTATATGGTTATGATAAATTATTTATTTTACTTTGATGAAAATATGTATGACCAAATATACAACTTTTCCACAATTTCTACATGCACAATTCAGTGACATTGATTACATTCCTGAAGTTGTGCTACAATTCACACTATCCTTTTCCAAATTTTTCCACTGCCATTATCTTAAACTCACTGCCCTCTAAGCTTCCCATCCAACCTTTCCAATTGTTGTTGTCAGTCTGATTTCACATAGATAATTCTCTAAAAGAGCACAACGCTCAAGGCAGACATACTTTTCTAATTAAGATAATGTATTTTTTGTTCAAAGAAGATTTTAGGGGATATTTTAGGTTTAAAGTTTAAAGATTATCTCAGAGCAATAGTTTTTGGGGTTCATCCATCCTTAATGGCTCCAGAAAGTCTGGATTCCATTGAAAATTTTAAGTTCTGTTTCACATTTTCTCCCTTCCTATAGACTCTTCGATCAAAATGTTCAGTAATGGTAGCCAGGCACCAACGAGTTATATATAAAGTACTCCCACAATGCAACAAACAACACAATGAAATAGACATTCACAAAAGAGGATATTCAAAGGGCCAACAAACATATGAAAAGATGCTCAATATCTTTAGCCATCTGAGAGATGCAAATCAAAACCATGATGAGACACCACTTCACTCCCACCAGGATGGCTAAGATTAAAAAAACAAAAAACAAAAAACATACACACAGGGGAATACTACACAATGATAAAAAATAATGACATATCTGTGAAACTTCTCACAACATGGATTAATTTGTAGGACATTATACTGAGTAAAATAAGTCAATCACAAAAGGATAAATTTTATATGAAACCATTATTGTGAAGTAACAACAAAAAGTTTACACATAGAAAAGAAAAATCATTCCATGATGGTTACCAGGGTTCTGAGGTGGAGGGAAGGAAAATTAACAAATACATAGAAAACTCATGTTAATATTGGTGAAGGGTAAGGAAATACACAATATGGGAGAAGTCAGCACTACATGACCAAGGCAAGAGAGGACACTGAGAGGAATGCAAGAATAAAGGGGAGCTCTCGTGGCACAGTGGTTAAGAGCTTGGCTAAACAAAGTGTCGACAGTCCCAATCTACCAGCCACTCCTTGAAACCATATGGGGAAGTTGTACTGTGTCCTACAGGCTCACTATGAGTCAGAATTGATTTGACAGCAACATGTTTGGTTTGGTAACAGTAACTACTTTAACACAGAAAATCCTGCAACTATAGCATTAAAAAACAATAATTGTCTAATGAATACATAGGTAGATAGACATGTCAAGAGGTGTGAGAGGGTATAAGAGAACACGCCCACTGGCAGATACAGGTTTGGTGGTGGATATTTCTACATACATGACTGTAGGTACTCCTCACATATTAATAGAGACAATAGAACACACAAAGTGCACAGTCAGGAAACCTCTTAGACATAACCAAACACCTCTCAGGATGAAATTCTTAGCCTCGAAGGCAAAGGATCACAGACTTGGGGAACATCTATGTCAATTGGCACAACATAGTTCATAAAGAATGCTCTGCATTCTACTTTGGTGATTAGCATCTGGGGTCTTAAAAGCTTGCAAGTGACCATCTAAGATACAACTATCGGTCTCTTCCCATTTGAAGCAAAGGAAAGTGCAGGAAACCAAAGGCTCAAGGGAACAAATAGTCCAAAGGACAAATGGACCACATGAACCACAGCCTATATGACCCTGAGACCAGAAGAACTAGATGGGCTTGGCTACCACTACTCTGACTGAGATCATAACAAAGGGTCTCTGACGAAATGGGAGAAAACTGTAGAACAGAAAATCAAATTCACAAAAAAGATCAGACTTACTGGTGTGACAGAGACTGGAGAAACTCCCAAGATTATGGCACAAAGACATCCTTCTTATCTGGAACTGAAGCCATTCCCGAAGACTACCTTGCAGCCAAATCATAGACAAGCCCTTGTTATGGATTGAATTGTGTCCCCAAAAAATGTGTGTCAACTTGTCTAGACCATGATTCCCAGTATTGTGTGATTGTCCACCATTTTGTTATCTGCTGTGATTTTCCTGTGTTGTAAATCCTACCTCTATGATGTTGATTAGGCATGATTAGAGGCGGTTATGTTAATGAGGCAACGCTCAATCTACAAGATTAGGTTGTATCTTGGGTCAATCTCTTTTGAGATATAAGACACAAGTGAGCAGAGAGACAGGGAGACATCATGCTACTAAGAATGAAGAACCAGGAGGAGAGCACATCCGTTGGAACTGGGGTCTCTATGCTGAGAAGCTCGTATACCAGGGGGAAGGTTAATGACAAGGACCTTTCCCCAGAACCAACAGAGAGAGAAAGCCTCCCTCTCAAATTGGCACCCTGAATTCAGACTCTAGTCTCCTAGACTGTGGGAGAATAAATTTATCTTTGTTAAAGCCATCCACTTGTGGTATTTCTGTTATAACAGCAGTATATAAGGACAACACCCAAGAGGAACATGCTCCTTAGAACAATCATAAGAGAACAAAAGGGCAATATTTGCCCAAAAGCAAAGATGAGAAGGTAGGAAAGGGTAGAAAATCAAGACAAAAGAATCGGGGAAACCAGGCAAGAAATAGGGAGAATGCTAACACATTGTGGGGAATGAAACCAAGGTTGTGAAACACTTTATGTGCAAAGTATCAAATGGGAATCTGATTTGCTCTGTAAACTTTCACATACTGCAGAACAAAACAAAATACAGCAATAAAAAGAAAGAAAATGACAAATGTTGGTGAGGATGAGGGGATTTTGAAACCCTTACCCATGGCTGGTGGGAATGCAGAATGGTACAACTTTTGTGGAGAACAGCATGGTGGTTCCTCAAAAAACTAAAAATAGAACTACCATATGACTCACCAGTCCCACTCCTAGGTATAGACCCAAGGGACTTGAGAGCAGGGACACAAAGAGACATGTATACCAATGTTCACTGTAGCACTATTCACAATAGTCAAAAAGTGGAAACAATCTAAATGTCTATCAACAGATGAATGGATAAGCAAAATGTGGTAATGCATATAATGGAATACTATTCAGCTGGAAAGAGAAATAAAGTCCTGATACATGCTACAACATGGGTGAAACCTGAAGACATTATGCTGAGCAAAATAAGTTAGTCACAAAAAGACAATTATTGTATGATCTCACTTATATAAAATGACAAGAATGAGCAAATATATAGAGACCAAAGTTTGTTAGTGGTTACAGGGGCAAGAGGGAGGGGAAGAATGGGAGCCATTGTTTGGGAAGCAGTGAATTTCTGTTTGTGGAGATGGGATATTTGGCATCAATTAAGGGTAATGGTTGCACAAATGATTAATGTAATTGATATCACTAATCTGTATACCTGGAAAATGTTGAATTGTCAAATGTTGTGTTCTATGTATTTTACAAAGAAAAGCAGCTGTTGAGGCTGTTTATGCATAATCAAACACCTCATGGGATTTGTTTCCTTGGTTTGGAGTTTTAGAGTCATGGTTTTGAGGGATATCCCAATCAGTTGGCCTAGTATTCTTTTTCAGTCCTTCTGTTCTACCTCCTAGTTGATTGCATAGTGACTGGGGTCTTAAAAGTTAACGAGCCGCCATCCAAGATACAACAATTGGTTTCTGTTCACCTGAAGCAACTGAGGAAGAATGAGAGTCAGGAATCAGAGGAGAAAATCGAATGCATGTCTGGTTGCCTCCTTGAACAACTGCCTCATTTGCCATGAGACCAGAAGAACTGGATGGTGCCCAGTTACCATTACTGAACATTTTGATTAAAGATTCTACAGAAGGATCCTGATCAAAAGGGGAAAAATGCAGAACAGAATTTCAAATTTTCAGTGGGATCCGTACTTTCTGGAGCCATTGAGGCTGAATGAGCCTCCAAAACTATTGCTCTGATATACTCTTTAACTTTAAACCTTGAACCAAAAATGTCCCCTCAGGTCTTTGAATCAGAAAGTATCTTAATTACTAATGCGTGTCTGCTTTGAGCATTATGCTCTTTTAAAGAATTACCTATGTGAGATTAAAAGGTTTTATAGAAAGCTTAGGGGGTAGTGATTTTAAAATACTGATGGTGAAATAATTTGGAAATGGATTGGGAGAATAGTACCACACCTTGAAGAATGCAATCGATGTCACTGAACTGTACATGTAGAAATTATTGAAATGGTACATCGTCTTTGTGTATATTTTCATCCAAATTAAAACAACACACACACACACAAAAAAAAAACAAAAAAAAAACAAAGTCATACTTCCTACATGGAATCAGGTGAAGATGCATGTCCTAGTGCATCCAGAACAGTAAAGAAGAAAAGAGACTGGAAAAGGTATGTTGATAAATTTTACGATAAATGGCAATCCAATTTACTGCAGTAGTGCAAAACAAAAAGGTGTTTAGTTGTATAAAAGTAATAGAGTGGGCAATAATTTTCAGTAATACATAATAAATTGAATAAAAATAAATGTAGAAATTAATTGCATAAAATCAGAATCAAATTCCCAAGAAAAAAAAAAATTTAAATGGCTATCAACAGTGTCTAAGCTTGATCTTAGCCAGCTATAAAATAGCTTAGATTCTGGCACAAAAAAGAAAGTCATTTTTAGATACAGAGAAGGTAAATAAGTTAATTACTTTTTCTATGTAAATTTTGTTAGAAAATTAAGAGGAAAAGAGGTATTTTCAAAAACAGAAATATCTTCACATAGTTTTTTTTTAATGCAAGTTTTTTTGTGTGTGCTTTAGGTGAAAGTTCACAGCTCAAGTTAATTTCTCATACAAAAATGCATACGCATATTGTTATGTGACACTAGTTCCTAGTTTTGTTTTTAAACAGTTTTAATCATAGTAATGAATTATAGTTTGATTTTAATTAAAATATATATAATATCTACTTTCATCTACATCAGTTCTGAGCTACACAATATTGTAATGGGAAGATTTACTGCATATTGCTCTCTTGTTAATAATAGCAAAAAATAGTAAAAAAATCCAAACGCTGCCTTTTAAACTGCTTTTTCCGATAAAATTTTCCTAGAATAGATGCTCATATATGGCTTTGCTTATTTCATTTTTCTGATGTAAAGAAATTTTTAAAATGTTGTTGTTGTTAAGTGCTGTCGAGTCGGTTCTGACTTATAGTGACCCCGTGTACAACAGAAATAAACACTGTCCAGTCCCATGTCGTCCTCATAATCATTGTCATGCTTAAGCTCATTGTTGCAGCCATGCTGTCAATTCATCTCTGTTGAAAGTCTTCCTCTTTTTTGCTGACCTTCTATTTTACCAAGCAAGATGGCCTTGTCCAGGGACTGATCCCTCCTGATAACATGTCAAAAGAATGTGAGACCTAATCTCGCCATCCTTACTTCTAAGGAGCATTCTGGTTGTACTTCTTCCAAAACAGATTTGTTCATTCTTTTGGCAGTCCACTTTAAAATGGTTAAATGGTAAATTTTATGTTATGTATATTTTAACATTAAAAAAGAACTTCAAAAAATAGAGCACAAAAGCCCATTAAGTGAATAGGATAAAACAATTTCTGAACTCAGAAGTATTTAGAATAAAAAAACATAATTAATAGAATTTAAAAAAAAACAAAAACAAAACCTAAGAGGGAGGTGAAACCATTGCTGATCTACCCAAAGCATCACCTGATAACCTGTTAATAAAGCAGTGTATTGATCATAACTCACTGTAGTAAGGGAGAGTCTACCTTAACAACTTAGTGACACCTCAGAGTAGGGACATCAGAAGTGGATTAATTATAGGGCTCTGGGCTTAGGCTCAAGTGGTCTAAGGTGGGTATTCAAGGCAAGGAATTGATTGGGATTAGGCTAGTTGGTGATACAGTAGTTTAGGATTGGCAGATACAGTGAAGCAAGGGTTACGAAGTGAGAATCAATACAAAGTAAACTGTTTTTGATAAATCCTGTTGGCAGAGATGATTATCTTCACTATCATATACGTGAAAATTTACAAAGGTGATAGGTATCAATTCCTGGTGATTATGGCTTTAGGTGAATTTCTTCAGCATATTGATTTAGAATCTCTTGGGAATGGCTGTACTATGCCCTTTTTATTCAAAGAGGGAGCATCAGGCTCTATGATAATATCAAAAAGAAAAAATATGGAAGATTACTAACTGTGATATTTTTCAGTTGCCATGAGTGTAAGATTTCTACTTTTTAAATATTAACACTATCTAACACTTATATGGAGCCGTGGTGGTGCACTGGTTAAAGTGATTGACTGCTAACAAAGGTCGGTGGTTCGAAGAGGTTATTACGCATTAGTTCCTGTTTTAAGCACTTTATATATATTAGCTTGTGTAGTTTTCACAACATCCTCGTGAGCATTTCTAGTATTGCACTCATTTTACAGGCTAGGATGCACAGAGAGACTAGACTAACTGACCTACAGTCACATGGAGACCAAAAGGCAGGGCTGGGGTTTAAATCAATTGTCCTGCTCCCAAGTTTGGGCTTACAGTTGTTTTTCCCTATGTCTCTGTTCAGATTCTAAAGCAAAGGCTGTGGAAGTGGGGGCTGCATCCATCTGATGCATAGGTTCTGATCACAGTGCAGCTGAGTGGGGCTCCAAGCCAGACAGGAATGCAGGCTCCAGGTGTTTAGGAAGTCACACTATTCATCTGCTATTCTGTCTAAAACGAGGCTTACACCATGCACCTTGTAGGTTTTCTGTGAACCCAGAGGCAAGAATGTCCCATGCTGGGCAAAGGTCACTCTGAGTAGGCACCAGGGTGAGTAAAGACACTGTCAGTCACATGCAGTGTACAGATGCCACAGCCATAACACATCTCTAAATGCAGGCACAGAGTTAAACCGTTGAGAACAGGCACAGAGGAGGAGGGAGAGACTAACTTTGTCGTGAGCCCAAGGAGAATGGTCACAGAGAAAGTAACATTAGAATCAGGCATTAAAGAATGTAAGAGGTACTGTCCAAGCATTTGGAGTAATTCCCTCAAATCACTGAATTAGGTATTATTAATTCCACGTCTATATATGGGAGAATAGAGGCCAGATAGAAGTACATTGTCCAAGACTACATGGCAGGCAAACCAGTATTAAGCTCTAAATATGTTTGATTTGAAACTCTGCGTTCATGCTACTGCGCCATGAATGAGAAGAAAGCCACTCCCGGCAGGCAAGACACTTTGCTCAAAGGCAGAGGAGCATTAAAGTGCAGGGGCCTGGAGGAAGGGGTAGTTAATTCTGTGATGTTAGAATGAGATTGTAGGAGAAGAATGGAACAAAGAGAAAGCTGAGTCTGGATTGCAGTTAGATAGTTTTCCATGCTAAAGAGTTTGAAAATAAGAGGGGGCATTATCATTGATTTTTTTTTTATCATGGACGTGGAAGGAGCATATCTTCCTGGTAGAAATATCACTTCTGGCAACAGTATGGAGGATGCATGGAAGAGGAAGTGATTGAGACGTGGAGACCAGTGGTGAAGGGATTAAAATAATGCACGAAAGAGAGGATGGGATTCTGAAGTACGATAATGGAGTGGGAATGGGCAAGAAGGTAGGGATTAGAGCAGGGCTTCTCAAACTTTAATGGGCATAAGGATCAGCTGAGGGTTTTGGTAAATGCAGATTCTGATTCATCAAATCTGGATAGGGCCTAAGAAATTATTTGCCCCTCCCCCAAAATACTGGCCTGAATCTTTTAATCTGTTTCCTTTTGATGACTATTGACTTGTTGGCATTTCAAGAGTGGTGGTAGAGGAGCTACATATGAACATACTGCAGAAGTAAATCTATCACTTCGTTTCTCCTCTTTTTTGTGTGTGTTCATATATATTAATTTTATGTGCTTTAGGTGAAAGTTTACAGTGCAAATTAGTTTTTCATTCAAAAATCTATACACAGATTGTTTTGTGACATTAGTTGCAATCACTGCAATGGGTCAACACTGTCCCCCTTTCCCTTTACACTCTGGGTTCCCTGGGTCCATTCTTCCAGTTTTCCTGTCCTTTCCCGCCTTCTCCATCTTTGCTTTTGGGCACACTTTGCCCATTTGGTCTGGTATACTTGATTAGACTAATGAACAGGTTCCTGACATGTTTTATAGGCCTGTCTAATCTTAGGCTGAAGGTGGACTTCAGGAGTGGCTTCAATTCTGAGTTAGCAGGCTGTCTGGGGGCCATGGTCTCAGAGGTTCCTCCAGTCTCTGTTAGACCAGTAAGTTTGGTCTTCTTTTTTTTTCTTTTAATTTGAATTTTGTTGTATATTTTTCTCCCACTCTGTCTGAGACTCGCTATTGTGATCCCTGTCAGAGCTGCCAGTGGTGGTAGACAGGTACCATGTAGTTCTCCTGGGCTCAAACTTGTGGAGGTTGCAGTTCATGTGGTACACTTGTTTTTTCTTTTTTTTTTTTAATTGTACTTTAAGTGAAAGATTTCTCATACAACAATTTATACACACATTATTATATGACTCTAGTTGCTCTCCCTATAATGTGACAGCCCACTCCTCCTTTCCACCCCGGATTTCCTGTGTCCATTCAACTAGCTCCTGTCCCTTTCTGCCTTCTCATCTCACCTCCAGACAGGTGCTGCCCGTTTACTCTCATTTATCTTCTTGAACTAAGAAGCACACTCTTCACAAGTATCATTTTATGTCTTATAGTTCGGTCTAATCTTTGTCTGAAGAGTTAGCTTTGGGAAATTGTTTTAGTTCGGGGCTAATAGAGAGTCGGGGGGGCCATGTCTTCCAGGGTTCCTCCAGTCTCAGTCAGACCATTAAGACTGGTCTTTTTATTGGAATTTGAGTTCTGCACCCCCGTTTTCTACTGCTCTGCCAGGGACTCTCTGTTGTGTTGCCTGTCAGGACGGTCATTGGTGGTAGCCGTGCACCATCTAGTTCTGGTCTCAGGCTGATGAAGTCTCTGGTTTATGTGGCCCTATCTTTCTCTTGGCTAGTATTTTCCTGGTGTCTTTGGTGTTCTTCATTCTCCTTTGCACCAGGTGTGTTGGGACCAATTGATACATCTTAGATGGCTACTTGCTAGCTTTTAAGACCCCAGACACCACTCACCAAAGTAAGATGCAGAACATTTTCTTAATAAACTTTGTTGTGCCAATTGACCTAGATATTCCCTAAAACCGCAGTCCCCAGACCTCTGCCCCTGCTACTCTGTCCCTTGAAATGTTTAGTTGTATTCAGGAAACTTCTTAGCTTTTGGTTTAGTCCAGTTGTGCTGACTTCCCCTGTATTGTGCATTGTCCTTCCCTTCACCTAAGATAATTCTTGTCTACTGTGTTGTTAGTGAATAAACCTCTCCCCCACTCCCCACCCTCGTAACCATCAAAGAATGTTTTCTTCTGTGTTTAAACCTTTTCCTGAGTTTCTATAATAGTGGTCTCATAGAGTATTTGTCCTTTTGCAATTGATTAATTTCACTCAGCATAATGCCTTCCAGATTCATCCATGTTATGAGATGCTTC
>NW_004444117.1:577154-596828 GCF_000243295.1 Trichechus manatus latirostris
TATGATACTTGCATTTCTAGCTTTTCAAGGAAGCGCCATATCGATTTCCAAAATGGTTGTACCATTTTACATTCCCACCAGCAACATATAAGTGTTCCTGTTTCTCCACACCCTCTCCAACATTTATTATTTTGTGTCTTTTGGATTAATGCTACCTTGTTCAGTGAGATGGTATCTCATGGTAGTTTTGATTTGCGTTTCTCTAATGGCTAATGATTGTGACCATTTCCTCATGTATCTGTTAGCCACCTGGAAGTCTTCTTTGGTGAAGTGCCTGTTCATATCTTTTGCCCATTTTGTAAATGGGTTATTTGTCTTTTTGTTGTTGAGGTTTTGCAGTATCTTGTAGATTTTAGAGATTTGACCCTGATTGGCTATGCCATAACCAAAACTTTTTTCCCATTCTGTAGGTTGTCTTTTTACTTTTTTGGTGAAGTTTTTTGATGAGCATAAGTGTTTGGTTTTTAGAAGCTCCCAATTATCTAGTCTCTCTTCTGGTGCCGATGCATTGTTAGTTATGTTTTTTATTCTGTTTATGTCATACATTAGGGCTCCTAGTGTGGTCCCTATTTTTTCTTCTATGATCTTTATCATTTTGGGTTTTATATTTAGGTCTTTGATCCATTTTGAGCTAGTTTTTGTGCATGGTGTTAGGTATGGATCTTGTTTAATTTTTTTGCAGATGGATATCCAGTTATGCCAGCTAGTTTGATTATTGGCACCTTTTAAGCTCTCATGTCCTGCGACCTGGTGATTAGAGCTGTTGCTAGGTGTGTGAGCCCAGAAGTCCATTTACTTTTCTTGTATAGATTCAGCGCAGGAGTCCAGGTAGTCAGTCACCAAGTTTGTGGTGTAGGCTCTCACTTTCAGTCCTAGATGGGCAGGGGGTGATTGGAGTAGGCACAGGTATCTGGCTGCCCTAGGGGGTCATGAACTGAGCAAGGTGGGGGTGGTGCTGATGGCTACTCCTGAGTGTCTGGGAGAAAAGCATGACCCACTTCCCTAGAGCACATAGGTGGATGGGTTTTGCAGCCAGACTATGAACATCCAGTGCTGTTGGCTGTAAGGACTGGGGAACACCACTTATTCTTGGACCCCTGTCATGGGTGGCGAAGTGTCATGGGTGGAGTCACCAGTCCTTAGGCCCTTGATGTGGGTAGGTGAGGACCCTGCTGAATAGGCAGAGCAGTGTCAATTATCACAAACTTGCCACTCCTCCTTATAGCCAATACCGTTGAAAATAGGCTACAGGTATATGCCCTGTTGTACTGTGGTAATGAGGGCCTACACTGTTGAAATGGGCCCACACAGGTCTATCAAGGGGTGAAAGGCATTCAGAGTCCATGGACCACTTATGCCTGTGCCTAGGCAAAAAGGCTGTGCCTGCCCTGACTTCCCAGTTTAGGGGAGCTGACAGATTATTTTTTCTTCTTTGTTAATTTGTTCCCTCTCCAAAGCCAGGGGAATGGCTCATGGCTCATAATGAGTCCTACTTCCAGCCCAGGGGACATGGCAATCTCTGAACATGGCCTGGGACCCAGTGCAGAGCCGGGAGGGTGCAGGTAAATGGGAGAGAGGTTCTTCCCAAAGGGGGTGTTTTTGATCCATGAGGTAGGTTAAATGCATGTAGTTAACTTTTGCAGGCTGAGCATCTCTTCTTGCTGATTCTGGAGGGTTGAGTAGACTGTCTGCCACTCAGTCTCTCCTGATGTGGAATGCACATACTGAGTGCCACTGCTTGCCTCACCGCGCACACCGGCCAATCCAGGATGCAGGGTGCTAGTTCCCGCTGGGTCAGGTCTGACAACTCCTCGCTGATTCTGAACAGTATCTTCCTCTCCCTACCACTCAGTCCGATTCCTCAACTTTGTCTTTGATGTTCAGGGCTTCTAGATTGTCATTTATGAATGATTCACTTGTTTTTTCAGGTCTTTGTTATAAGAGGGACCACAAGAAACGTCTGACTACTCCACCATCTTGGCCCCACTTCCCCCACTTGTTTTTTGTTGATGTAGTATAATGGTCTTTTGTGTATATTGAAAAAAGGAGATTATAGTGCTGAAAATCGAACTTACTTGACATAGCAATACACAGATTTGATTTTTAAGTCATTGCTTACGGACTGAGATGATTTGGTCCTTTATCAGTATGTCTTTGTATAGTATGTTTAGTCATAATTAAATAGACTACTAGTTTTATACATTCAAATACTCTAAGTGATAGAACTCATTCAGCACATCACCTTTCCCTTGTATTCATTTGTTAACTTTCATAACTCCTAAAAATTTAAATATTGATTACTCTGCTTTTTTCCACTTAGTAGATGAAGTAGTTTCACCTGTGTACCCTCAGTCATTTCTGACATATAGTTAGTTCTGGTTGCCCACATCATGCTTGAGTTATACACACACTTAACTCACCAGGCCACGGTTCGTTCTTACTGAAAGTGCATTTCTTACTCCTCTTTACTGAACCTCTGACTCTAAATAATTGTAGCAATGAGATCCACTTGATTATCATTTTACTTATATGAACGAGTTAATTAAATTCTAATTAACTACTTTATGAGCTTAGTCAAAACATTTCATGCAGTAGTTTAATTCAGGCTCAATTGCCTCGCAATTATGATCATAATATGTAATCTTGGCCAGCTTCATTCTACTCTTTGCTCTATTGAACTATTACAGTTCAACTCTTGAACAAACTTGATTAAGGGTGTTGGAAATACAAAAGTGTAACTGCATCAGGAGTAGATATACAGATAGTTTAAGGTGTGGATGGCTCCACGTGTGTGCTGGAAGATGGAGAATACAGGCAGAAAACATTTCTGGGTTCATGTCCAAGTGTACTTCTTTGACGGGTTGAATGAGAACTCTCTGTTACTCAGAGGTATAATGTGATATCTTTGCTCCAACTTTCCTGGATTTTTGGTAGTTTCATCATCACTTCTTGTCACTACCACATGTGTGGAATAACTAATTCCTGGAAGTCCTTGTGGCGCAGTGGTTATGAACTCTACTGCTAACCAAAAGGTTGGCGGTTCAAATCCACAAGCCATTCCTTGGAAACCCTATCGGGAAGTTCTACTCTGTCTTATAGGGTTGCTATGAGTTGGAATCGACTCGATGGCAACAGGTTTTTTTGGGTTTGAAAGTCCAGAGTCTCCAAGGGGGACTTAATATTGCAAGGAGGCTTCAAAAGAGTGAAGCACTAGTGATGTCAATTCCATATACAGAAACCTAGGTTTATGAAACCTGAGAAACCCCAACACAATTCTAAAGCAACTCTAAAGAGGACACTGAAAGTACCCAGAAGAGTTCCTAACACATAGGAAGCCATAGTCAAATATTTGTTAAGTGAATGAATTACTCCAAAACTAAGACCTCTTGACATATAAGCACAATTTACTTAGGTTGAATGAAAGTTAATGATTACAAACGGACATATCTTCTTATGTTATTTGACATCAGTATTAGTCCAGCACCTTCCTTAGGGCTCCTATCACTTCTTTCTTCCTAAGACTATAAATCAGGGGGTTCAACACAGGCATGAGAATAGGACTGAGTATAAAGAGTACCTGGTCCAGCTTCGCATTATGGTAGGAACTAGACCGCATGTAGACCCCCATGGCAGGGCCATGGTAGAGGCATAGCATAGTCAGATGGGAGCAGTAAGTGGTCAGGGTTTTGTTTCTGCCCTCACGGGTGTTCATGCGGAGGATGGCAAGGAAGATGAGAGCGTAAGAGAAGATGAAGACAAGGGAATGAGAAGCACCATGATGCTTGTCACCACCACAGCCTTCTCATAGGCAGAGATGTCCTCACAGGCCAACTTTAGGATGGCCATGAGCTCACAGAGGAAATGGGAAATCTCTCTGGAACCACAGGTGGGGAAATGCATGGCATAGGCTGTGTGTACCAGTGACGTAATGGCACTTCCAGCCCAGGAGAAAGCAGCCATCTGTACACAGACCCTAGGACTCATGATGATGACATATCTTAGAGGGTTGTAGATGGCCACATACTGGTCATAGGACATGAGGGTGCTGAGAATGCACTCAGCAATTTCCAGAGTCAGAAAGAAGATCTGAGCCCCACAAGCTGGCTATGAGGTGCTTCTCGTCCCTGAGAAGAAGGTGATGACCATTTTGGGAACAAACTAGAGATTAATGTCAAGTCCATCAAGGCCGGCTTGCTGAGCAGGAAGTTCATGGGTGTGTGGAGGTGAGAATCCACCCAGATCAGGAGAATGAGAATGGAGTTCAAAATGAGAGCCACGATGTTGATCTGAAGCATAGCACCATGGCACCAATAAAAAGACTGATATGTTTCATACCCAAGGAGAGGCCCAGGAGGTGAAATCTGTGCCTGACGATTTATTTTATCCATGCCTATGCTTTGTTTTAAAGAATTAAATAACAGAAGGAAAACAAACAATGAGATATAATGGAGAGTTATTGGACTATGGATTTAATCCTTTAAACTCTTTCCTCTGTCATCCTTGATCAGGGTTCATTGGTCAGTGTAAACATATTAAAGGTGCCCTGAGCCAATTTTCATAGGTATTGACCTGATTTCTGATTTTCCCTATTTACGACCTTATTTCTGATTTTCTTACTTTCCCCATTCACTCCCATTCTCAGGAAAGAGTCACTGGCTTACAAGAATGGTTGCATTGCTATTGGCAAGGGGCTCAAGTTGTGTTGGGCGCAAACCTGCTAGCATATCAGAATCACCTTGGGAAGTTTTTCTATGATTAGTTCCCTTGTGGCCTTAATTTTCTCCAATTTCTGATTGCCCATTTAGAATGGGGCTTATTTAAACCTATCATTTGAGGTGATGTTGATATTCCTAGTCAGAGGGACTATCTTAGGAAAGGAGTTCCGTTATCTCCATCAAGGCCAAGAGAGATTAAAATAGTTGTCTTGGGTTACATGGTTACCTCATGTCAGAGAATTAGTTTATTCATTTATAGTACACTGCCATCCTCATGATTATTTTCATGTTAACAATTATTTTTTATGTCAGGTTGTTTCTAATTTAATTTGCAGTATATACTCAATAAGGTTATAAATTACTTCACTACAGGAAATACTTATTTCCTTTATATCCAAGTTCCTTGGATTTAAATACCATCTATAAGCTTATGACTGACTTCCTATGACTGCAGACTTGGATATACAAGTGTGTGGACAACATCTGAGGATGAGTAAGGAGAATTATAAATTAATGTATGTAAAAAAGAACTCTAGATTTCTTCACCCCAAATTTCCTTCCTTCAGTTTTCCCATTTCAGTAAAAGCCACCACCATTCATCCATTGCAGAAGACCAAAATCCTAGGAGTTATCTCTGACTCCTATTTTTCACACTCAGTTCTTTGACAAGTCCTATTAATCTGCATTCAGAGTATGTCCTGAAAATGACATCCATCCATCACTGTCACCCTATACCAAGCCACAACAGCCTAACCTGATCTGTGGCAAAAGTAGTCTTTATTTTGAGACACTCTGTTTATTTGTTTATGTATTGATGCATTTATTTTATCTTCTCAGTGATGGAAGTGATCTTAGAATTACCCAGTCTAATCCCATTGTTCTTTTATGCATGAAGACAGTGAGGCCCATAGAAATTTGGAGACTTGTTTTAAGTCTCCAAAATGGTAGTCTGAAAAACCTGGTATTCAGCACAGAGATCTTAATAATTTCCTAAACTCTTTGCAAAATAGTCATTTTAGTTAGTCACATCTGTGTCCATGCTGTTTAATAAAAGCCTCTAAATCTATACACAGATAGAATTTCATGTACCAGTAAAAGCCAGTTGCCGGCAAGTCGACTTTGACTCCTGGCAACCCCATGTGTGTCACAGTGGAAGAGGCTGTACAGACCTGGTTCACTATTTTTTTACTCCCCGTTGCTAACTGCCACATTGTCTCATGATCTTGTTTCTCCGGTCTCTACAAAAGGTTTAAGATTAACCGATGTTCCTCCTTGGAGCAAGGTAGAAAACAAGTGATAATGATCTAAGGATGAAAACCAAACAAAGTACCCATCTTGTGACAAGAAAAACCAGGATTTCACCAGATAATCCCCAAGGATGTCACCAGATAACCCCCAAGAATACCAGTAGAAGATTAACTCATCTGAGACATCACCACCTCAAGGGGAAACTAACGCAAACTTCTAAGACCCATAATCCTGTCCCTATAAAAGCCTTCAGCCAATCTCCAGTGGGGGAGATGGGTTTTTTGGGGGAATCTATTCCCCTCTATCGCCTATATATTGATATATAATAAACCTCTTACTGCTCACCTCACCCCTGTCTCAGAATTGGCTATTGTGGCAGGTGGCTCCAATCCGCGTTATTGCGGTAACAAATTTGGTGGCCCATATGGGGAGCTTCAGCAGCTTGAGACGCAGAGGCCCCTGGACAGGGCCTGGGGCTGATCAACAGCTCTCCTGACAAGCGGCCACGAGAGGTTTCATTTGCCTCTGGGGAGACTATCTGACAGACCTGGGTCTGTCACTCCACAGCTGGTCCCCAACAGTGCCAAAAGAGGTGGGTGAAAGAAAAGCAAGACCTGCATAAGAGGGATCCCAAGGTGAGTCCGTGACTTCTCTCCCTGTTGTGCTCAGGGCCGGGGCGGATAGTGCAGGCCCCAGGTTTCCAGAGCAGGACCTGAGCCCTTGGTTTCTGGGGTGACAGGCACCCCCAGATGACCAACCCTGTGAGTAGACTGGCAAGTAGGGACTCCTGGTGACTCTAGAGTTCTGGTTCTGGGTGTGTGAATGATCGTGTGTCTGGGAAGTTGAGATTCTCTAAGATCACCTCTGTCAGCAGACAGAGCCGTCTGAGAGGTTGAAGGAGGTCAAGAGCACCTCCGTCAGCTTGCGGGACTTATTTGTTTACTGTGGTTTTGTGTCTGTCCTGTCCATTTGTTTACTGTGGTTCTGTGTCCTGTCCATTGTCTGTGTGTAACTAGTATTATACCATCTACTTGGGCACCCTGAGCCGGCTGTTAAAAGCTTCAAAAAGAAGGAAACCAAAAGCTTGAACCTTATTGCTTAACATCTTTGATAAATGAGCCTGGATTTCCCCCCTAACCACTGATTCACTGGTTTGGGGTTCATATTTAAAAACACTATAAGCTGAGTATACTAGAAGTAACTTAGAATTTCAGTGGCCACTTTGGGAAAATGAGCTTTCATTTGTGTTGTCCTTTTTTTTTTTTTTCCTTTAGGGAACTTTGCTTGATGCTCAGATTTTGTCAAGAGGTCTAATATTCCTCCATCTGAGGCTCCAGCAAGTTAGTAAGTTTTATCTAGAACCTGTTTTTTCCATTTAATTGAGTCAATCTTACTAAAAAATTGCTATGTACACTTTAAGAAACTAGGATCCACATATCATTTTTTGTGTGGGATTGTCTGGTGAGTGTATGTGGTCTTTCTGTCTCTTTTTTTTCCTGAAAGAGCTTTGGTATTTACTGGGTAGATAGCTTTTCAAAACGCCTCCATCAACTTAAACATATGCCTTAGCTCAAAGAAAGCTTTTTAAAGACCTTTTCCAGCTGGGTGGAGACTCTTTTAAGACAAAAGATAAGAAAAACTGTTGCTTTGCTATAGTTATCAGAAATTGAGTGGATCCTGATGATAGAACTGTAAACAAGTTCTCTCTATTATAGGAGAACTCTAAGAAGTCAAACAGTAGAAATCACAAGGGGACACACCTAAAATGGCCTGGGAAAATTTTTCCAGCAGTAATCAGAGGCTTAAAGTTATATCCATATCAATGAATTGGTCGATTAAACAGAGACTTTTTGATTTCCAAAGCCAGTTAATAAAATTATTAAGGGCTAAATATTAGATGGGGAAAAATATGAGAAATAGTAAAAGTTGAATAAAAACTTGGAATGTTTAAACAGACTTTCTTTCAACAACAGTTATGTTTTATGTTATACAGGCCTAAAATAATTCCCTATACATTTTAGGTAACTTACTGATGTTAAATTGAGTTAATAGATATTTGTTATAATTTAAGCTTATACACTTTGGCTTTTTATGCCACAAGAGAAAGGACAGACAAATATATATACATATTTAAGCTTGCTAATGAGTTTTTATTTTTGTCATTTAAAGGGATGCACTGTAAGAGGTATACAACAAAGACAACATTTAAGAGGTTTATTGAAAAAGAAATGTATTTGATATGGTCAAGTTTTATCTGACTAAAATTTAATGGTTTAATGTATGAGATTTTTAGGAGTTTTAATGTGAAGTAGCATACAAAACAAAGAACTAGGGTTCTTGCTGTTAAAATAACAGAATTTTCTTTTCATTTCTGAGTTAAAGGGTTAATTTATTCTTTGTGTAATCTGCCTGGAAGACGAAGGTTTGGCTTCTCATTAGAATAAGATTCCTGAGTCTGAATACTAAGCTGCATGGCTTTTAGCAAAGAAAGCTAAGGTTTTTACTTTAATATCTTTGGTTAAATAACTTAAGTGTAGTTTCACAGTGACCTGTAATATTATTATTTCTTTATTGCTAACCTGGTTGCAAATTTATCCTTTTGAATTTAGCATCATCAAAGCCAATGGTTTGATTAGAGAATTCACTTCATTTACCTATGAAGTTTTTTTTTTTTTAATTACAATTCAGGTATTTAGAGATTTGATATTCTTGGTATATCCTGACTATATGGTATTTTGTCTCAAAATTATTATGTATTACATCTGAAGCTCTTTTAATATGGTTAATGGTTATATTTAGAAATATTTTTATCTAAAGTTTTTTTTTTTTTTAAACTGTTGGTATTTGGCCTTTACGTTGCACTTGTAATTAACTTCTATCAGGTCTTTCACTATTAAGAGTATTATTTTTATAAGTTAATCATGGCCATATTAAGTTTTGTCATCTGCAGATAAGTTTTTACTTTGCTGATTTGCTGAAAACGTTTGCCAAAATATCTCAACAAAAAAATGGACTGTGTTGGAATTGCTCAAAGGACTGTGACTAGACTCAAAATTTCCAGAACACTTATGCAGAAGCTGATGAGTTCACAGACTGTGACTGATCCAGAATCACGTGGAACAGAAATTAACTACATAAGACTGAGTACGAAAGGAAACTATGGGTTTTATGTGAGAATATTGCTGATGTTTTAAGGTCTTACTTTCTAGATATAAGAAAACATTTTCCTTTTTCCTAAAGTGTCTAACTAATGGGTTTAGATACTGTAACTCTTGAATTAGAAGTTCTGTTGGTAAACTTAACAAAGTTGTGACTATCATAACCAGAGACGTGTCTGAAATTTGAGCTATGATGTTTCAAAACAGACTAGTATTAGCCTTTCCTGTTAGTCTCTCAAGAAACAGTTTGTGCCTAAATAGATAAATGCTGCTATATTTATATTAATACTCAATCTGAGGTTTCGCAAAATGTAGTTGCTGTCGACACACATGAAATGCAGCTGCTGATGCTGCTTATGCATAAACAAACACCTGTTATGGGGGGAGGTCCATCTATCCCAGCCAAATCTCCTCTAGGCTGCATTCTAACAAACTGGAGGAGGTATAGCTATGAGCCTATGACAAGAAAGAGAATAATATGCTTATGCAACAATGTATGGCCCCAGTACCAGCTGGGGGACCAGAAACATTGTCTCCAAAATGTGTCTTTGGCTTATGGCACGATTTTTCAGCTTGACTTGTTTTGTAAGAAAAATGAGACAAAGTTCTCTATATTCAAGCTTTCATGTCTCTCTTTCAAACTTTAAATCCCTCTGTGATGGTTAAGATTGTGTGTCAGCTTGGCTGGGCCATGATTCTCTGTGTTTTAATGTAATCACTCCCATAATTGAATATACTGTGAGTAGCCAATCAGATGAAAGGGAGTCTCCTTGGGGGTGTGGCCCGCATCTGGATATAAGCAGAAGTTCTGGCGTTTTGCTCTCTCTGGATCCTGTGGCTGCTTCCTGTCGTCTCATCTCCTGTTCTTGGGGACTTGAGCTTTCAGCTTATCTGCCGAACCTGGGATTTGTCGATCTGCACAGCCTGTGAGTGGGAGCCCTGCTCTCTGACCTGCCGATCTTGGGCTTGCCGGCTTCTGCAGCTGTGTGACTTGAGAGAGACCTCTACCCTAATCCACGGACTTGGGACATTCTAGCCTCTACAATCACGTGAGCTGTTGCCGTGATATAATCTCTCTCTCTCTATATATATATATTTATACACTTACTGGTTTTGCTTCTCTAGAGACCCCAGCCTAAGACACTCTCTAACCATGTTCTTTTCCAGGAAAAGCTGAAGGCAAAAGTGCTTCCTGAATCCTCACTGTAGGGCCCCCTCTTAGAAGGAATAGCCCTGATAATTGCTTCGGCTCCCCGCTCCGCCATATAGGGCAGGTGCAGTAGAAGCCGACAAGTCAGGTAGAAGAATGATGGCAGAATCCCTCACAGAAAAGGCTGAGCCTAATTCTAGTCTCGCCAGCTTGAGAGAAATTGACTAAGGGAGGGAATCGGGAAGCAAGAGTCTGACTTCATTGGGTATGGTCACCCCCCCCCCCACACACACACCTGTCAGGGTACTGTTTTTGGTGAGGGTACTGCTGGGGCTTGGGCAGGGCAATTTCCTCTGAGAAAAATTCCAGCCGAAGAAGGAACAATGTTAGTACATACTCCTTTCTCTACCTCCGACTTCTGTAATTAGAAGAATCAAAATCCCCCTTATCAGAGTAACCCAAATAAGATGGCAGAGTTGTTCCTTTCCATTTTCTACAGATCCCACCTGAAAATGCATGTGCCTTACAGGTGGCACTGTTGCAAGAAGAAATAGTGACACTTAGTGGCATTCCTTTCCATATTCAACAGAAGGTGAATCTGGAGGTCTGGGCATAGGAAAGGCCTGGATGAGCCCAGTCAGCCGCACTGGTTAAAATTACTTTAAAACTTAGAGCACCTATTATAAACCAGAGATAGTATCCCCTCCGCAAGGAAGCTTTAGAAGGGATCACACTATTAGTACATCGATACATAAAAATTAGACTTTTGAAATGATGCCAGTTTACTTACAACACCGCTATCTTACTGGTGTTGAAACCGGGCACAAGAGAATATCGGTCTGTTCAAGACCTAAGGAAAATCAACCAAATAGTAAAGGACATTCATCCGATTGTGGCAAACCCATATACCCTCTTGGTTACTATACCCAGTCAACGTGCTCGGTTTTCAGTACTGGACTTGAAAGACGTCTTCTTTTGTATTCCTCTACACCCGAGTCTCAGCCTCAATTTGCCATTGAATAGACTGATTAAGACAGGGGATTGCTGTGGGGGTACTAACTCAAACCCTGGGAACAGCCAGGCAACCGGTGCACTACTTTTCAAAACAACTGGACAACACGGCCTGGGGATGGCCCCCTTGTCTTCCAGCCGTGGCTGCAACATGTGACTTGTTACAGGAAGCCAAGAAATTCACCCTTGGACACCACATACAGTTTTGCCTCTTTGGGAACAAAAGGGGTGGCTTTTTGGCCCATGGCAGGATGGGAGGGAAAATCTCAGACAATGTTGTCAGACAACTCAAACATAGTTCAGAAGGCTGTCACCTCCCTCAATCCCACCACAGTGCTGCCTATTTCAGAAGATGCCCCTGTACATGACGGCCTAGAGACAATTGAAGAAGTTTATTCTAGCAGAACAGATCTCTCAGATGTTCCTTTGACTGACCCAGAGACAAATGTATACAGATGGCAGTAGCTTTCTATATGAAGGTTGCCACAAGGCAGGATATGCAGTGGTGACAAGAACTGAGATATGAGATGCAGCTCCACTTCCTGCCAGCACTTCAGCTCAAAAGGCTGAACTCATAGTCCTCAGGCGGGTCCTGCGACTAGGAATAAGAAGACACATAATTCTATATACTGATAATAAATATGCCCATCTTGTCCTTCACTCACATGGTGCCTTGTAGAAAAAAAGGGGACTTCTGAATCTACCAACAAAGAAATAAAACGTGTACCAGAAATCCTAGAACTCCTGAAGGTAATCAATGATCCCCTTTAGGGAGCAGTGGTATAATGCCCCGGACACCTGGAAATGTTAAGTATCTGCTGGCTTTTGTGGGCACCTACTCAGGGTGGGTAGAGGCTTTCCTTTGTTGAACTGAACGAGCCCAAGAAGTGACCAAGGCATTACTCAAAGAAATCATACCTTGTTTTAATCTTCCAATCTCAGTACAGAGTGACAATAGGAGAGCTTTTATGGAAACAGTCACCAAAGAAGTCAATAAGGTTTTAGATATAAATTGGAAAGTACACTCAGTACACAATCTACTGGAGAGACCAAAAAGATGAACTAGTCTCTGAAAAAGTCCTTGGCGAAACTTTGCCAGGAGACAAGCTCCACTTAGATACAAGTTCTCCCCACTGCCCTGTTCAGAATCTGGATAGCCCCTCCAAGTGGGCTCAAATTGAGCCCTTACAAATTAATATGTAGGAGACCATTCCTGAAAAAGTTGACTTTCCCCACCTCAGTGATGACCGAGGTAGAGAAAAGAGGCTGGATCCATTCTTCTCATTTGTCTTTTCCTTCTGACACTCCCCTCCACAGGTTCCAACCCAGAGATTGGAGATTAGGTCCTGCTGAAAACCTGGAAGAATCAACCCCCGGAAGATCAACTGGACCCTCAGTGGGAGGGAACTTTTGAAGTTCTCTTGACCACCCACTCTCTGAAATTAGCAAGAGTAGCTGTGTAGTGCATCACTCAAGAGTAAAAACAGCCCCACCAGAAGAAGAGAAAGAAGCAGAAAACAAAGAGCCACCATACTCTTATACGCCAATTCAGGGCCTAAAGTACAAGTTCAAGAAGCTTACAGTACAATGATTCTGACCTTATTTCCCTTTATCTTTCTATGTTTCCAGGAGACCTGGACAGAAAAGGTGCCGGTGATCCTACAGGCAAAGGGGACACTGACTCTGCAAGCTGGGGACGCTCTGATCCTCCCGTGTTTGGTCTCAACCCTAACTCCAGTAGGTCCAGTTAAGTGGGCCATAGAAGAGCCCGAAAGAGGAACCTTAAGAATAGTGATTATTCTAGTTTGTTCTTGTGTTCCCTGTTTTATGAGAATATTAACAAAAAGAACTACAACTACTCCTAAGGCTAGAAAAATTTTTACCCTGGTAAGTCAAGACGCCCCTTCTTTCAAGCTCTAAGGACGAAGCTCATCTAATTCACCAAGAAGCAGCCAATTTTCACTCTAACTCATCCCCCACCCCACATGTGGCCCCTAATCGATACCAGGAGGTTTCTCACCCTAGCGATGCATCTAACCAGCAGGAAGTAGCCAGAAAAAAAGTGACGCCCCGTTTCCCAAGATTGAGAAACCTCCAATAAAAGGGGGGATTGGAAGAGGTTGCACAGGCCTGGTTCACTATTATTTACTCCCCATTGCTAACTTCCACATTGTCTCATGATCTTGTTTCTCCAGTCTCTACAAAAGTTTTAAGATTAATCAATGTTCCTCCTTGGAGGGTAGAAAACAAGTGATAATGATCTAAGGATGAAAACCAAACAAAACACCCGTCTTGTGACAAGAAAAACCAGGATTTCACCAGATAATCCCCAAGGATGTCACCAGATAACCCCCAAGAATACCAGTAGAAGATTAACTCATCTGAGACATCACCACCTCAAGGGGAAACTAACGCAAACTTCTAAGACCCATAATCCTGTCCCTATAAAAGCCTTCAGCCAATCTCCAGTGGGGAGATGGGTTTTTTGTAGGAACCTATTCCCCTCTGTCTCCTATATATCTATATATAATAAACCTCTTACTGCTCACCTCACCCCGTCTCAGAATTGGCTATTGTGGCAGGCGGCTCCAATCTGCGTTATTGCAGTAACAAGAGGGGAACTGTGCTCTGTGGGGTTTTCAATGGTTGATTTTTTGGAAGTAGATCACTAGGCCTTTCTTCTGATCCACCTGAGTGTCCAAAAACCTCCAACCTTTTGGTCAGCAGTCGAGTGTGTTAACCATTTGGGACCACCTAGGGACTCCACAGCTGCCACTGAGTCAATTCTGACTCATGTAGAGTGGCTATAAATGGGAAGGTACACAGAATTGAACATAATAAACCCATTATGATTTGGAATGTAAATTATAAAACCGTATTCTCTATATTAATGATTTATGATCTTTGTAATGTTTGAATATACATACTTTCAAGTATGTATATGTACCAATTTTATTCATAGAAAATTTCCAAAATTCTTCTTAGTTATACATTATTTTGCTTAAAAAGACATTCGAATTCAGCTGTATATGCTCACATGAGATCAAAGAGTCTTCCAATTTACATTTGAGGATAAGTCTCTGTATTGGTATGCTAAGCATTTTTTTAAATCTTTTCTTACTGTACTTTAGATGAAGGTTTACAGAACAAATGGTTTTTCATTGAACAGTACACATATTGTATTATGACAATGGTTAACACCCCATGACATGTCAACACTGTCCCTTCTCAACTTTGGGTTCCCTATTACCAGCGTTCCTGTCCCCTCCTTCCTTCTAGTTCTTATCCCTGGACTGTTGTGCCCCATTAGTCTCATTTTGTTTTATAGAGCTGTGTAATCTTCTGCAGAAGGGTGAACCTTGGGAGTGACTTCCTTAGTGAGCTAAAAGGGTGTCAGGGGGCCATACTCTCAGGGTTTCTCCAGTCTCTGTCAGGCCAGTAAATGTGGTCTTTTTTTGTGAGTTAGAATTTTCTTCTACATTTTTCTCCAGGTCTGTCCGGGACCCTCTGTTGTGATCCCAGACAGAGCAGTCAGTGGTGGTAGCCGGGCATCATCTAGTTGTGCTAGACTCAGTCTGGTGGAGACCATGGTAGTTGTGGTCCATTAGTCCTTTGGACTAATCTTTCCTTTGTATCTTGTTTTCTTCATTCTCCCTTGCTCCCGAAGGGGTGAGACCAGTAGAGTATTTTAGATGGCTGCTCACAGGCTTTTAAGACCCCAGATGCTACTCACCAAGGTAGATGGTAGAACATTTTCTTTATAAACTGCATTATGCCAATGGAGCTAGATATTCCCCAAGACCATGGTCCCCTCAGCCCTCTGTCTACTACTGTAAAAACTCATGAAAAGGTTTGTACACAAAAAGAAACAATCTTTGATGGTTACAAGGAACGGGAGGAGTGGGGGGAATACTAAATAGACAATAGATAAGTGGTAACTTTGGTGAAGGGTAAGACAGTACACAATACTGGGGAAGCCAGCACAGCTTGTACAAGGAAAGGTCATGGAAGCTCCATAGACACATCGAAACTCCCTGAGGGACTGAATTGTTGGGCAGTATTCCAAGCATTTTGATCACTATTCAATTATATCTTTTATCAACTGTTCATCTGTAGAGCAGTGTGAGGGGTAAAAGGCCTCTCAGCAGTGTCGGTGTCTGAAGAGAGAGAGAGAAATCTTTGATTTAAGCCAAAGCTAGCCTTAAGGGCTCAGGTTTTCACCCTCACAGATATCCTTCTCTCCCTTAGGCCACTTCAATTGCTAGGAGTGTGAATAAAGACCTTTTCTTCTCACTTCTGATAACACTGAATGTAAAGAGAACATTTGAGGCCCTGAATACGTTATTTAATTTTAAAGCACAAGATGATATATCCTCTTCTGGTCATCTCTCTGGCTGATACACATATGCTTGACCTTCACGACATTGTAAAATAGATAAAGTTAGTCATGCTGTCCTTCACTATCCACAGTTCCCATTTGCTTGAGTGCCTGATACCTTCCTGCATCCTGGAACCATCCTCTCTAACACTTTGCTTGTGGTGGACCTTTCTAAACCACCCTCACCCTGCAAGACAGAACTGCCTTTCAATCTAAAATACTCAAAAACATGAATGTGGTGCTCTTTCTACTGTGGAAGAGCTGACTGGAGGGAGAGGCATGTTGGGAAGACCCCAGCATCTCTCCAATCACAGCACAAGGCAATCACCTTCTTGGCCTTGCCCATCGTGCACCCTCCAATGCTTAGTTGTTCCTTTCCTCTTTGATCCAGTCACCTGTTTGATCACTTCCTTCCACTCACAAGCAGAGTATCCTGTCGCTGGTTTTTATCTTCCTCCTATTCACATAGTCACCCTTTCACCCACATGGTCCCACTGCCCTCTTTCCCAGATCTGTCACCAAAGGGGTCAGCTCTCCTTAGGATCACTAAAGGACACTTTGTCTTAGATGTTCACTCTCCTTACTGCTCTCCATGCTTTCTTCCTGCCTTGCTCTGCCTCAGAATGAGAAAAATCTCTTTTTCATTTCTCTGCTGGTGCCTCAAATTTGGAGAGTAGAAAGTAGATGTTATGGATTTAATTGTGTTTCCTCATAGTTTATATTGAAGTCCTAATCCATGGTGCCTGTGCATGTGAACTTGTTTGAAGACAGGGTCTTTGAGGATATTATCAATTAACATGAGATCATACTGCAGTAGGGTGGATATTAATCCAATGTGATTGTTGTCCTTATAAAAGAGGAGAAGAAACACAGGCAGACCTCAAAAGGAACATAACCATGTGAAGACAGAGGCAGAGATTGAAGTGATCTACAGGTCAAGGATTGCTGGCCCTTACCAGAAGCTAGGAGAGAGTCATTCCACAGATTCTCCTTCAGAGCCCTGAGTAGGAATAAACATGGCTGATACCTACCATAATTTAGGACTACTAGCCTCCAGAGCTGTGACACAAAATATTTCTGTTCTTATAAGCCACTCACTTTGTGATATTTTGTTATGGCATCCCTAGGAAGCTAACACAATAGAGAAAGTCAAAGAAGTTGGTTCAGTGTCTTTTACTTACATCCAACTCTCTCTCCCTTACAGACATAGCATATTAACAGAAGAATCCACAATTTCCCTTACCTTCTTGGAGAATTCAGTATGTTCAGTGTTTAATGAGTGGTTTAAACCTCACTGCCTTGGGAAACCTTTTATTAATAGACCATCCTGTAACCAATTTATTGGTATGACTACGAGGAACAAGGAATTTGGTACTCCTTGTCCCTGGCTTTAGAGTAAGACATCAAAACTATCTATTGGGAGGGAAGCAATACACGACTCATTTCTGATCTCCTTCACAAAAAGGGCTGATGACTGATTGACACATAAACTCTCCTGGTGCATCATAAAGAAAGATTTCCCCATTGTTCTCTTCATTCACCTTTGTCCTTCAGTTGAGTCATTTTCTACTGTCTATGATTTTTCTGGATCTCATTCATTTCCAAAATCTTTTATATCCAGGTAAATGGGAATGAAAACTTTCTGATGGCTCCTGTTCTGGAAAATTTAGAAAATACATATTTGGTCGTGTGGTTGTTGTTTTCAGGCACCAGCTTCCAACATTTAAAATATGACATTTATTTTGTCCCAGGAAAAAATAAAAATACATTCTTTTATTCTATTTTCCTTTTAGAGATTCAGGGTCTATAATGATTAGTAGTTACCAAGTGATGAAATATTTGCTCCAATTCAAGGTTTTTCAGTTACATCAGAAGCACCTGGAGGTGGGGTCTTATTCAACATATAGATTTCTGGATTATACTCAAGACTTACTGAGTAATAATTCCTGGATGTTGAACCCAGGTAGAAGCACTTTAAACAAGCACCCCGGGTGCTCATAACATAGATTACTATTTGAGACTCAATCATCTAACTTCTTCATCCTGTTCTATTGTCTGTCTCTCTACTCAAAGCTCTAAAACAAACATCATATTTCAAGAATGGTTTAGTTGGACTCTAAATGAGAATTAAAGGTCACTGTGTTTTGAAATTGTATTTATAAAAACACTACTTGCATAAATTTTCCTTAACCATGACTTTTCATTTATATTGTCACTTAATTCTCGTAATAGCCCTGTGAAGGATGCAGGGGGATAGGGCTTTTCCAATTTTTTTTATTAACTTTTTTTATTGTACTTTAGATAAAGGTTTACAGAACAAATAGTTTCTCATTAAATAGTCATTGCACATATTGTTTTATGACATTGGTTAACAACCCCACAACATGTCAACACACTCCCTTCTCTACCTTGAGGATCTTTTTTTGGGTGAAAATATACATAGCCAAAGTTACACAATTTTGAAAGTTTCTACATGAACAATTCAGTGACATCGATTACATTCTTCCAGTTGTGCTGCTATTCTCACTCTCCTTTTCCAAATTATTCCATCACCATTATCTTCAACTCACTGCCCCCTAGGCTTCCCATCAAACCTTTTGAGTTGCTGTTGTCAATTTGCTCTTTTTGTACCTTAGATGAAGGTTTGCAGAACAAATAGTTTCTCATTAAACAGTACACATATTGCCCTATGACAATGGTTAACAACCCCATGACATGTCAACACTGTCCCTTCTCAACCTTGGGTTCCCTATCACCAGCTTTCCTGTCCCCTCCTGCCTTCTAGTCCTTGTCCCTGGACTGCTGTGCCTCATTAGTCCTGTTTCATTTTATAAGGCTGTCCAATCCCCGGCTGAATGGTGAACTTCGGGAGGGGCCTCACCACTGAGCTAAAAAGTTGTCCGGGGACCATACTCTCGGGATTTATCCAGTCTGTCAGGCCAGTAAATCTGGTCTTTTTTTGTGAGTTAGAATTCTGTTCTACATCCTTTTCCAGCTTTGTCCAAGATCCTCTATTTTGATCCCTGTCAGAGCAGTCAGTGGTAGTAGCCGGGCACCATCTAGCTGTGCTGAACTCAGTCTGGTAGAGGCGATGGTAGCTGTGCTCCATTAGTCTTTTGGACTAATCATTTCCTTGTATCTTGTTCTCTTCATTCTCCCTTGCTCCAGAAGAGGTGAGACCAGTGCAGTATCTTAGATGGCTGCTCACAGGCTATTAAGACCCGAGATGCTACTCACCAAGGTAGAACGTAGAACATTGTCTTTATAAACTGTATTATGCCAATTGAGCTAGATGTTCCCTGAGACCATGGTCCCCACAGCCCTCTGCCCAGCAATTCAGTCCCTCAGGGAGTTTGGAAGTGTCTATGGAGCCTCCATGACCTTTCCTTGTACAAGTTGTTCTGGATTCCCCAGTAATGTGTACTGTCTTACTCTTCACCAAAGTTATCACTTATATATTTAGTTCCCCCTCACTCCTCCTATCCCTCTTAACCAACAGATTGTTTCTGTTAGTGTGTCAACTTTTACATGAGTTATACAGTAGACGTCTCATACAACATTAGTCCTTTTGTGACTGACTTATTTCACTCAGCATAATGTCCTCCAGTTTTGTTCCTCTTACTCTCCTGTGCTGAGTTCCTTTTGTTTGTGGATTTTTTTTTTCATTTCTTTTGTTTTTGAAGGTTTTGTTTTTACTGAGACTTTATGTTTTCTTCTTTATTTTGATGAGTAGGCTTGTTAACTTTCTTTGTGGTTACTGTGAAATTTACCCTTATATTCCTAGACTTGAACCAGTCTATTATTACTTGGTATTGCTTGACTTCCTTTCCTACCTTTTATTCCCTCTTTTATTGTTCTGATGCTGTTGTCTTTTACAGATTTACCTCTCTGATTCCCTGTTGTAATTCTTTTGGTTTTGCATAGTCCTTAAGAGTTCATTTCCTAGGTTGGTATCTAGCTAGTACAATCCTGTGTCCTATATTCAGCCTATTGTCTGATATTGTTTGTTCTCAG
>NW_004444117.1:597604-602755 GCF_000243295.1 Trichechus manatus latirostris
AGTTCTAGTGCCTTTTCTTCCACTGGAAAGTCATCTGGTGTTTTAGTTTGGATGCCTACTGGAACTATCCTGACCTGTTTTTGTAAATGTTTTGACATTGTCTGCTGTCTTTGGGGCATTCAGTAGTTATTTTTCTTGTTTATTGATTGTAGCCTTGTTTGTTTCATCCTTTTTTTAATTTGGCTATTTCTCAGCAGGCGAGCTGTGTGTTCTTTGTTGTTTGTTCGTCTGTGGGCACAATACTTTTCACCTCCTTCTCCAATTGGCAGGGTCAGTCGCTCAGATATGGTACAGCAGGGTAGGTCTAGCTGAAGAGGAGTTGCTGGGATGGGTTGTTTATGGCACTTACTACAGCCACCAGGGTAGGTCGGTAATCAGTGCAGATCAGGTTCTGGTAGGCCGTGCCTGTGTTGCTTAGTGGTGTGATGTTAAGTGCATGGTGCAGGTAGCAGTTTGGAGGAGGGAGCTTGTCATGTGTGTAGCTAAGATGGGCATGGGAGAGAGGAGAGAGGAACAGGAGCCAAAAACATACAAACAAAACAGAGTGCTAGGGGAGTTTGCCATTGGAGTGCAGAGATGAGAGACTATGAAATGGAGAAAAACAAAAAGGGGAAGAAGAAGGAAAAAAAAAGAAAAGAATGAATAAATAAAAATTAGAAAGACAAAAGAACAGCAAAGCTCCCAGGGATCCCACTGGCGCGACTATGAGGTCTGGGGAAGTTGTTCCCAGGTATAGAAGTACAGCCTGGCTAGGAGGTGTAGAGGTATTCAGTGCCAGGAATCCAGGGGACAGGAAAAGAAGGAAGGTATAGAGAGAAGAGAAAAAGAGTAATGAATAAAGACAAAAAGGGAAAAAGAGGGAAAAGAAAGCAAAACAACTTTAAAAGAAAAGAACAAGAAAACTCTCCAAAAAAAAAAAAAAACCACTAAAAAACAAATGCCTTCAGCACAAGCTGAGGGGGTAGGTCCCAAGCTGTACAGCACCTCCCGGCCAAAACTGGCTCCCAACTCGAGAAAAGAAAATAAAACAAACAAACAATTGAAAACAAACAAACAAAAAAAGCCCCAGGATCCCACCAGTGTGGCAGCATGGACCAGTAAGCAGTTCCACACTTGAGCGGAGCTCCACAGCCCCTCAGGAAGAATAAAGATGGCACACGGAGCCAGGCATTTGAGTAAAAGTAGGAAGAGGTGGTGAGAGGTAAGGAAGAAATCTAAAGAAGTGGAAAAAAGCAACACCAGCCACTAACAAATGGCACTCAAGGAGTCAGCCAGTGCAGGTGGGTGGAATCCAAGCAGCCGGTGCTTCCCGGCCTAGAAACTGTGGCCGCGGGAAGCAGAGGAGGCTGAGTGGGGGTGAATGAGGGTGGGCGGTTGGAAAGCATATATCACTGTTTACCAGTTGTTCTGTCTCCTGCTGGAAGCTCTGTGAAGCTGTTTTTTTGTACCCCCTGTTTGCTGTTCTCTGATAGGAGTCCAAGATGGTGGATTCGTGCTGCATTAGCTGATATGGGACCTCTCCATGTACATCTCCTCGCTCTCTGTTCTCTGTCAGTGTCTTATTCCATTTGGTGTTTGGCTAAGTTCTTTATCTCTTTATTTGATGTTTAGGATTTCAGGATTGCTGTTTTCTCTGTTTGGCTTAGTTTTTCGGATCTTTGCTGTGGAGGGACAGCGTGGTGCTTCTGCCTAGAGCGCCATGTTGCCGAAAGAGGCTTTTCCCATTTTAAAGATGAGAAATATGATGGCTCTTATTTAAGAGCTCAATATAATCTGGACACTTTTCACATAAGAAAGATTCTCAGTTCCAGGCGGAGAGATAGTCACTTGCTGAAATTTATAGCAAGTAAAAGACATTTTGCTACTGAATAGTAATAAACACAATATATTAGTGGATCATTTATACATTCTTAAAATTATTAGAGAAATGTCATTCTTTTTAATTTGGCAGCAAATGTCCATAACATTTCCACAAACTGTCGTTTGCTACCTTTTGGGGGAGAGCATCTCAGCAGGTAGTTCTGAATTCCATACTCATGTGTTTTTTCTCTACATCCCTACACAAATAACTATGCAGGTGATAGTTTGAATGGCTTGTCATCACTGACAGTAGCCTCAAATGTGGGTGTTTTCAGCCCTTTGCATTGCCATCCCAACTGTCCAAATTCTCACACCGACAGATAAGTGAGAAAGCTCATGATACCACCTACAAAACAAAGAAGAGACTTCATCAAAATCAAGATCCAACAGACAGGTATTTAGGTTTTTCTGTTATCAACGGGAGGAGTGCTTTTGCCAGTGTGTGAGAAAATCACCTCATGCAGAAATTCCAAGGATAAAGGGCTCCTTAGTGAAGAGGAGAGGTATGGAGGCAGTTTCTGACATTCACATCTGCCAATATCTACCCATTTCACCTTGAGACCATTTTGCTAGGTTAGCGTGTGGGGCTCTCTCTCCCTGGGTGGTTCTGCCTGTTAGTTCAGGAGCACTGAGTCCAGAGGGAATTACTGTCAATGATTAAATTGTCACATCTTTAAAAGCCCAAAATAAACAACAACCATAGATAATTTGTCTAGATCCCAATGTCCTAATTCACTTCAAGCCAGACCAAGTTTGCTAAATTGCGTGCCCAGCACTTATTGTTTCTGGAACCAAGAATCTTTTTAGTGTGAAAAGTGCTGGGACTCTGCTGAGATCTGAAATGGGTATCATGTTGAGACGATGCTTAGAATGAATGGGCCAGCGACTCACTATTATAAATACAGAGTCCAGGTTAAAATTCAAATCCATTTTTTATAATTGAGGAAATAGGTGTTTCACAACAGTTTCCTAGATGAAATTTTTCCCTAGGCTTTAATTAATGAGTCCATGGAGCATTCAAATTCAGTGCTTAAAGCAATTTTTATACTTTTAAAAATGGTTTCTTTCCTCAGGCTCCCCTAAATCATGTTGCTTAGGTTTTGCTGGTCTTGAATTTTCGTACAATTCAGTATTCTTCTTCTTGTCATTTACATTATTTAAGCTAAATTTCATCAGCTGATTTGGTAAATTCATTCTGTCAGCTAGAGAACCACATAGAATATTTATACACAAAATCTATACCTAATCCAACCATCAACCTCCAAGCCAATGTTTTAAGGGTCTGAATACAGATAGTGCAGTGTACCACTGAGATTTATACCTTTAAATCACATCTTGTATCTCCCTGATGCATAGCTTAACTTTCTGTGCGAGATAGTCCTTTACTTTCAATTCAAATTATTGTATATATAATTCAAAATGAGCAAATCCTCAAAGTATACTTTGAAGAGGTTGGAGTGGAGATGGTTGGGACTAAATAGATCAACTAAATTTTCCAAGAATGAAATAATAGGAGAAGAGAAATTGAGAGAACTACATTCTCATGACCACAACATATAAACATTTTTTCATCTATTTTGAAGTAACATTATGAGGGGCATTTAAAGAGAAAGGTGGTATTGAAATCTTTTTGCTGTTGTTGTCGTTAGTCGCCATCGAGTTGATTCCAATTCACAGTGACCCCATGTGTGCAAAGCAGAACTGTGCTCCATAGGGTTTTCAAGGCTATGATTTTTGGAAGTAAATCTCCAGGCCTGCCTTCTGAGGTACCTCTGGATGGGTTCAAACTGCCAATCTTTCAACTGGTATTGAGGGCTTAACCATTTGTGCTACCCAGGGACAATTGCTAAGGTCTTAAGAAGGTCAAATTAGTGCTGAGTATGTATCTAGTCCTCTTGTTATGCCTAAGAAGGGAGAACTGTGCCCTAGATCCATAAAGAGCTCAATTATCACATTCACTGAAACGTAAATAATGATTTTGCAGTCTTATAAGAAAGCTGTTGGAAGTCTGACAACCAATTGAACAAACAGGAATTATAGGACAGGGACCCAGAAACAGAGCTTTCTTTTTTTAAGCCATTTGTTTTGGGAAGATTTTCAACATTTTGTGCTAAACAGAGTTGGATATTAAATGGATGTTATATTAAAGAGAATTTGCATTAGATAGACTTTCTCTGATGGTATTTTTGCCTTGCTGTGAGCTATCTCCCCGGATTCCAGAACACACATTCTCTGTTCAAGGTCACTAGCAGTTCTGTGGGAGAAAGGTAAGGGTTCATGGTGAGGGTCCCATAAACCATGCATCAATGAAAAGAGAACTAGAAGTTCCCATCCAACACTTTCAGATGATTTAGTTCCTTTTAATCAAGTTATTATTCATTCATTCATTTAAGGAAAATTTATTATTACATGTCTATTTTGTGTCAAGCTTTGTGCTACAAACTTGATATAAAGTGATGAAACGCCCAGGTTCTGCCCTCCAAAATGTTAGATGAAATTAGGTGGGAGATGGAGAGGAATATAGTCAATTATCATTATTTGTGAATTCACCTACTCACTGGAATTTATTTGTAACCTAAAAATCAATGCTTGTGGGCTTTTGAAATCATTTGCAGATAAGCACAGAGCAATAAAAACTTTAGGTGCCCAAAGAGTATGTTCCCAGCTGAAGCTGAACAACTTGCCTTCTGGTTTCAGCTTTCATACTGTAAACAAGTGTCGTTTTCATGGTCTTTTTTTTTTTTTTTTTTTGCATTCCTTGTGCTTTTTATTTGGGTGATATGCTGTTTGAAATGATCCTCAAACAGAGTGTTCCTAAGCACAAGGAAGTTGTTTGTACTTTACAAAGAAAATACGTGTGTTAAATAAACTTCATTCTCATGACCACAACATGGGAAATGGTCTACTGGTTAAGTTCAAAGTTAATGAATCAACAATATATTAAAATGTGCTTAAGCAGAAATTCTTGCAAAGCAAGAATATATACTGATCACTTGACAAAAATGCTGTCAACAGAGGCTTACACAAACCTAACCCTGCATTCCCCTGGAGCAATGGTTCGGTATTCACCAATTCAATGTTCATGGTGACTTTACAGAACATAACTACTGTAAATAATGAGAATTAACTGTAGATAAATAATTACAACCCAGTGTGATACTTCAGGGACAGAGCCAGAGACTCAGACTTTGTTATGGGACTCCAAAGAGTAGCTAGCAAAATTATTTAGCTATAACTGAAGTGAGAGGTAATCTAGGCTAGGTTCTGTGTGAAGACCCAGGATTTTTTTTT
>NW_004444117.1:604617-605776 GCF_000243295.1 Trichechus manatus latirostris
TTTTTTCCCAGTCTGTAGGTTCTCTTTTTACTCTTTTGGTGAAGTCTTTTGAAGAGCATAGGTGTTTGATTTTTAGAAGATCCCAGTGATCTAGCTTATCTTCTGGGGTTTGTGTGTTGATAGTTATGGTTTATATCCTGTTAATGCTGTGTATTATGGCCTGTAGCCTTGGTTCTATTTTTTCTTCTATGAACTTTATAGTTTTTGGCTTTATATTTAGGTCTTTGATCCATTTTGAATTAGTTTTTGTATATGGCGTGAAGTTTGGGTCCCGTTTCATTTTTTTGCAGATGGATATCCAGCTTTGCCAGCACCATTTGTTAAAAAGACAGTCTTTTCCCCATTTGATAGACTTTGGGCCCTTGTCAAAGATCAGGTGATTGGAGGTGGATGGATTTACCTCTGGGTTCTCAATTCTGTTTCATTGGTCAATGTTGCTGTCATTGTACCAGTACCAGGCTGTTTTGACTACCATAGCTGTATAGTATGTTCTGAGGTCAGGTAGTGTGAGTCGTCCTACTTTCTTCTTCTTCTTCAATAGTGCCTTACTTATTCGGGGCTTCTTCTCTTTCCATAGAAATTTAATGATTAGTTTTTCCATATCTTCGAAGAATGTTGTTGGTATTTGAATCGGGATTGCATTGTATTTGCAAGTTGCTTTGGGTAGAATTGTCATTTTCACAATGTTGAGTCTACCTATCCATGACCATGGTATGTTTTTCCATTTATGTAGCTCCCTTTGGTTTTCTTGCAGTAGTGTCTTGTAGTTTTCTTTGTATAGGTCTTTTACATCCCTGGTTAGATTTATTTCTAAGTATTTAATTTTTGAAGAGTTATTATTAATGGTATTGATTTCCTTTTCATAGTTCTCTTTATTGGAGTATAGGAATCTAAATGATTTTTTTATGTTTATCTTGTATCCTGTTACTCTGCTGAATCTTTCTATTGGCTTCAGTAGATTTCTCTTGGAGTCTTTAGGGTTTTCTATGTATAGTGTCATATCATCCGCAAACAGGGACAGTTTAACTTTTCGTTACCAGTTTGAATGTTCTTTCTTTCTTTCTTTTTTTTTTTTTTTTGCCTTATTACTCTAGCTAGATCTTCCAGTACAATGTTAAACAGTAGTGGTGATAAAGGGCATCCTTGTCTTGTTCCTGTT
>NW_004444117.1:606670-608424 GCF_000243295.1 Trichechus manatus latirostris
TCTATTTTAATATCGCCCATTTCATTTCTTATATTTGTGTCATCTCATGTTTTTCTGTTGTCAGTCTGTCTAGTGGTTTGTCAGTTTTGTTGATTCTTTCAAAGAACCAACTTTTGGTTTTTTTATTCTTTCTATTGTTTTTATATTCTCTATTTCTTTTATTTCTGCTCTGATCTTTATTATTTCCTTTCTTCTGGTGGCTGTGGGCTTTTTTTGCTATTCTCCATTTGTTTGAGTTGTGTAGTTAATGTTTTGATTTTATCCCTTTCTTCTTTTTTGATACGTGCATCTACTGCTATAAATTATCCTCTGAGGGCTACCTTTGCTGTGTCTCAAAGGTTTTGGTATGATGTGTTTTCATTCTCATTTGATTCTAGGAATTTTTTTGATTCCATCTCTGATTTCTTCTATTACCCAGTGGTTTGTAACCAGGGTGTTATTCAGTTTCCACGTAATTGATATTTTTCCTTGCTCTTTCTGTTGTTAATTTCTACCTTGATGGCATTGTGGTCAGAGAAGATATTTTGTATTATCTTAATGATTTGGATCTTTTTGAGGATTACTCTGTAGTCTAAGATGTAGTCTATTCTGGAGAACGTTCCATGTGCATTGGAAAAGAATGTGCACTTTGCAGCTGTAGGATGGAATGTTCTATATATGTCTATGAGGTCAGGTTGGCTGAGTGTGCCCCTTAGGTCTTCCGTGTCATTGCTGAGTTTCTTTTTAGATGTTCTGTCCTTTACTGAGAGTGGTGTGTTGAAGTCTGCTACTATTATTGTGGAACTGTCAATTTCTCTTTTCAGTGCTGTTGAGTTTGTTTTATGTATTTTGGAGCCCTGTCATTGTGTGCATAGATGTTTATTATAGTTATGTCTTCACAATGGATCATCCCCTTAATCATACGATAGTGCCTTTCTTTGTCTTTTATGGTGGATTTTGTTTTAAAGTCTATTTTATCTGATATTAGTATTGCTACTCCTGCTGTTTTTTGGAAATGATTTGCTTGATATATTTTTTTCCAATCTTTCATTTTTAATAAATATATGTCTTTGTTTCTAAGGTGTGTCTCTTGTAGACAGCTTATTGATGGATCCTGTTTTTTATCCATTCTGTCACTCTCCGTCTCTTTATGGCTACATTGCAGCCATTTATATTCAGTGAAATTAATGACAGATGGGAGTTTATTGCTGTCATTTTGTAGTGCTTTTTTTTGTGTGTGTGTGTGTTGTTTTAGTTTTGTTTGTTTGTCTTACTCTCCTGTGCTGAATTCCTTTTGTTTGTGGATTTTTTTCCCATTTCTTTTGTTTTTGTAGGTTTTGTTTTTACTGAGATTTTATGGTTCTCCTCTTTATTTTTATGAGTAGTTAACTTTCTTTATGGTTACTGTGAAATTTACCCTTATTTTTCGAAGTTTGAAGCACTCTGTTATTACTTGATATCTCCTTGCCTTCTTCTCCATTAGAAGGTTTTGTACCTACGCTGTTTATTCCCTCTTTTATTGTTCAGATGTTGTTGTCATTTACAAATTAACTGCTCCAATTTCCTTTTGTATTTCTTTTGTTTTTGGACAGTCCTTGAGAGTTCATTTCCTAGTTTGGTATCTGGCTGGTATGATTCTGTGTCCTAGATTCAGCCTGTGAGCTGAAGTTGTTTGTTCTCAGATTGAAAGACTCCCTTTAATAAGTCATGTAAGTTTCATTTGGTTTTTACATATACCCTTAATTTCTGTTTATCTGTAAATGTCCTAATTTCAC
>NW_004444117.1:609091-638135 GCF_000243295.1 Trichechus manatus latirostris
TTTCCATGAATTTGTCTAGTTTTTCCTCATTTTTATCTGCTTTTTGCTTCGACTCTTGGATAATTCTGAGTACTAGAGATTTGAATTCCCTATCAGGTCGTTCTAGTGCCTTTTTTTCCACTGGAAAGTCATCTGGTGTTTTATTTTGGAAGCCTACTGGAACCATCCTGTCCTGTTTTTGTAAATGTTTTGATATTGCCTGCTGTCTTCAGGAATTCAGTAGTTATTTTTCTCGTTTTCTGATTGTAGATTTGTTTCTTTTGTCCTTTTTTTTTTTTAATTTGACTATGTCTCAGCAGGCGGTGTGTGTGTTCTTTTTTGTTTGCTCATCTGTGGGCATGATACTTTTTGCCTCCTTCTCCAATTGGCATGGTCAGTTGCTGAGATATGGCCAGCAGAGCAGGTCTAGCTGAAGAGGAGTTGCTGGGATGGGTTGTTTGCAGCATTTATTATGTCCACCAGGGCGGGCCAGTACTCAGTGCAGAGCAGTCTTTGGTAGGCCTTGCCTGTGCTGCTTGGTGGTGTGACGTGCAGTATGGAGGGGGGAGATTGTGATGTGTGGGGCTAAAATTGGTATGGGAGAGAGACGAGAGTAACAGGAGTCAGAAACATACAAATAAACAAAAAAGAGTGCTAGAGAAGCTTGCTGTTGGAATGGAGAGATGAAATGGAGAAAAACAAAATGAAAAGAAGAAAAAAAAGAAAAGAAAAAAATGAATAAATAAAAATTAGAAAAAAAAAGAGAAGCAAAGCTCCCAGGGATCCCACCAGTGTGGTGGGGAAGTTGCTCCCAGGCATTGAAGTACAACCTGGCTAGAAGGTGTAGAGGTCTCACTCAGCACCAGGTATTCAGGAAAGAGGAAGAGAAGGAAGGTATAGAGAGAAGAGAAAAAGAGTAATGAATAAAGACAAAAGGGGAAAAGAAAACAAAACAGATTAAAAAAAGAACAAAGAAAAAAACAAGGAAAAACATACACACAAAAAAATGCTCTCAGGGATCCCTCTGCATGTCTGTGCAAACAGAGGGGTTAGGTTCCCAAGCTGAGCATTACTGCCCAGCTATAACAGGCTCCCAATTTGAGAAAAGAAAAAGAAAACAGACAAAGAAAAAAGCCCTGGGATCCCACCAGTGTAGCAGCACAGACTGGGAAGCAGTTTCACATTCGAGGGGAGTTTCACAGCTTTTCAGGAAGAAGCAAAGATGGCGCACAGAACGAAGTATTAGAGAGAAAGGAGAGGAAGGTGGTGAGAGGTCAGGAAGAAGTCAAAAGAAGCAGAGAAAAGCAACACCAGCAGGCAACAAATGGCACTCAGGGAGTAGGCCAGTGCGGGTGTGTGGAATCCAAGCAGCCATTGCTTCCCAGCCTAGAAGCTGTGGCCACGGGAAGCAGAGGGGGCTGAGTGGGTTGAAAAAAGGTAGAGGGTGTGAAAGCCTATATCGCTGGTTACCGGTTGTTCTGTCTCCTGCTGGAAGCTCTGTGAAGCTGTTTTGTCATATCCCCTGTTTGCTGGTCTCTGATAGGAGTCCAAGATGGCAGATCCATGCTGTGTTAGCTGATAGGGGACTTCTGCATGTATCTCTCATAGCTTTCTGTTCTCTGTCAGTTTCTTATTCCATTTGGTCCTTGGCTGAATTCTTTATCTCTTCATGTGTTGCTTAAGGTTTCAGGATTGCTGTTTTCTCTGTTTGGCTTAGTTTTTTGGATCTTTGCTGTGGAGGGATGGCGTGGTGCTTCTGCCTAGAGCGCCATGTTGCTGGAAGAGGCTTTTCCAATTTTAAAGATGAGAAATGTGATAACTCTTATTTAAGAGCTCAACATAATCTGGACACTGCCCCAGGATGTTTTTGTTGAGTGTTCAAGATTGGGTACAATATTCCATGTGAAACATAAGGGTTAAAGATATTTGAGGCCAAGAGAATGCCATATGAGGTGCTAGCTGGGTATCTGTACACTTGTCAATTATGCGATTAGTGAATGCATACTGGGAAGGATCAAGCAAATAGAGAATTTATCAGAATTGAGGCTTTCACCCTGTATCAGTCAGGATCCTAGAAGCAAAAAATGGTGTACTCAAATTAAGGTAATTCGAGAAAATGTTAATACAGAAAATGTTTAGAAAAGTGTAAACATGTGGGAAGGTTGTAGAAAAATTACAGTGGATAGTGTGGTACATCAGAACATAGACTGGGAAAGAGAAGGGGAGAGTAAAGTAGAGAGGATCCCTTAAAAAGACCAGTGGTCTTTAGTGGAGAAAAATAACCAATTTAAAAAAACTTTTCAGGAAAGGAGTCAGGGCAATAATATTCTGCCCTTACTCTTGTTCCCTTTCCAAACCCTCTCTCAGCTTTCTTATTTGTAAAATGGGGATGAAAACAGCACCAACCTCAAGTATTTGCTATGAAGACATAAAGCAAGTGATGTTCTAGGTGCATTGCCTGGCACACTGTAAATATTAAATGAATCCTAGGTGGTATGTTTTTAGCAGTAAGGGTAGCTTGCCCTAAGAGTTACTTTAGTAATCAATTTGTATTAATTTGCTTCCAAACTGCATCTCCTTAAGGGTAGAGTAGCAGGAATAGCTTCCCCTAGCATTTGGGGTGTGCATCATTTTGCTCTTTTTTCATAATTTCATGCATGGGTCTTCTCTCAGAAAGTGAGATCTATAGGTTGCCTCTAGAGTTTGGTGGCTTTGCACAAACAAAATTTTATACATGTCATCTTCCTCCAAGCAAGCACAAAATGAGGCTGAAATATATTGATTTGTTCTTTTAAAAAGATAATAGAAGAAAAAAACGGAAAACTCTCTAAGCAAGGCTCTCACCCATACATTCACTATTGCTGATGACGGCTCATAATACTAGTCAACAGGGGAAAGATTCTGGTAAATGGGAAGCATAACCAACTCAACTAAGCAGTTAGGAAAAAGACAAGTAAGTTCTAGTGTCCATCTAGCCCATTACCTTGTCCAAACCTCTCTCCATGGAAACCAAAGTCATGTGAGAGAAACCTCTTCTAATCTAATTGGAAACTTTCCTCTAGATATAGCTAAAGAGAGAAAATAATAAAATTATCTAGTGCAATCTCATTCTCTAATGTTCTAAAAAAAGTGACATGTTTTAAAAGACAAACTATATAAGATACTAAGTGAAGGACTTGTGGCAGAGCAGGGGTAATGTAGAATAGAGGAGGGAAAACTATCGACAATCTTTAATATAAACTTAACCCTCACTGATAAGAATATTTGACTTTTCACCTATGTAACATCTATGGAGTGTTTATTGAACCCAAAAAATTACTCTTTGTGAGAACTGAAATTACCATTAATCCTTTATTGCCTTATTCCTCTGAAATGAAGAATTAGAAGGCTAACATCCTCACTATTAAATCGCATTTCATCACTGAATCTAGAAACAAAGTCACTCATAAATCTGTCTTCTAACCCAACGATTTTAATTTCTGTATTTGATTCTTTTTTCCTCCATGAATGCTTTAGTTTCCACCTCTTTAGCCATTTTTGTTATAATTTAATTCTCCTCCCTTCCCCATTCCACAGAGTTTTGTCATATTATTTTTAAGAAGTGCTTATAACACTTCCATTTGATTGTCTTGGTTTGGGTTCCCATTATTGTTCCTATAGAATGTGAAGAGTCTAGAAATGCTTTCAGCCTGACTATTCCCTTTTTGTATGAACGTTATGAGAGTATGCTCCTGCTCGGCTATGTGTGATCAGCTGCATCAGACACAAATCTAAGGTCAGACTGGAATAAGCCCGCCCAAGTCTTTAAAAAAATGCTGTGAAATCACATAGTCTAGGGCTGAGAAAATCCCTGTCTCCATGTAATTTTAACAACATTGCACTACTCTGTTAGGGGGCTGAAGATTTGAAAATTGCAGCCAAGGGAATTTGAGAAACTGGAAACAGTGGTATAGAGCTTTCTCAGTTATCAAAGAATGAAAACCTGTGAGAAGCCTACAGTCAAAGAAAGAAGGAGTGTATATTTTACAGTCTGTTAATTCCCACTTCATCCCCACCTAGCCTAGCTTCCTCTGTCCCTCCCTAATCTGTTTCTTCTCTCTCTATTTTTATTCATCTCTCAGTATTTCTGTCTCTGTTTGTGATCACTCCTCTATCTCAGGTCTCCTATGACTTTCTCTCCATCTTCCTGAACCCTTTCCCTTTCTACCTACCCTTCCTTCTCTCTCTTCCATCCCCTTCTTTGTCTCTCATTGACCCTTCTATTATTTGGTCATGAGTAATCTTTTTTTCATATTCTTTTCCTTCTTCCTCCAAATCTTTTTGCCATTTTCCCTTAGACACCCCACATCTCACTTCTCCACTTTAAAGTGTTGCAAAGAGAACTTTTAAATTTCACCTTTTAGCCAAAGACCGGAATCGACTTGACAGCAATGAGTTTGTTTTTTTTTTGTTTTGTTTTTTTGTAGGGCAGACAATAACACAGGTGAGGAATGTGCTTCGTAGTTCAGTCATGTCTTGAAACTAAATGGGCACACCAGCCCAAAAGGAAAGAGGAGAAGACAGGAAGGGACAGGAAAACTGGACGAATGGAAAGATTGAATCCGGGGTGGAGAAGGGAAGAGTGTGTTGACACATCATGGGGTTGGCAACCAATGTCATAAAATAATTTGTGTATTAATTGTTTAGTGAGAAACTAATTTACTTTGTATACTTTCATCTAAAGCACAATAAAAAAAATGCTTGTGTTTATTGGATGAAGTTTTTTTTTTAATTCATTTTATGAAAACAATACAATTAAATCCTCACATTTTTTACTGTAAGGAGAATAACTGTTTTGGTTTGGAACTTTATCATTTTTTTCCTTTGATTTTATGGAATTTAATTGTTAAAAAATTGACTTTAGGCATTACATTAATCCAACCAGTGTCAACAGCTAAGAATATACACAAACAATCCAAGTAATTTACCTTTCACTGGATTCTCAACTGAAATTGCATTTCCTTACTTCCAGAAACCTCTTATGTCCTGCCCTATCTTTGTTCTCACTGAGGAATATAAATACTAAGAGATAACTTTCTAATGCTGCATATACATGGGGCTCCAAGCCTGAATATTCCACCTATATATTTATTATTATGCAAACAACATATCAAGTCAATTGAATGAATCCTTTAAGCTTTATTGTTAGTTTCTAGCATTGTACAGCTAAAAGCTGCCAGTGTAGGCTAAGTTCAAAAATATATAGAATATAGTAAACATAAGTATTGAGAGTGTAGAAATAAAAAGTTTATACATTAAGAAAATGAAAATGTTTACAGGAATTTAAAGAAATGCAGACCTCTGGCTTTCTTTATCAAAATTTTTCAGTTAAAATTGATTAAGGCTATGACATAAATTGAGGGAATAAAATAGTAAATGCAGACTTCATTTTACAGAACTATTCTCTAGGGACTTCTTTGCTTCCTCCCTTACATTAATCTTTTGTCCAGGTTGTTTTTGTCACTGGAAACACAGTTTTGGTTATCCTTCAACAACTGTCACCTCCTGCAAATAGCCACAATGCCCTAGCTTGATCAACCTGCCCTAGCTTCACTCACTGCCTTTCCCAAGATGGCCTTCAGATTTAGAAGGAAAAAAGAAGTGCTCATACTTTATTTTATTTTTTTATTTTACTTGTTAAATATTTCTGAGTTCCTGGGAGGCACAAATGGTTTAACGATGGACTGCTAATCTGGTGATCTGCTTATGAAAGGTCACAGCCTTGAAAACCCTGTAGAGTGCATTTCTACCCTGCACACTTGAGGTCTCCAGAAGTTGTAATGGATTCAGTGGCAATTAACAATAACGATATCCTGAGACAAAATTCCTCTTTATCTATGGACCTGGGAAACTTATGATGCAAGTTATCTGTTTCCAAAGTACAAAGTGGAACAGTCATAAGGCAGATATTCCCATTCCAAAAGGAAGAAATTGGAGGGAAAGAAGGCGTCACAGCTACCAAGCAAGTTCAAAATCCAGCAGAGCAACTTTTATTAGATCTCAAGGCTTCAAAATAATTCTCTGTTTTCCAGGTATATCTGAGTGGTGGCTCTGATGTCCAGACTTTAGGTGGCAGTGATGTCCTCTGAAATTTGAATGGTGGCTCCTTGGCCAGGGTGTTGGCCTTGTCCTCTCAGTCCTGGGCATCAGCCCCACTTTCCAGGCCCACCAGGATGTTGGCACCACATCTTTGGCCTTGTGTATCCCTGTTCTCTTGCCCACTGGTTAAATGGCTCTGCCTCCCCAGTTATCAGTAGTGGCCCCATCCTCTAGGCTCGCTGGAAAAGTGGCCTCACCCCTTGTATTCTAGACAGTGGCCCAACCCTTTTAAACCTAGGTAGTGACCTCATCATCTGAAACTGAGGAAATGGCAGCCCAGCCCCCTGGACCCATGTGGGCCATCCTGCTGGTCACTGATCTGCTCTCAGGATTGTCCTTTCCTTTTCTTGGAGGACAACAGAGGTTGCAATCAAGTAGCTCCATCATCCTATTGCTTGCCTGTAAAATTCCAGGAGCCTCTAGTTTCTCCCTTTTGGAGACAGCTTTTCTTCGTTTCATTTCTGTCTCCTTCAGTCTAATTTGACAATATTTCTGCTGGGATGGTTGATTGGAGCCATAGGCCACAGGCCTATGTGGCATGTGGTTGTTCAGCCACAACCTTGGTGTCCTCTCCAGAGCATGCTTTCTTACTTTTTATAACAGAATTTTTCAAATCTTCAAGTTCTGGTTTCTTTCTGCTTAACAGTTCACTCCTGAATTTATCTCTTTCCTCCCGTATTTTACTAAAGAAGCAAAGAGAAACCAGACTGCCTGTCCAAGATTTTGCCTAGAAATCTCCTTAGCCAAATATCCAAGTTTATTACTTACAAGTTCTACTTTTCACAAAATAATCAAACAATTCAGCCATAGTTTTTGCCACTTTATAATAAGGATCATCTTTCCTCTAGTGTCCAGTAACATGTTTATCCTTTCCTTTTAATGCCTCACCAGAATCACATTTAATCTTCACACTCTAGCAACATTCTGTGCAAGATGATAGAAGCTTTATCTACAGTCCTCATTTCTTTTTTCTGATATCTTAACACATTCTATTCTAATATCCATAATTCTACCAACAGGCTCTTCAAGTCAATCCAGGCTTTTACTATCAAGTACCTCAAAATTCTTCTAATCATTACTCATTATTCAATTCCAAAGAAACTTCCACATTTTTAGGTATTTGTTGCAGCAGCACCTCACTTCTTGGTACCAAACTCTTTTAGTTTCCTAGGGCTGCCATTATAAAATGTCACAAAGTGGATGGCTTTAAAGAAAAGAAAATTTCTTTCTGAGGGACACAATTCAATCCATAACGGCACCTAACAAGTGAGCCTCAAATACATGAAACAAAAACTTTCAAAATTGAAAAGAGATATAATCAATTCAACAATAGTAGTTGGGATTTCATTACCCCATTTTCAATAATGGAAAGAACATCTAGAAAGATCAACAATAAAACAGAAGACTTAATACTACAAAACCATCTAGAACTAATGGACATTTATATAATAACCCCCACACACCCATCTGCCAGTTTGTGGTGGCTTACATGTTGCTTTGATGCTAGACTCTATGCCATCAATATTTCAAATACCCATAGTGGGCAGGTTTCAGTGAAGCTTTCAGATTAAGATAGACTAGAAAGAAAGATCTGACAATCTAACTTCCAAAAATTAGCTAATGAAAACCCTATGGATCACAACAGAATATTGCCTGATGTAGTGCTAGAAGATGAGCCCCCTAGATTGTTGGAAGGCAGTCAAAATACACGGTGACTGAAACAATGGACTTGAGCACACCAGTGATCATGAAGATGGCACAGGACCAGGCAACATTTCGTTTTGTTGTACATGGAGTCACCATGAGCCACAGCTGACTCAACATGCTGAGCTGAAAGTGTGGAGTTAGTGAGCAGGTCATGAAAAAAAAATGTGACACACTCTCACTGTTCTTACCAAATTTCAGTAGATTTTCTAGAGTAAATATATCTTTATTTGCTGTTTGCTCTTAGGAAAACTTCCAGAGACTAAATGGCTTAAAAAAAAATTCACCAGTTATGCTTGTTTCACTGTGGGGCAATTCCATGGAGCATCACATGCTGCCATTTGATGTCTCCTGTTGATTGATTTTTGGATGTTAAACTAACCTTGCATTCCTGTAGTAAATTCACTCAGTCATGGTGTATAAAGATTTTTATATGTTACTCTATTTGGTTTACTAGTATTTTGTTGAAGATTTCTGTGTCTGTATTCATAAAAGATATTGGTCAGTTTTGTTCTTTTCTTGTGATGTCTTTGTCTTGCTTCAGCATCAGGATAGTTCCAAGTTAAAAAAGCTATAACATTCTTAGAAGACAACATAGGTGAAGATCTTAATGACTTTGGGTTAGGCAATGACTTCTTAAATGTGACACCAAAGAACTAGTGACAAGAAATAGACAGATTGGACTTCATCAAAATTTAAAACTTTGGTACTGTAAACTATACCATCAAGAAAATGAAAAGACAACCCACAGAAAGAGATAAAATATTCTTCAAAACATATACCTGATAAGGGGCTTGTATTCAGAGGACATAAGAGGATCTTGAAACCTGTTGCCAGCAAGTCGATTCTAACTCACAGCGACCCTATAGGACAGAACAGAACCGCCCCATAGGGTTTCCAGGAAGCAGCTGGTGGATATGAATTGTCGGTCTTTTAGTTAGCAGCCAAGGTCTTAACCACTGTGATGCCATGGCTCCATATAACTCAAAAATAAGAAGGCAGATAACCTGATTAACCAAGTATTTGAATAGATGTTTAGCCAGAGATGGTATACACATGCCAATAAAACCAAAACCAAATCTGTTGCTGTGCAGTCGATTTTGGTTCACAGCAACTGTCATGGATTGAATTGTGTCCCCAAAAAATATCTTTCAACTTGGCTGGGTCATGATTCCCAGTATGGTATGATCGTGTACCATTTTGTAAATCTGATGTGATTTCCTTATGTGTTGTAAACTCTGTCACTATGATGGGGTTATAATGATGACGTTTACAAGATTAGATAGTATCTGAATCCAATCTCTTTTGAGATATAAAAGAGAGAAGTGAACAGAGACACATGGGAACCTCATACCACCAAGAACAGTGCCGGGAGCAGAGCATGTCCTTTGGACCTGAGGTTCCTGTGCAGAGAAGCTCTCAGACCAAGGGAAGATTGATGACACAGACCTTCCTCCAGGGCTGACAGAGAAAGTGTTCCCCTGGAGCTGATACCCTGAATTTGGACTTGTAGCCTACTGGACTGTGAGAGAATAAACTTATCTTTGTTAAAGGCATCCACTTGTGGTATTTCTGTTATAGCAGCACTAGATGACTAAGACAGCAACTGTACAGGTCAGAGTAGAACTGCCCTATAGGGTTTCCAAGGAGCAGCTGGTGGATTTGAACTGCTGACCTTTTGGTTAGCAGCCCAGCTCTTAACCGCTGCACCACCAGGGCTCCAAATAGTCAATAAGCACTTGAAAACATGCTTGGTATCATTAGCCATTAGGAAAATGCAAATAAAAACCACAATGAGATACTACTTCACACCCACTAAATAAATAAATAAATAAATAAACGTTGCCGGTAGGTTGATTACAACTCATAGTGACCATACAGGACAGAGTAGAACTGCCTCATAGAGTTTCCAAGAAGAGCCTGGTGGATTTGAACTGCCAACTGTTTGGTTAGCAGCTGTAGCCCTTAACCACTATGCCACCAGGGTTTCCTCATACACACTAGGATGGTTATAATAAAAAAGATAGATAGTAACTGGGATAGTTCAGGTTGTGTGTCTATTTGGCCCTGACTCTCAGTGGTTTGGCAGTTATGATGTAGTTTGGCAGTTGTATAATGAGGTCATCATCTCCGTGATGGGATTTACTGTGAGTAGCCAATCAGTTGAAAGAGAGTTTCCTTAGGGGTGTGGCCTACATCCAATATAGGTGAACTTTCTGGCAAGGCTTGTGAGCTTTTGCTAGCTCTGTATTCTGCAGCTGGCTCCTGTTTGTCTGAACTCTGGTTCTTGGGACTTGAGCTAGCAGCTTACCTGTCATCTTGCCTGCCTATCTTGGGATTTATCTGTCCCCACAGCCTGTGAGGCAGAGGCCTGCTGTCTAACCTGTCAATCTTGGGTTCACCAGGCCCTGCAGGTACCTGAGTCAGGAGAAGCCTTCACCCTGACCCACTGATTTGAGACTTTCTAGCCTCTACAACCGGTGAGCCATTTCCTTGATATACATCCCTCTCTCTATATATATTTATACTCTTTGCTGGTTTTGCTTCTCTAGAGGACCCAGTTTAAGACAATAACAAGTGTTGAAGAGGATATGGAGATATCAGAATAATCTTATTCTACTGGTGGGATCAAAAATTGGTGCAGCCACTTTAGAAAACAGGCAGTTCTTAAAAGTGTTAAACATAGAGTTAAGATATAAACTAGCAATTCCACTTTTAGGCATATACCCAAGAGAATTAAGAGCATACATTCTGACAAAACTTACACCCAAATCTTCATAGCAGCACTATTCATAGTAGCTAAAAAGTGAAAACAACATGCCTATTAACTGATAAATGGATAAATAAAATGCTGTTTATCCATATAATGGAGGATTATTTGAAAATAAAAAGGAATGAAGTACAGATACATGCTACAACACGTATCATGTTGGAAACATGTATCAATAGAAGCATTAAGCTAAAGGAAAGAAACCAGTCTAAAAAGATCACATATTTTATGATTCCGTTTACAGGTAGTCCCCAACTTACAATGTATTTGAGTTACTAAAAACCACACGACTGTCTGTTTTTTTTTTCTTTTGTACATCTTATTGTTAATAATATGTACTACATACAATGTTTCAGTGAGTAATTTGCTGGTGTTATCATTATCAGAGTTTCACTCGCAGATGTTCAATGTTATGATTTACTGTTCAAAACACTGCCGTATAGCAGGCTATGGCCTGGTCTACAATGAAGTGGGTGTCCGTGTCAAAAGTCATAATGGATAGAAAGTTGGGCAATGTTCTACTCTAATGACATGGGACAATTGAACTTCGCACACACCCGACAGCTGTTGAAGTGCCTACTAGGTTGGTGAGTAGGCTTTTTTGTTGTTAGGTGTGTTGAGCCAGTTTTGACTCATAGCAACCCTATGTACCACAGAAAGAAACACTGCTGGGTCCTGCGCCATCCTCATAATTGTTGTTATGCTTGACTCCATTGTTGCAGCCAAAGTGTCAATCCATCTCTTAGAGGGGCTTCCTCTTTTTCGCTGACTCTCTATTTGTCAAAGCATGATCTCCTTCTCCAGAGACTGATCCCTCCTGACAACATGTCCAAAGCATGTAAGACATAATCTCACCATCCTTGCTTCTAAGGAGCATTCTGGTTGTACTTCTTCCAAGACAGATTTGTTCTTTTTTCGGCAGTCTGTGGCATACTCAATTCTCTTCGCCAACACCACAATTCAAAGACATCAATTCTTCTTTGGTCTTACTTATTCATTATCCAGCTTCCACATGCTTACGATGAGATTGAAAATACCATGGCGTGGGTCTGGCACACATTAGTCTTCAAGGTGACATTTTTGTTTTCAACACTTTAAAGAGGTCTTTTGGAGCAGGTTTGCCCAATGCAATGCGTCTTTTCATTTTTCTACTTGCTGCTTCCATGGATATTGAGAGTGAATCCAAGTGAAATAAAATCCTTGACAAGTTCAATCTTTTCTCCGTTTATCAAGATGTTGCTTATTGGTCCAGTCGTGAGGATTTTTATTTTCTTTATGTTGAGGTGTAATCCATACTGAAGGCTGTGGTCTTTGATCTTCATCAGTAAGTGCTCCAAGTCCTCTGCACTTTCAGCAAGCAAGGTTGTGTCATCTGCATAACACAGGTTGCTAACCAGTCTTCCTCCAATCCTGATGCCTCATTCTTCTTCATATAGTCCAGTTTCTTGGATTATTTGCTCAGCATACAGATTGAATAGGTGTGGTGAAAGGATACAACTATGGTGAACATCTTCCTAACTTTAAACCATGCAGTATCCCCTTGTTCTGTCCGAACAACTGCCTCTTGATCTGTGTACAGTTTCTTCATGAGCACAATTAAGTGTTCTGGAATTCCCATTCTTAGCAAAGTTATCTATAATTTGTTATGATCTGTACAGTCGAACGTCTTTGCGTAGTCAATAAAACACAGGTAAACATCTTTCTGATATTCTCTGCTTTTAGCTAGGATCCATCTGACATCAGCAATGATATCCTTGGTTCCACATCCTCTTCTGAATCTGGACTGAATTTCTGGCAGTTCCCTGTCAATATACTGCTGCAGCAGTTTTTGAATGATCTTCAGTAAATTTTACTTGGGTGTAATATTAATGATATTGTTTGATAATTTCCTCATTCGACTGAATCACCTTTCTTGGGAATAGGCATAAATATGGATCTCTTCCAGTCAGTTGGCCAGGTAGCTGTCTTCCAAATTTCTTGGCACAGATGAGTGAGCACTTCCAGCCCTGCATCCGTTTGTTGAAACGTCTCAATTGATATTCCGTCAATTTCTGGAGCCTTGTTTTTCACCAATGTCTTCTGTGTAGCTTGGACTTCTTCCTTCAGTACCATCAGTTCTTGATCATATGCTACCTCTTGAAATTGTTGAACATTGACCAATTCTTTTTGGTATAATGATTCTATGTATTCTTGCCATCTTCTGTTGATGTTTCCTGCATCATTTAATATTATCCTCATAGAATCCTTCACTATTGCAACTGGAGGCTTGAATTTTTTCTTCAGTTATTTCAGCCTGAGAAATACAGAGGGTATTCTTCTCTTTTGGTTTTCTATCTCCAACTGTTTGCACATGTCATTATAATACTTTGTCTTATGAGCCGCCCTTTGAAATCTTCTGTTCAGTTCTTTTACTTCATCATTTCTTCCTTTTGGTTTAGCCACTTGACGTTCAAGAGCAAGTTTCAGAGTCTCTTGTGACATCCATTTTGGTCTTTTCTTTCTTTCTTGTCTTTTTATGACCTCTTGCTTTCTTCATGTATGATGTCCTTGATGTATTTCCACAACTTGTGTGGTCTTCGGTCATTAGTGTTCAACGCATCAAATCTATTCTTGAGAAGGTCTCTAAATTCAGGTGGGATATACACTTTGGCTCTGGTGGACTTGTTCTAATTATCTTCAGTTTCAACTTGAACTTGCATATGAGCAATTGATGGTGTGTTTTGCAGTCGGCCACTGACCTTGTTCTGAGTGATAATATTGAGCTTTTCCATTGTCTCTTTTCACAGACACAGTGATTTGATTCCTGTGCATTCCATGTGGTGAGGTCCATGTGTATAGTGACTTTTTATGTTGGTGAAAAAAAAAAATTTGCAATGAAGAAGTCATTGGTCTTGCAAAATTCTATCATAGGATCTCCAGCATTATTTCTATCAGCAAGGCCATATTTTCCAACTACCGATCCTCCTTCTTTGTTTCCAACTTTCAAATTCCAATCACCAGTAATCCTCAATGCAACCTGATTGCATGTTCAATCAATTTCAGACTGCAGAAGCTGGTAAAAATCTTCAATTTGTTCATCTTTGGTCTTGGTGGTTGTTGCGTCAATTTGAATAATAGCCGTATTCATACGCTTAGGCCTATAGTGTGATGTTATTTAGCATTTCATACAATCAGATGTATCAGTTGTTAATTTGAAGCAGAGTTGTTTAAGGTTCTCACACTGTAACACCTGCACTGCTTGTACCCAATAATATGTCTAGCAAAACAAGTCATACCATTAAAAGTTCTAATCCAAACAAGAAGGCGAGAAAGGCTCTAGACATGGATATAAAGATGAAGATCATTAAGGTCTTTGATAATGGACTGTCTCATTTGACGGTTTCAACAATCAGTAAGGATAAGAATAGGATTTTAGAGGCAGTAAACGGAGCCATTGGCATAAAATCAACAATTTTAACAAAGAAGAGGCAAGGGTCAATCCATGAGATGGAGAAGATGTTGATAATTTGGGTAGAAGATCAAATTCAGAAGAAGATTCCTTGTGTGTTTCCTGACAATGCAAACGAAAGCATACAGCCTTTTTGAAAACCTAAAGGAACAGCAAGAAGAAGACTACTGCAAGTACTTTAATGCCACTAAGGGCTTGGTTTCATTGCTTCAAACACAGAGTTGGCTTACATAACATGTATATAACTGGAGAAGCAGAGAGTGCTGATGTTGAAACTACCGAAAATTTCAAGAATGAGCTGAATAAGGTAACACAAAATGAAGAATATCTACCAGAGCAGATTTTCAACATGGATGTAACAGGCACGTTTTGGAAAACGATACCAGAACAGACTTATATTTACAAAGAGGCAGAGTCGATGCCTGGTTTCAAGGCATTTAAAGACAGAATCACACTGCTGCTTGGAGGAAATACTGCTGGATTTAAATTAAAACCTTTTATTGTTTACTGTCCTGAAAAGCATTCCAAAACGTTGACAAAAACAAGCTGCTGGTCTACTACAGAAGTAACTACAAAGCCTGTATGATGACTGTGTTATTTGAAGACTGGTTTTTAAATTGTTTCATTCCAGAATTGTGCACCTACTGACTTGAAAAGAGCATTCCTTTCAAAATTCTGCTGCTACTTGATAAAGCCCCAGGACATCTTCTTCATGTAGATGATCTAAATCAAGATGTGAAAGTGGTGTATCTACTTCCCAACATGACAGCTCTGATTCAGCCTATGGATCAAGGTACAATCAACACTTACAAGGCATACTGCCTATGGACTATGTTTGCTCAAGCAATAGCTGCAATGGATGGAGGTAGGGTAACTTTATGTGATTTTTGGAAGAATTATAATATTATTCAGTGTATCCAGATCATTGCATCTTCTTAGTAGGAAGCTATGGGAAAATGCATGCAGGGGATTTGGGAAAAATTGCTGAGTTATGTAAACACCCTCCAAGCATTTAATCAGCATAATATGATGGAAGAGATTAGTGGAAAAATCGTCCATATGACTGGAATGCTGAATTTAGAACCCGATATTGCCAATGTGGAACAGCTCATAGATCATGAAGAAGGAGAATTGACAGATCAGGACTTAATGGATTTTGAAGAGGAAAGAAATGCTGAAGAAGAAATAAATAATGAGGAAGAGGAAGAAGAGACAGTGTTGTTACCCCAATAGGGTCTGTGCCCTGGAGCAGTCAAGCTAATAAAACATGCTCCAAGTCAGAAAGAGAGAGAAAGTTTTAATTCAGGAAGTGTACACCACTGGGGACCTGACAGCAATGCAGGCTGTCCTTAGGGAGTCTCAAAAATGCATTTTTACATTAAAGCTTATATATGATTTTTACAAAGGTTAGAAGTGTTGTTATTCATTCCAACATAATTACAAGAGACTGTTTATTATACTAAAGAGATAAGGAAACGAACATTTCCTTGTCAGGCTACAGATATATGTGTCTGACATCTGGGCTCTAATCTTCCTGTAGGGGGTCCTAAGTTATAAAACAAAGTCATTAACAAAGGTATGCAAAAAGGGAGAAGGCAAAGAAGGAAAAAAAAAGAAACTTACAGGTTCATCATGACATTATGTCAAGCTCTCAGTTGCCCGTTTTGAAAAAGAGAAAACATGCTGGTCACAATGTCAAAATATTTTACAGTGAAAGGATTGGCTGAAATTTTTTCTAAACTAAATCAGGGGCTTCAGTTGCTTGAAAACTGCGACCCAAAAGTTGATTACTTTGCTAAAGTGATAGACAGATTAGGCAAGCAGTGAGATGTTATCTTGAAATATATAAAGACAAGGACCATACAGATAACTCTCACTAATTTTCTGACTGGAAACCCTATCGCCATTCCCAGGGATAATCCAGATGATCCAGAACCTTCCACAAGTAGAGGTATTACCACAGCTGACAAAATGCCGGCTGCCTTCTTCCATCATCAGAATAAATTTTTGATTTGTGTATTTGTCATGAGTGTATATATGTATTAATATATATCTGTAAGTTTATATGTGATGTTTACATCCCCCAAAGACAAATAAGGATCAAATTTATAAAGATATTGATATTAAAAAGGCAATAATAACGAAAACTGAAAAAAAAAGAGATATTTGACTTCTGTCAGAACTGATTTACAATGGAGTCATTGGAATGGAAGCCCATCATAAGTCGGGGTCTCCCTGTTTATGAAATGCCCAAAATAGGCAAATCTGTATATAGTGAAAATAGATTACTAGTCGTTTAGATCTAGGGAGATGGGAGAGGTACTGCTAATGGGTGCAGGTTTTATTTTCGGGTGACACAAATGTTCCAAAAATAGATTGTGGGGATGGCTACACAACTCAGTGAATGTGTTAAAACCACTAAATTGGGTGAATTGTATGATACGTGAATTAAATATTAATAAATCTGGTGAAAAAGAGAAGAACTTTGTAAGAAATAGTTTAATCCTGTTACTTTTACGCATATACGTCCACAGTCACTAGTCTTTATGGCTAGAAACATCTATTCACAGTACTTTAGTAAAGTTTCAAGCACAAATTAGAAAAGCGCTGCTTCTAGTCTTACATTTCAGTATCTACTTGGTGCAGTTTGCCAGGTCAGGTTCTTTATTTTGGATACAGACAATTTCCCTGGACTTTGGCCTAGTGCACTCAGGAAGACTCTGAGAAGAGTAGGATTCTATTTTGATCAATTTCCAATTGCCATTTTTCTGAGCTGAGCTCTCCTTGGGTCAGGGTATTTTAGTAAGTACCTGAAATGCTTGGTCTGCTATGGAGGCAATTTGAAGATTTGTGAGGTCGGGACATTCATGAGACTTGAAAGAAGAGTGGTTTGGTGATGTTTAGCACAGAGGTGAAGGAAAATCTCACCTGATTTAAGATATCTTTGCTACTGTTCTGAGTGCAAGACTAGAGTATAATCTGGAGACCTGCACTGGGCATTTCTAGCTACTGTGGTAGGCTTTTCTCCAGGCTGTCTTGAGATGTTGATGTGACTTTGAAGCCCCTGTGGATTTTTGTGTGGTGAGTCTCATTTTCTCCTCAAACTGTGACTCAATCAGAGGAGATGAAGCATGTTCTAGGTGTATCATTCCAAGCCCCTGGAAGAAAAACAGGGCATACTCTAATTAGAGTAATTCAAGATTTAATAAACGAGCATTTTTCAAAAAAAAAAATTTATTGTGCTTTAGGTGAAAGTTTACAGTGCAAATTAGTTTCTCATCCAAAAATTTATACACAAATTGTTTTGTGAACGTCAAGGATTGAATTGTGTCCCCCAAAAATATGTGTTAACTTGGTTAGGCCATGATTCCCAGTATTGTGTGGTTGTCCTCCATTTTGTGATTTGTAATTTTCCTATGTGTTGTAAATCCTAATCTCTGCCTGTGCTTAATGAGGCAAGATTAGATTATGTTAAAGAGGATTAGGTTGGGATGTAACACCCTTACTCAGGTCACATCCCTGATCCAATGTAAAGGGAGTTTCCCTGGGGTGTGGCCTGTACCACCTTTTATCTTATAAGAGATAAAAGGAAAAGGAAGTGAGCAGAGAGTGGGGGACCTCATACCACTAAGAAAGCAATGCCTGGAGCATAGCACATCCTTTGGAGCTAGGGTTCCTGCTCAGAGAAGCTCCTAGACCAGGGGAAGATTGATGACAAGGACCTTCCTCCAGAGTCAAAAGAGAGAAAGCCATCCCATGGAGCTGATGCCCTGAATTTGGACTTCTAGCTTACTATAACATGAGAAAATAATGTTCTCTTTGTTAAAGCCATCCACTTGTGATATTTCTGTTATAGCAGCACTAGATGACTAAGACAGTGACATTGGTTGCAATCTCTTCCATGTGTCGGCACTTTCCCCCTTTCTTTTTATACCCTAGTTTCCCTGTATCCACTCGTCCAGTTTTCCTGTCCCTTCCTGCCTTCTCATCTTCGCTTTTGGGCAGGTGTTGCCCATTTGGTCTCATTCATTTGACTGAACTAAGAAGTACATTCATTATGGATGTTATTGTTTGTTTTATAGGCCTATCTAATCTTTGGTTGAAAGGTGGACTTTGGGAGTGGCTTCAGCTCTGAGTTAGCAGAGTTACCACGGCCATAGTCTCGGGGTTTCTCCAGTCTCTGTCATACCAGTAAGTCTGTTTTTTGTTTTGTTTTGTGAATCTTAATTTTGTTCAACATTTTTCTCCCACTCCCTCTGGCAACCTCCCTGTCAGAGCTGTCAGTGGTGGTAGCTGGGCACCATCTTGTTCTGGGTACAGGCTGGTAGAGGCTGTGGTTACAAAGGTGTGGACAGGGTGTAGGGAAAAAACAAAGGATGGAAAAGTATTTACCACCTTTAGCCTCAATGGGTAAAGGGAGGAGTAGTTACTAGCACCAGAGACAGGGTTGTGTGGAGAGGGCTGTTTGACAGAAACTTTGATCTTTGCAGCATGTAAGGACACCACCTTCCTGTGGCATCCCCAAAGGGAGAGCACCAACCTCATTTTCCTCCCTCTTTCCTTCTAGTTTCCTGATAGTTTCTCCCATTGGCTGAACCCAACTGGAAGCCAGAAGTAAGGAAGGCTGGTGTCCACACAGATCAGCATCCTGAGATAGAGAGTTGATCTGGAAGAGCCAATAGAACATGTGTATCACACGAGGTTTTACTTGAAATGATTTAAGAAATTATAGCTCAGGAACTATGAGAGAGAAATTGTAATTTTGGGCCATAACTGTATAAATCATAAATTGAGATGACCCAAAACTGTAATGGTCCAGAATGGACTGAGTTGTTCTGCTGACCCTTCTACTGGGGAGAGCTTTAGTATGTCAGTACAACCAAGAAATGAAAACAGGACATCGACAGTTTTATAAAGTCATAAAGTCATTTTTATAAAATCTAGTTTTAACATCGATTGGTCATATGCAAGTTCACGTTAAAGCTGCAGAAAAGTTAAAATAAGTCCACGAGAACCAAAGTACAACCTCGAGTATATTCTAATTTAACGACTGTCTCAAGAATAGATCTGACACATTGAAACAAATGACCAAAGACCAGATAAGTTGTGGGATGACACCAAGGACATCATACATGAAGAAAGCAAAAGGTGATTAAAATATAGGAAAGAAAGAAAAACAAATTAAATTTGCTCTTGAACAGAGAATAGCTAAAGCTAATGGAAGAAATGATGAAGTAAAAAAACTAAATAGAATATTTCAAAGGGCAGCTTGAGAAGAAAAAGTAAAGTATTATAATAAAGTGTGCAAAGACCTGGAGTTAGAAAACAAAAAAGGACACACGTGGCATTTCTCAATTTGAAAGAACTTCATAAAAAATTCAAGCCTTGAGTGGCAATATGAAGGATTCTATGGGCAAAATATTGAACAACGTAGGAAGCATGAAAAGTAGAAGGAATACATACAGCTCCATACCAAAAAAAATTGGTTAATGTTCAACCATTTCAGGAGGTAGCATATGATCAAGAACTGATGATACTGAAGGAAGAAATCCAAGCTACACTGAAGTCATTGTAGAAAAACAAGGCTCCATAAATTGACGGAATACCTATTGAGATGTTTCAACAAACAGCTCCAACCCTAGAATCACTCACTAGTCTATGCTAAGAAATTAGGAGGACAGCTACCTGGACAACTGACTGCAAAAGATCCATATTTATGTCCATTCCCAAGAAAGGTGATGCAATCGAATGCGGAAATTATCGAACAACATCATTAATATCACAGGCAAGTAAAATTTTGTTAAAGATAATTCAAAAACCTTGTGTGGATCATAACAAATTATGGATAACATTGCAAAGAATGAGAATTCCAGAACACTCAATTGGTGATGTCAGATGGATCCTGGCTGAAAGCAGAGATTACCAGAAAGACGTTTACCTGTGTTTTATTGACCATGCAAAGACATTCGACTGTGTTAATCATAACAAGTTATGGATAACATTGTGAAGAACGGAAATTCCAGAATACTCAATTGTGCTCATGAGGAAACTGTACATAAATCAAGAGGCGGTTGTTAGAACAGAACAAGGGGATACAGTGTGGTTTAAAATCAAGAGAGGTTGTATCCTTTCTCCATACCTACTCAACCTGTATGCCAAGCTAATAATCTGAGAAGGTGGACTATATGAAGAAGAATGGGGCATCAGGATTAGAGGAAGTCTCACTAACAACCTATGTTATGCAGATGACACAACCTTGCTTGTTGAAAGTGCAGAGGACTTGAAGCACTTACTGATGAAAATCAAAGCCCACAGCCTTCAGTATGGATTACACCTCAACATAAAGAAAACAAAAATCCTCAGAAGTGGACCGATAAGCAACATCTTGATAAACGGAGAAAAAATTGAAGATGTCAAGGATTTCATTTTACTTGGATCTACAATCAACACCCATGGAAGCAGCAGTCAAGAAATCAAAAAACACATTGCACTGGGCAAATCTGCTCCAAAGGACCTCTTTAAAGTGTTGAAAAGCAAAGATGTCACCGTGAAGACTAAGGTGAGCCTGACCCAAGCTGTGGTATTTTCAATCTCATCATATGCATGAGAAAGCTGGACAATGAATAAGGAAGACCGAAGAAGAATTGACGTCTTTGAATTGTAGTGTTGGTGAAGAATATTAAATAGACTATGGACTTCCAAAAGAACCAACAAATCTGTCTTGGAAGAAGTACAACCAGAATGCTCCTTAGAAGCAAGGATGGCAAGATTTCATCTCACATACTTTGGACATGTTATCAGGAGAAATCAGTCCCTGGAGAAGGACAGCATGCTTGGTAAAATAGAGGGTCATCCAAAAAAGAGGAAGACTCTCAACAAGATGGATTGACACAGTGGCTGCAACAATGGGCTCAAATGTAGCAATGATTGTGAGGATGGCACAGGATTGGGCAGTATTTGGTTGTGTTGTACATAGGGTCGCTATGAGTCAGAATCGACTCACAGGTCCCTAAGAACAATGACAGTTTTACACAAACTAGAAAGATAAATAAGCAAAGGTCTGAACTGAAGATTCTGACTTTTGGACTAAAAAACTGAGCTGGCAGACTCATTCCTACCTAATGAGTAAGAAGGAGGCAAAAAGTAAAACCTCAAGGAATCTTGTATGCTCATCAGCTTCTCATCCTCAGTCCCCCTTATCTTCTTAGGGTTTTGATCAGTCATTTCAGATCTCACCAATTGTTGTGTAAAGTAAGGTCACAGACTCAGAATTTTTGATAAAAGCTTTGTGGTTTTCTAGTTATTGTGTACAGGACAGTGAGTGGGTGAGTATAGATAGAATTTATCAAAGAACTTTATCCCTCTCAGCCTCTTCTCTTTCATACCTACTGTTATATTCTGTGTGTCTTCATCCATCCTCTGTCTGTAAATAATAGCACTATGTACAGATGACTCCTGATTTTACATCTCTAGCCTGTATTATTCTCCTGAACCATAGACCTGCCTACTCAACATCTCCACTTGGATGTCACATAGGCATTTCAAACCAGACATACCTTAAATTAAGCACCTGGCCGTTTACCCACACCCCAAATGGCTCCTCCTGAAAACTTTGAGTGGCTGAGACCAACAACTAATATATTGTCCTTGTCTCTTCTTTATCTTACAACTCACATCTGATCTTGTCCACTCTACCTGCAAAATATATTTGTCACTTTCCACCACCAGGATCAAGGGGTTTGTATAACCTAATTGATCTCCTTGCTTTTATTCTTGCTCCCCTTCAGTCCATTCTCAACACTACAGAGGTTTTTTTTTTTTTTTACAACCTAAAACAGATCATGTCACTCCTCTGTCCAAAAACTATGTTGTTGGTCAGGTTATCAGGAAACAAAGCTGTGAGAAGGTCTCCTGTGAGAAGACTTATGTTGAGTTTTATTGGGGAGTGCTCTCAGAAGCAACACCTGTGTAGGGAAAGGTGTATGATTGGGCATGAGGAGACACTGAGCTCTGATGCAACAGAGATGTTTGCCTATCGCTTGGAGAGCCGTACAGTTAGGATGGACCTTCAGAGATGTCCTGAATTGAGGCAAGGGGCCTGGGAATTATACTCGGACTGGAGCTGTAGATCAGTACTCGTCTATTTTTGGCTTACTTCCACATATCAGACTGACCTATCCATGAACCAAGCTTGGCCATTTCGTTCTCAAATAACTGGTCATAAGGGATTCTTTCCATGCAGCGATATGTTGGAGTTGAAGGAGGGACACTAATGCAACAGTGCCTCATTTTCACATCCATTTATAAAAGCCTTCTTTTTGATTTGTTTCCATGAGATGGTAAAGTGTGTCACTGATTCCAAAAGTATCTGTGGCAGAAGAGTGGATTGATCATTTGCTCTTATCCATGTTCCCATCAGAACTCCTTTCTTTCTCATGTGGGCATGTGCTACATCACTTAGAACTCACGACAACCTTCTGAGCTAGGCAATTGATTGTCTTCTTTTTTTAGATGATGGAATAGATACAATGAGAAGTTAAGAAACTTGTCTGGCTAGTGTCATGAGCTAGTAGGTGGCAGAGTTGGGATATGAGTACAGCAAGTGTGGCTCTGTAGTCTCCCTTCTAACCACTCCACTACACGTGCCTCCAGATACGAGATGATGAGTCAACATGAACATGGCCGGTGCTTTTATTTCTTGTCTGTAATTTGGAAAAGTAAACATCAATTGTGGGAGCTTTTTCCTATTACTTAAAGTTGAGTGAATATAAAAATAGAGCTTTTATTCAGATAATCAGAGGTTGGTGTATGAATGGAAGAGCTCTGCTCATGAAGATCAAGGCAGGGAACAGTGAAAGGAGAGGCTAATGCACCAACTGGAAGAAAAAATTAGGGACTGAAAGGACACTAACTAGAGGAATTTGCTCCTGAATATTTTTTACGTAGGAAAAAAAGCTGGGTTTAGAATTGATTTAATAAACCCAAGCTTAGAAAGACTATCGAGTTTTTATCTGGGCTGTCTCTTTTAGAATATATATGGAACTGTATTACTTTATAAAACATTATCCAGTTCAAATGGATTTTATTTCACACAACTGAAAATTTATCTTTCACAGTTGTATTTCTCCTTCACCTGACAGTTTGGATGCACATTTACCACCACCTCGTGGCAGTAAATTATATTAGGGAGTGGGAAATAGGTGAAATAGTTCAGTTCAAACTAACAAGCACTTTTTGTCTCTCTAGCCACACAATTGGAACAAACACTGTTTCAGGCTGTCTGCCAATCTTACTTCTCTATAGAGAGGGCATGAGAAGAGAGAAGTGGGCTGATATCAGGGGCAGATTATTCAATAGGCAAGTTAAGCACTGGCTTACTTGTGCTGACTTGCTAATCTGTAGCGAGTAGTTTTCACATATAATGTTGTAAAAAAAAATGTGAAACTGTTCACTACTGATTAGTAAGTAAGCACAAGCAAGCCCACACTTACCTTGCTTGCTGGGTCATTCGCACCTGTCAGGGATTGTAAATTTGAAAAGAGGCTTTGATTCTGTAGAAAGATTTATTGGGTAAGTTGTCCCTGGCAGATAAGATTGGGTTCTATGATGGGACAAAGCACTTTACAAACATTAGTAAATTGTATTCTCACTAGAGCCCAGAGAGGTGGTATTATTATTATTCACTGTTATATAAAAGAGACAACTGAGGTACAGGCATGTTCATGGACCCCCACCTTCTTGAGCTAATCCATGGCAGAGTCTTCAACTAGTATTTGTACTTATTGGATACCAGGCCCAAGATTTTTCCACGAAGTCGTCCAAGAGTTATTGGCTGGATCTTATGGTTGAAACACTTTAGAAGATTCCTGCTATACAGCTTATTGTTGTTGTTGACTGCTGTTGAAATGACTCATGAAGACCCCATGCACGATGGAACTGAATGTTGTGCAGTCCTGCACTATGCTCATGATTGATTGGGGATTGGACTGTTGTGATCCATAGGATTTTCATTGGCTGATTTTTGGAAGCAGACCACCAGGCCTTTCTTCCCAGTCTGTCTTAGTCTGGAAGCTCTGCTGAGACCTGTTCAACATCGTAGCAACATGCAAGCCTCCACTGATAGAAAGGTGAGGACTGTGCATGAGATGCATTGGCCAGGAATAAAACCCAGGTCTCCTGCGTGGAAGATGAGAATTCTATCACTGAACCACTCTTGCCCCCAGCTTGTAGTCAACTGCTAAAATCACTTGGTCAAGGCAGATTCAAAACTCACAGCCCTTCCACAGAGTCCGCACATGGCAGTTCCTTGTGGGATTAATGTTCAGTAGAAGGTACCATGGTTTTGTGGACCCCTGAAAAAAATAACCCAAAGCCCATGATTCTGGTTTTCTCTCTAAGAGGCTAAGTGACTTTTAGTATCTTGAACCCTTTGTTTCTTTTTAAAAAAAAAAAAAAACTGTGGGTTTTCCTTGAGACAATTCCCAAGGTCTCTTTCTGTATCGGAAACCCTGGTGACATAGTGGTTAAGAGCTATGGCTGCTAACCAAAGGTCAGCAGTTAGAATTCACCAGGCATTCCTTGGAAACCTTATCAGGCAGTTTTACGCTGTCCTATAGGGTCACTATGAGTCGGAATCGACTCGACGGCAACGGGTTGGCTGTTGGTTTCTTTTTGTATCAAAATATACTATTCTCTTTCTTCTCCCACATACACAGGAAAAATACAAAAAATTCCAGCAGGGATGGGATGGTACCAGGATCTGACTGCCAAAGATTGCTCCCCACCCACTCCCAGCATCCTTTGAGCAGTCTTCTGATCATGCTTTCCTACCTACAGATTAATTATATTGGAGTTAGATTTAGATTTACTCTACAGAACTGAAGAAGACCTAGGATGGGGGAGGACAGATTTCTCAGTTATTCAGTTTTGCTGAATTTTGCCTTTTCTCTGGGTTTCCTGCATCTAGACTTGTTTCTGATTCTTTCCTGGCATCCCATGGCTCCACAGCTTGCTTTCCTATGTGCTGTTTATTTTCTGGTTTCTGACTCTCTGCCTGATCTCTGGCTTCTGTTTCACTAGTATTTTTTTTTTTTTTATTTGTTGTAAAAACATATGTAACACAATATTTGCCAATTCAACACTCTTCAGGAGTACGATTTAGTGATATCAATTACATTAATCATGTTGTGCGACCACCACTCATAATCATCATCAAATTTCCCATCATCCGGCAATTGTTTCTTGATTTGTGCCTGGATTTTGGCTAGTCTTCAGCCATATGACCCAAGGCCTTTCTAGCCCCTCTAGCACCTGAGGGTGTCCCCATTCTAAACTGACCCTCCAAGTTGGGGAGCCAGCAGACTCTGCTTTCAATCACCCTATGCTATTGCTATTTTTACAAGCCTCCTCATTCATACATTTCTGCCCATTTGCTTGATCACTTACCCAGGACCTATCAATTCCTAAGAGTAGAATTTATAGGAAAATGAATGGGCACATTTTAAATTTGAAAATATTTGGAAATAACTGTCTAGAAATATGCCAATTTATGCTGCCACCAACAATGCAAGAGAGTGAGTGCTTCTTACATCCTGAGCTTTGCTGGACATGGGGTATGAGAGAAAAAGAGGTGTTCAGGTGACTCCAAGGGTTTTGGCCTGAGCAAATGGAGGGACGCAATTGCTGCTATCACCTGAGCTTGGGAGGATTGAGGGAAGCCATAGGTTAAGAGGAAGATCAGGAATTCAGTGTGGGATACTTTAAGTTTGAGATGTTTATTAGAAATGTCAAGTAGATGATTCTGCAATTCACTTCCATAATTTATTTTTTAATTTTGGTTTTTAAATAATTAAATTTTAACTTTTCGTTGTGAAATTTATCATACACATTGAAGGCTGTATAAAACATATGTGTACAATTGAAATAATAACAATAAAATGAGGACTTTTGTACTCGTTTCCCATGTTAAAAACAAAACATAATAAGGTTCTTAGGAGCACTCTGTGACTCTCCCTATAGCTTTCTCCTCATTCCCTACCAGGGGGTAATTCACTGCTTTGATTTTTTTAAATTGGATACAATTCACATGCATTACTTTCACCTTTTCAAGATGTGCACTTCAGTGCATTTTAGTATACTAACAAGGCTGTGCCACCTTTGTTGTTGTTATTTCTGCCCCCCCAACTCATGGCAACCCCATGCATAACAGAACAAAATGCTGCCCAGTCCTGCATCATTCCCATGATCAATTGTGGATGGAATGGTTGTGATCCTTAAGTTGTTTTTCTTTTCCATTATGGTAAATAAATACATATGTTACAAAACATTTGCCATTTCAGCATTCTTCACGTGTATAATTCAGTGACATTATGCACACTAGGTTGTTCAAATGGCAAGTTCATTCTTTTTGTTTATTTATTTTTATATGCATTTTTTAATTGTACTTTAGATGGTTTACAGAGAAGATTAGTTTCTCATTAAACAATACACATATTGTTTTTTTAACATTGGCCAATCCCACAAAATGTCAGCACTCTCCCTTTCTCGACCTTGGGTTCTGCGTTACCAGTTTCCTGTCCCCTCCTGCCTTCTCATCTTTGCCTGTGGGGTGGTATGCCCCTTTAGTCTTGTTTTGTTTTATGGGCCTGTCTAATCTTTGGTTGAAAGGTGAACCTCAGGAGTGACTTCAGGACTGAGTTAAAAGGGTGTCTGGGGGCCATACTCTCAGAGTTTCTCCAGTCTCTGTCAGACCAGTAAGACTGGTCTTTTTTTTTTTTTTTTTTTGTGAGCTAGAATTTTGTTTTACATTTTTCTCTAGCTCTGTCCGGAACCTCTATTGTGATCTCTGTCGGAGCAGTCAGTGGTGGTAACCGGGCACCATCTAGTTGTGCTGATTCACTCTGGTGCAGGCTGTGGTAGTTGTGGTCCATTATTAGTTCTTTGGACAAATCTTTCCCTTGTCTTTTTTTTTTTTTTTTTTTTTTCATTCTGGTTTGCTCCAGATGGGGTGGGATCAGTGGAGTATCTTAGATGGCCGTTCACAAGCTTTTAAGACCCCAGACACTACTCACCAGAGTAGGATGTAGAACATTTTCTTTACAAACTGTGTTATGCCAGTTGAGCTAAACATCCCCCTAGACCATGATCTTCAGCCCTCAGCCCAGTAATTCAGTCCCTCAGGGAGTTTAGATGTGTCTATGACGCTTCCATGACCTTGCCTGGTCAAGCTGTGCTGACTTCCCCAGTATTGTGTATTTTCTTACTCTTCACCAAAGTTACCACTTATCTAGTATTTATTTATTTTTCCTCCTTGTGCCTCCCTTCTCTAGTAACCATCAATGATTGTTTCTTTCTGTGTGTACACCTTTTCATGAATTTTTATACTAATGGTCTCATACAGTATTTGTCCCTTTGTGATTGACTTATTTCACTCAGCATAATGCCCTTCAGATTCATCCCTCTTGTGAGATATTTCACAGATTCATCATTGTTCTTTATCTTTGTGTAGTATTCCATTGTGTGAATGTACCATAGTTTGTTTATCCATTTGTAATGGTTAAGGTTGTGTGTCATCTTGGCTTAGCCATTGTCATGGTTTGAATTATGTCCCCCCAAAAATGTGTGTATCAATTTGGCTAGGCCATGATTCCTGGTACTGTGTGATTTTCCTGTATGTTGTAAACCTGCCTCTATTATGTTAATGAGGGAGGATGGGTGGCAGTTGTGTTAGTAAGGAGGACCTGATCTACAAGACTGGGTTGTGTCCTGAGGCAATCTCTTGAGATATAAAAGACAGAAGTGAGCAGTGAGACAGGGGAACCTCATACCATCAAAAAAGCAGTGCCGGGAGCAGAGCGAGTCCTTTGGACCGGGGTCCTTGTACAGAGAAGCTCCTAGTCCAGGGGAGCACTGAAGAGAAGAAGGTCGACAGAGAGAAAAAGCCTTCTCCTGGAGCTGACGCCCTGAATTTGGGCTTATAACTTACTTTGACTGTGAGGAAATAAACTTCTCTTCGTTAAAACCATCCACTTGTGGTATTTCTGTTATGGCAGCACTAGATGACTAAGACAGCCATGATCCTCAGTGATTTGATAGTAGTATGATGGTGTGATCACTTCCATGATGAGATTTGATATCATGTGATCACCTCCATGATGGGATCTGCTGTGAGTAGTCAGTCAGTTGGAAGGGAGTTTCCTTGGGTGTGTGGCCTGCATTGAATATAAGTGGATATTCTGGCAAGGCTTGTGACTTTTTCTCATTCTGGATCCTGCAGCTGGCTCCTGTTCATCTGATCTTCAGTTTTTAGGACATGAGGTAATACCTTACCTGCGGTCTTGCCTTCTGATCTTTGGGGTTCGTCTATCTTCACAGCCTAAACAGGGGCCCTGCTCTCCTACCTGTCCATCTTGGATGCACCAGCCACTGTGGCTGTGTGCGTCAGAAGAAGCCTGACCCATGGACTTGGGACTTTCCAGCCTCTACAAAAGCATGAGCCATTTCCTTGATATAAATCTCTCTTTATATATATATACATGTATTTATACACATTAATGGTTTTGCTTCTCTAGAGAACCCAGCCTAAGACACCACTGATCTGTTGATAGGCACTTAAGTTGTTTCCACTTATTGCCATTGTGAATAAGGCTGCAATGAACATGGGTGTGCATATGTCTATTTCTGTGACAGCTCTTATTTCTCTAGGATATATTCCTAGGAGTGGGATTGCTGCATCATGTAGTATTTCTATTTCTAGCTTTTTAAGGAACTGCCATATCATTTTCCAAAATGGTTGTCCCATTTTGCATTCCCACCAGCAATCTCCCTGCAACCTCTCCAACATTTGTTATTTTTCTGTTTTTTTTTATTCATGCCAATAACGTTGGATTGAGATGATGTCTCATTGTAGTTTTGATTTGTTCATATCTTTTGCCAATTTTTTTAAATTGGATTGTCTTTTTGCTGTAGAGGTGCTAGATTTTCCAATAGATTTTAGAGACTAGACC
>NW_004444117.1:656362-663996 GCF_000243295.1 Trichechus manatus latirostris
TTCTTGTTTGGTTTAGTTTTTCGGATCTTTGCTGTGGAGGGATGGCATGGTGCTTCTGCCTAGAGTGTCATTTTTCCAGAACTCTTCTTCTTATAATTTTTAACAGCTTTATTGAGATATGATTCACATATCATACAATTTACTCATTAAAGTTTACAGATTAATGTTTTTTCACATATTTACAGATATGTGCAACCATTATCACAGTCAATTTTAGAACACCTTTAACACTTCAAAAAGAAACTGTGTACTCTTTAGCTACCACTTCCTACCCTTCCATTCCCCTATCTTCCACTCCTTCTATTCCTCCCTTTCCTGCCTCCCCCCTACTCAATCTAAGCAACCACTAATCTACTTTCTGGCTGTATAGATTTCCTTATTCTGGACATTTCATATGAAAGAAATCATATAATATGTGGTCTTTTATCACTGATTTCTTCTCTTTAGAATAATATTTTCAAGGTTTATTTGTGTTGTAGAATGTATTAATACTTCTTTCCTTTTCATGATCAAATAATATTCCATTGTATAGATATGTCACACTTGTTTATCTGATCATCAGTTGATGGGCATTTGTGTTGTTTCCATCTTTTTGCTGTTATAAATAATGTTATAAACGTTTTTGTACTGTATTTTTGTGTGAATATATATTTTTACTTCTCTTGAGTATATACTTAGGAGTGGAATTATTAGGTCGTAGAATCAGTAGAGTTAATAGAATTTCTGAAGTGGAAAAGTACAATTACTGCAATGAAAAAATTGCTAGAGGGGTTCGACAACAGATTTGAGAAGGCAGAAGAACGAATCAGTGAACTTAAAGATAGGACAATTGAGATTGTGGAACAGAAAGAAAAAAATGAAGAAAAGTGAACAAAGCCTGAGATTTGTGGGACACCATCAAACATACCAACAAAAGCATAATGGGAGTCCAAGAAGAGAGGAAAAAGGGGCAGAAAGAATATTTGAAGAAATAATGACCAGAAACTTTCCAAATTTTATGAAAAGCATTAATCTACACATCCAAGAAACTCAACAAACTCTAAGTAAAATAAAGTCAAAGAGATCTACATCCAAATCCGTCATAATCAAGCTGGATGAGAAATGCTGACATCCTACATTTCCCAGGCAGTTTACTTGTCGAGTGGCCGTCTGGAATATTTTAGTGAAGTCTGTCTCCCTGTGCTATGTGAAACCTTTGTGGTTGCCCTTGAGGGAGGCATAGCTTTGAGTATGCCCACAGCCACCCAGGGATGACAATAGTTTTTACAATGTTCTATTCCCATTGCTTTCTATTTCATTCCTTTTAATAATATCTATCTCATATTGATATCCTCTGTTTGATGGTTCCCTTTAGTTCTTCATATATGGTTTCCTTTAGCTCTTAACACATATTTAAAATAGCTGATTTAAAGTCTTTGTTTAGTAAATCGATGCCTGGGCTTCCTTAGGGAGAGTTTCTATTGATCGCTTTTATTCCCCCGGTGCAAGATCCATACTTTCTTATTTCTTCTCATGCCTCACAATTTTTGTTGGGACATGGAGATTTTGAAATCTTTTATGTTGCATCTTTGGAAACCAGGTTCTCTTTCTTCCCTAAGGTTTGTTTCTGTGCTGCTTATTGTAGTTTTTTTTTGTTTGTTTAGTGACTTTTCTTGACAAATTCTGTAAAGTCTGTTTTGTCTTTGTGTGTGCTCACTGAAGTCTGTACTCAGCTAGTTTAGTGGTCTGGTAAATACTGGACAGAGATTTCCTTAAATGTCTGGAACCAATAAATCTTCTGTCTTTGCAAAGTGGCTCTGTGTGCATCTTAGAGCACAACTTCAACACTATCCAGCAATTTAGAGCTCTGCCTTAGATTTCACTTTCTTTTTTTTTTTAATTTTAAGCTTTTTATTTTGAAGTAATTTTTAGACTTACAGGAAAGTTGCAAAAACAGTACACTGTTTCCAAATATACCCAGCTTCCCCAATATTAACATCTTACATAAGCATCGTACAATTTTCAGAAAAAGAAAATTAACTTTTGTACAATCCCATCACTAAAGACCTGTTTACAATTCAAGAAGTTTTTACATGTACAATTGAGTGACATTGATTCCAGTTATCACATTGTGCAACCATCACCACCATCAATTTCAAAATTTCCCCACCACCCTTAACAGAAGTTCAGTATCCCCTAAGCAATGGCTCCCTCTTTCCTCCTCCTTCCTAACCACTAGTAAACTTTGATCTCTATACATTTGCCTATTCTAGATATTTCATATAAGCAGGATCACAGGTTCCTCAAAAAATTAAACACAGATCTATCATACCCAGCAATTCCACTCCTAGGTATATAACTAAAAGAATTGAAAGAAGGAACACAAATAGATACTTGTACAGTAATGTTCATTGCAGCACTAATTACAATAGCCTAAAGGTGGAAACAACCTAAATGTCTGTCAACAGATGAACAGATAAGCAAAATGTGGTATATACATACAATGGAATATTGTTCTGCCTAAAGAAAAACGAAGTTCTGATACAAGTTACAACATGGATGAACCCTGAAAATAGCATGCTGAAATACGTTAGTCAGAAAAGGACAAATACTGTATGATCCTGCATCATGGTTTAAGCTAGGTAAACTTGGTGTTGGATTAATGGTGTCCTGTGAGTTTGTTCATCAGACTATGAAGTCCTTCGATCCCCACTGGTGACAACTTACCCACATTCTCTCCTCCGTGGATACTCGTGTTGAAAAAGAAACATCCTGTCTAGAGCACTATGTCCAGGAGTTCCAGGTGTTGAAATGATCCCAGGGCCATAACATAGCTCAGCAGCAAGAGGAAAACATCCAATGGTGAGGGGACAACTTCTGGGTAGATAACTGAGAAGACATATTAAAGTCTTCCCTTTATCAATACATACCTGAGGAAGATGACCCAAAAAGGGAAAGGGAAGTTTGATGCTTACATTATGCTTTGACCTAAGGAAAAGAGTTACAACACAGTGAAAGAAGTTCAAGATTAGACTTACTATGTTTGTAATTCTCCCTTTTCTTATAATCCAATAAAATGATTATCAGCAGAGTTTTGCAGTGGAAACCAGGTTGCCTTCACTGAAGAAAGGGCAAAAATCAGATACTGTTAATGACTGTTGTGGGTCAACGATAACAAATCACCAAAGAACTCCTAATTATTATAGTAAAATCTATCTAAAGACAAAATAAAATTACTAAAAAAAATAAATAAATGGAAGACCTTTTCGAATTAAAAAATGATCTTTTTATTGTATTTTAGGTGAAAATTTACACAGCAAATTTGGTTCCCATTTAGCAATTTGTATGCAAATTGTTCTGTTATATTGGTTACATTTTCCACAGTGTGTCAGGATGCTCATTATTTCCATTCTGTTTGTTCTGTTTCCATTAATCTAGCTTCTCTGCCCCTCCTTACTGTCTCATCTTTGCTTTAAGGTTGACTGTTTGGTCTCATATAGCTGATTATTTAAGTAACCTTCACTTTCTGCTTGAGCAGATCCTTAAGGTCAGCCAGATGTGAGATCTTAGCAACTTCTCCTGTCATTCCTTAGCATGCATCCAGCCCTTTTCTTGCATGTGGTCTTCTAGATACCCAGGAATGTTGTAGATCTTTTCAAATCCTCTATGATCATCTCATTCCTCAGCCTTTTTTTTTTAAGTTTTTGCTTAGTCTATTTTGTGCCCCAAGTATTACTGTCTGCCTCAAATTATCTGCCTCAGACAGTTGTGATATTAAAATGCTTGCCTGTAAATGTTTTGGACAAAAGTCCCCCAGGAGACATGGGCAAGATTTGAGCCAGATCAGAAAAACAAGTTTTTGAATGGGGTCTTCCAGGGTACCACTAGATAGGTGAAATAACGATAATTCTTTGGGAATAATACTTTTAACTATTTCCAGCTCTATTCTGCTTCCTTTGACACTGGGAATGTGGGCTCTTTTTTTGAAGGCTACCACTTAGCTAGAGGGTAGGGGATGGGCCTAGGACATCCTAGCTTTCTGTTCTTATAAAGATTCAGTCATTTTTTTGTATAAGTACTCCCCAAGTTGCTTCATACCTTTGGTTAATTTCTTTGGTTCTGAAAGTTAATTTTGATAATTTTATTCATGTTTTCATTGCTTTTATGGAAGGGCAAATTTTCAGAGGTCCTTATTTTGCCATTTTTGCTGAAGTCCTTCATTGAATTTTGTGTTAACACTTTTGTGTTAATCATTCCTTTAGTTTTCTTCATAATTTACCCATGTATATATCTACCCCTATGGAGCCCTGGTGGCACAGTAGTTGAAGGACTCGGCTGCTAACAGAAAGGTCGGCAGTTTGAATCCACCAACCTCTGCATGGGAGAAAGATGTGGCAGTCTGCGTCCATAAATATTTTCAGCCTTGGGAACCCTATGGATAGTTCTGCTCTGTCCTATAGGGCCACTATAAATCAGAATCGACTCAGTGGCAGTGGGTGGGATGTATCTATTCCTATGTAGTATTTAGTTTATTTCAAAACTGCTAAGGTGAAGTGAGTTTTATTTGTGTGGCCTTTCTGGTCCTGGGTTTTGATTTCTCCCAAAATCATTGGTCAGGCTGTAAACTGTTACTGTATTGGTTGGTTTGCTATCTGCATAAGTGGCTTGCAAGAAATTGGTTGGTTTGCTATCAACATATGTGGCTTGCAAGGGATTGATTGGTTTACTGTCTGTTTAAGTGGCTTGCAAAGATTGGTCAGTTTCTTATTCATCTTTACACAGATTGGTTATGGAAGTCTCCACCAGAAGCTGACCTTACTGTGATTGGCTGGAGAGCCCCACCCAATCGAACCTTTACCTGGATTTACTGGACGGTCCATCCAGTGGCTGACGAAAACCTTAGACTGTGGAGGCTTGAATGGGGCTTCTAGATTGAGGAGAGCACATCCTTTGGACACGGGGCCCTGCACCGAGAACCTCCTAGAAGAGCTGTAATACAGTTCAAGGGCTGTAACACTGAGATGGTAATACTGAAGACAGAGAAACAGCAGCAAGCACAGCAGAGAAGTGGCAGCAGTGGTGTGAGAAGCGGGAACCATAGGACTGGCAGATGGTGGCATTGGATGAGACAGCTCACAGAATGGAGATGGGCACCTCCAAGCAGGAGGTCATCTATGGAACAGAGGCCTGATAGACACTGCACAGGGGTTGCCTATAAACATTTTGCCTGAAGAGATACTGTAATGCTGGCCTAACCCTGGCACTCACCCAGGATTGTCTTAAAGCTGCTGATTGAGAGCTGGACCGGTAAGCACAAGGGTCCAGGCCAATAAAAGAAAAGCTACAGAGAGAGAAAGAGAAAGAGAACAAGCACAGCCATGCTGCACCTGACCTGAGCAAATGACACTCCAGCTGAGAGAAAGAGAAAGAGAGAGACACACTAGCCAACTCCTGATCCACAGCATGCCTGCCCAGTGACACAGAAATGGATATGAATAATTTGGGAAGGATGAGCAGGTCCCTTTTAGACATAAGTGGGTACCTCCCTTATGATGCTAAGTGGGATACTCGTAGGGATAGAAGGGACCAGTTCACCTCAAATCTGTTCCTGTTCTTTATTGTTTGTTTTCTGTAAGTAATCTGTTCTTGTTCTTTACCTTCTTTTATTAAAATGTATTTTGCTGTTGTTGAGAATATACACAGCAAAACATAACCAATTGAACCATTTCTACATGTATAGTTGCAGTGACATTGATTACATTCTTTGAGTTGTGTTACTATTCTCACCTCCTTTTCTGAGTTGTTCCTCCCCCATTAACATAAACTCATTGCCCCCTAAGATTCCTGACCAATCTTTTGAGTTGCTGTTGTCACTTTGATCCCATATAGATAGTTCTTAAAAAAGCATAATGCTCAAGGCAAATGTTTTTCTATTAGTTCATTTAACTATTATTTGGCTTCAAGAAGACTTAAGGGGATATTTTTGGTTTAAGGTTTAAAGATTACCTTAGGGCAATCAGGAGTTCATCCAGCCCCCATGGCTCCAGAAATTCTGCAGTTCAGGAGAATTTTAGATTCTGTTCTTCATTTTCCCCCTTTTGATCAGGATTCTACTATAGAATCTTTGATAAAAAATGTTCAGTAATGGTAGCCTGGCACCATCCAGTTATGGTCTCATGGCAAAGGAGGCAGTTATTCATGGAGGCAATTAAGCACACATTCCATACCCTGCTCCTACTTCTGACTGTCCTTTTTCCTCTGTTGCTCCAGGTAAATAGAGACCAATTGTCCTGCCTTGGATAGCTGCTTACAAGCTTTTAAGACCCCAGGCACTACACAATGAACTAGGAGGTAGAACAGAAGCACTAAACACATTATTAGGCCAATTAACTGGGATTTACTGTGAAACCGTGATTCCATACATCCAAACCAAGGAAATAACTTTTTACATGCATATGGCTTATTGACACCAATTACACTAATTGGCTGTTCAACCCTATTCTTAACCAATGCGATTTTTCCATCACCGTTAACCCCCCCTTCCCCTCCATCCCACCTCTGGTAACCACTAATAAACTTTGGTCTCCACACATTTGCCTTTTCTTGGCTTTTTATGTAAGTAAGGTCATACAATATTTCTCTTTTAGTGATTTACTTTTTTCATTCAGCATAATGTATTCAAGCTCCGTCCATATTGTAGCATGTATCAAGACTGGCTGAGTAGTATTCCATTGTATGTAGTTACCACATTTTGTTTATCCATTCATCTGTTGATGGTCATTTAGGTTGTTTCAACCTTTTGGCTATTGTGAATAGTACTGCATAGAATATTGGTGGACAAGTCTTTCAGTGTCTGCTTTCAAACATTTTGGGTGTATACTTAGGAGTAGAATTGCTGGGTCATATGGTAGTTCTATTTTTAGTTTTTTGAGGAACTGCCACACTGTTTTCCACAACTGCTGTATCATTTTTCCTTACCACCAGCAATAGATAAGCGTTCCAGTATCCCCACACCCTCTCCAACATTCGTTATTTTCTATTTTTTATCTTAGTTTACTGTTTACTTTCTGTAAATAACAATAACAACGTTCAGTTGTCAACACTGTGTAAGTGTCTTGTGTGTAAAACCCAACTGAATCAGATAGTAGAGTCTTTGTTCTAGCAGTCCTATGATTGCTTCCAATTTGGAGTACAACATGTGTATGTACACATATGTGTACACATGTGCACACAGTTCAAACACTGAGTGCCAAATGAATTTTACAAAAATGTGGAAACTGAGGCACAGTCGTCTCAGCCAGGAAGGATCAGGTTCCCTTTACTCTCTTTGTCATTCCTCATTCCCAATACAGCCTGGTTTCTAATTCTTTTTTTTTCCCTGTACAAAAATTTGTATATACATTGTTATGTGACTCTAATTGCTCTCCCCATATTGTGACAGCACACGCCTCCTTTCCACCCCGATTCCCCGTGTCCATTCAACCAGCTCCTAACCCTCTCTGCCTTCCCATCTCACCTCCAGACAGAAGCAGCCCCTTTAGTAACTTGTATCAATTTGACCTAAGAGGCACACTCCTCACGAGTATCACTTTATGTCCCACAGTCCAGTCCAATCCCTGTCTGAAGAGTTGGCATCGGAAATTGTTTTAGTTCTG
>NW_004444117.1:664245-665662 GCF_000243295.1 Trichechus manatus latirostris
CCTTGTGTCTTTGGTGTTCTTCATTCTCCTTTACTCCAGGTGGTTGGGACCAATTGATGCATCTTGGATGGCTGCTTGCAAGCTTTTAAGACCCCAGACGCCACTCACCAAAGTAGGATGCAGAACATTTTTTCAATAAGCTTTGTTATGCCAGTTGACCTAGATGTCACCGGAAAGCATGGTCCCCAGACCCTACCACTGCTACTCTGTCCCTCAAAGTGTTTGATAGTATTCAGGAAACTTCTTAGCTTTAGTTTAGCCCAGTTGTGCTGACTTTCACTGTAGTGTGTGTTGTCCTTCTCTTCACTTAAGCTAATTCTTATCTACTATATAGTTAGCAAATAACCCTCTCCCTCTCTCCCCACCCTTGTAACCATCAAAGAATGTTTTCTTCTGTGTTTAAACCTTTTCTTGAGTTATTATAATAGTGGTCTTATACAATATTTGTCCTTCTTTGACTGACTAAATTCACTCAGCATAATGTCTTCCAGCTTCCTACATGTTATAAGACGTTTCATGGCTTCATCGTTGTTCTTTATCATTGCCTAGTATTCCATTGTGTGGATACACCATAATCTGTCCATTAATGGGCACCTAGGTTGTTTCCATCTTTTTGCTATTGTGAACAGTGCTGCAGTGAACATGGGTGTGTATATATCTATTCGTGTGACGACTCTTATTTGTCTAGGATATATTCCAAGGAATGATATAGCTGGATCGTATGATACATCTATTTCTAGCTTTTTAAGGAAACGCCAAATCAATTTCCAAAATGGTTGTACCATTATACATTCCCACCAATAGTGTATAAGTGTTCTAGTCTCTCCACAACCTCTCTAGCGTTTATTATTTTGTATTTTTTAGATTAATGTTAGCTTCTTGGGATGAGATGTATCTCATTGTAGTTTTGATCTGCATTTCTCTAATGGCTAATGATCATGAGCATTTCTTCATGTGTTTGTTAGCTGCCTGAATATCTTCTTTGGTGAAGTGCCTGTTCATATCCTTTGCCCATTTTTTAATTGGTAAATTGTCTTTTTGTTGTTGTCGTTAAGGTTTTGCAGTATCTTGTAGATTTTAGAGATTTAACACTGATCAGATTTGTTGTAGCCAAAAATTTTTTCCCAGTCTGTAGGATGTCTTTTTACTCTTTTGATGAAGTCTTTTGATGAGCATAAGTGTTTGATTTTTAGGAGCTCCCAATTTTCTAGTCTCTCTTCTTGTGCTTGTGCATTGTTACTTATGGTTCACATTGTATTTGTGCCTTGTATTAGGGCTCCTAGCATTATCCCTTTTTTTTCCTTCCATGATTTTTATCATTTTCTATTTTATATTTAAGTCTTTGATCCATATTGAGTTAGTTTTTGTGCATGGTGTGAGGTATGGGTCTTGTTTCAGTTTTTTGCAGATGGATATC
>NW_004444117.1:669754-687566 GCF_000243295.1 Trichechus manatus latirostris
TTAGGTATGTGAGTTCAGTAGTCTGCCCACTCCTCCTGTATGGATTCAGCTCAGGTGTCCAGATAGATAGGCACCAAGTGTGGGGTGTAGGCTCTCACTTCTAGTCCTAGGCAGGCATGGGTGATTGGTGTAGGCACAGGCATCTGGCTGCAAGAGCAAGACACACTCTGAGAAAAGCAGGGGGCTGACGGCTGCCCCAGAGTGTCCAGGAGGAAGGCGTGTCCCTGTTCCCTAGAGCACATAGGTGGGTAGGTTTTGCAGCCAGACCCTGAGCACCTAATGCTGTTGGCTGTAAGGACTGGGGGCACCTCTTATTCATGGGTGCCTCTCTCAGGTGGCCAGGTTGTGTGGGTGGAGCCACCAGTCCTCAGGCCCCTGTTGTGGGTAGGTGAAGACCCTGCTTAGTGGGCAGAGCAGTGTCAAATATCAAGAACCTGCCACTTCATAGCTAAAAGAGTTGAAGTTAGGGTTCCTGTATACACCCTGTTGTACTGTGGTAATGAGGGCCTATGTTGTTGAGAAGGGCCCACACAAGTGTATGCATGGCGAAAGGCACTCAAAGTCCACGGATTCCTTATGCCTGTGCATAGGCAAAGGAGCTGTGCCTATCCTGGGTTCCTGGATTAGGGGAGTTTATTTTTTCCCCTGTTTGTTAATTTGTTCACTCTCCAAGGCGGGGAGAATGGCTCCAGGCTTGTGGTGGATCCTACTTCCAGTCGAGGGAACTCGACAATTGCTGAAGCCGGTCTGTGACCCAGTACAGAACATTAAGCGGGGAGGTAAATGGGAGAGGTTTTTCCCTAAGGGGGCTGTTTTTGATCCGTGCAGTAATCCACATGCAAGTAGTTACCTTTCATAGAGGCTGCTTCTCACTGGTTCTGCACAGCAGTGTAGATTCTGGCATGAGCCTCTCCCGGTGCAGAAAACGTGCCTCCCAAGCTCGGCTGCTTGCCTGCCTCACTGCTTCCCCCTGAGCTGATCAGGCCTGAAGGGCTCAGGCTCTCGCCACGTCAGGTCTGGCAACTCCTCGCTGCTTCCAAACCGTCTCTCTCTCTCCCTACCACTCAGTCCAGTTCCTCAACTCTGCCTTTGATGTTCAGGGCCCCCAGATTGCCCTATATAATCGAATCACTTGATTTTTCAGGTCTTTGTTGTAAGAAGGTGAACCGGAAGCGTCTGACTACTCCTCCATCTTGGCCCCACCTCTCCTGGTTTCTAATTCTTAATGGTAACAAAGTTATCTTTTGTACACTATGGGAGTTTGCTTATGATCTGAGTTGTATAGGTTTTGTTCTTCATATGAAAACACTTTTTAGAAAATCCCTTTCATCTTCTGTTCTAGACTTGAAGCTCATTATCCTGCTAAAATCATTGAATGCATAAAATATCCCCTCTTCCCTGTTGTAGAGTCAGAAGGAAGGTTGCAAGGTAAAACAATTTAGTTCCAAAATTCCTTTTTTTAATTGAACTTTAGATGAAGCTTTACAGAACAAACTAGATTCTCATTAAACAGTTAGTACACATACTGTTTTATGGTATTTGTTAACAACCTCATGACACGTCATCAATGTTCCTTCTCCACCATGGGTTCCTTATTATCAGCTTTCTTGTCCCCTCCTGCTTTCTAGTCCTTGCCCCTGGGCTGGTGTGCACCTTTAGTCTCATTTTGTTTTATGGGCCTGTCTAATCTTTGGAAGAAGGTTGAACCTCAAGAGTGACTTCATTACTGAGCTAAAAGGGTGTCCAGGGGCCATACTCTCAGGTTTCTCTTGTCTCTGTCATGGCAGTAAGTTTGGTCTTTTTTTATGAGTTAGAATTTTGTTCTACATTTTTCTCCAGCTCAGTCTGGGGCCCTCTATTGTGATCACTGTCAGAGTAGTCAGTGGTGGTTTCTGGGCACCATCTAGTTGTACTGGACTGAGTCTGGTGGAAGCCATGGTAGTTGTGGTCCGTTAGTCCCTTGGACTAATTTTTCCCCTGTATCTTTACTTTTATTCATTCTCCCTTGCTCCCAAAGGGGTGAGAACAGTAGAGTATCTTAGATGGCCATTCTCAGGCTTTTAAGTCCCCAGACACTACTCACTAAAGTAGAATGTAGCACATTTTCTTTACAAATTATGTTATGCCAATTGCACTAGATGTTCCCGGAGATCATGGTCCCCACAGCCCTCAGCACAGCAATTCGATCTTAAGGCCAAATTCTAAATGCACTGGTTTAATATTTGCACCATAACTGTCTTTGTCCCACATAACTTACAGAATTTAATCTTAAAGACTTATGAAGTGATTTGTTTAAAAAATCCAGCCTGGTGTCAGGAGTACTGAGATTTAGTTATGTCTCAATAATCAGAAAGCAATAGGGCTTTCAGCAAACCAATTTCTTCTTTTCCTTATCTACAAAGTAGCATCTGCCTAGCCCACATCACTGAGTGTTTTGAGGATGAAATAAATTGACATATATACAAAACTAGGGCTCCAGGATTCTCCTACACAGAAAAGCTTAGGGGCACTGTAACTATTAGGGGACTTTGAAGTGGCATGGTTTAAGTATTACAAACTGTATTGTCCCTTATATCTTGAGCCTAGAAGGAAAAGTAGAATTTTTGGGCCATACTTGTGGGATCCATGATGTGCTGACTGCAGAACCAAGATGTTAGTGCTAGGAGCAGATTACGAAATCCTACTAGTTGCATTTGCGTCAGTTTTGACTCTTGGCTGCCCCATGTGTGTCAGAGTAAAAAGGTGCTACATAGTGCTTTTAACGGCTTATTTTTTTTTTAAATGGATCACCACGCCTTTCTTCAGAGGTGCCTCTGGGTGGACTTGACCCTCCAACTTCCTGATTAGCAGCTGAACATGTTAACTCTTTGTACTACCCAGGGACTCCAGGTTACTAGATACTGATTATTTTTCTGACAAATTTTTAACTTGCCAACCTCCTGGAGCCTGAGCTAATTACATACTAGGGACAGGGCTGAGGCAGTACATTCCCCAGAGAACACAGCGCTCAGCTCCTGATCCTGTATTTAAGCTCCATTTATTGTGCTAAGTGTCCGAGGCGAGTTCATGTTCCTATTTCCCCAGGATCATCAGGTTTGGGAATTAATTTTCCATGCAAAGAGCCCACTGTCTCATTCTGGATCAGCCCTAACATATAAATAAAAATACAGATTTCAGAGCTCTGGTAACAAACGCTGGACCACTACATGATGACAAGGTAGCTCAATGTTGGAAAAAGAAGTCCATGTTCAGTGGCTTGCATAGACTAATATGAGGACTAAAAAATATGTGTGTCTTAAGTGCCATCAAAATCATTACAGTCTGACATGAGTAGCAGCTGCAGGGGGTGGACTTCATATAAGCCCACAGTGCTGTGTTGTGCTCAGAGTGGGTTAAGCACTGTTGTTGGCCTTACCACATCTCTCTGCCTGCTCCTCCATGGCTGTTATCCTTCAGGTTCCTTCCCTTTCCTTCTCTTTTTTTCTAAATCCATTTCTTATCTGAGTGTTCCTGTTCCTCCTTCTTTGTATTTGCACTGGATTCTTTTTCCTTTCTTCCTCTGTCTTTCCTGATCAACTTGTCTTCCATCGTGTGGAGTCCACCCGCTGCAGCTGCTTCTCATGTCAGAGAGCCTCAGCATTGAACTCTGCTCCCATCCCTCCAACCTCCACCATCCACTCATGGTTCTACAGCAACAGCAACTCAGAAAGAGTACTCTGCATTGGGGTGAAGCAGAGGTTCCAGAGCCAAGTCTCAGGAAATAGCTAGAGTTTCTAGCCCTGGGCACTGTGGTCTTAGCCCTGCCAGGGTCTCTGTCGGAGTGAGCATGAGTCCAGCAGTCTCCTCTGCGAATCTGGCCTCAGGGTCTAGGCAGCTTCATGCATGTGTGAAATCAGTAATGTGTTAATTCAAATACCCTGTTTGCCTGCAGGAAAGGCTGACAGGGCCCAGCCCCCCAACTTTCAGAAGCTGTAAGAACAATCTAAGATGCCTTTGATGGCACTAGACTTGTTCCAAAGGGACTGAAAACATAAAAAAAAAACTAGAAAATAGAATACTTGTTTTCCCCAGATAGTTACAGGATTTTCTGTAAACATTTATACACTGACTAAAAAAGTTAAAAATCAATCAGTTGTTAAAAATTAGCATTTCAATTAAAGTTCACCAACTTTATTATTTTTTCCAATTGTACATCAGGACTATTTTTGACCATAATTCTTTGCCTTCATTTTTCCTTTCCTTATCTTAATTCAGAGAGAGATAGCACATGTGATTTAGCAGTTATAAAAGAAGCAATTTAGAAGATTCTACATGGAATATTTTTGAAGCATTTCCTTAAAAAGGTGTGAGTCTGCAACACAGGACAGAAGGACAGAGAATGGTGGAGGGAGGACAGAATTCTGAGCAGTAGGTGGAACTAATCATACTGGCTGGTGGATCCTGTGGACAGTCAGCACCAATCCTGGCCACTTGGAAATAGTTTTGACCAATTCTAGGTAAAGACCTAAAATTCCCCAGCCATTCTGACAATGGTATCTAGGTAGGCAGCTAGGCCTGTAGGGATGCCTCTAGATGGTGAATCAAGCAGCAAGACTCATGCAGGAATTCCAAGCTTTGGCAGTGGTTGATCGTGAGAAGCTTATGCTTACTGGAACGTGGATGCATGCTGTCTGGTAACCATACCACCAGAGATGGATCACGGTTTGCCTGTTGGGATTGTAAAGATTATGTTTCAACTTGACTAGGCCATGATTCTCATAGGTTTGGCAGACGTTATGCAATCATCCATTTTGTAATGTGGTGTGAAGAGCCAATCAGTTGAAAGAGAAGTTTCCTTGGGAGTGTGGCCTGCATCCAACATATATGAATGTTTTGGCAAAGCTTCCTCACTCTTGCATCTGACTTATCATCCTCTGAGCTGTGGTTGTTGGGATGTTAGCCATCAGCCTGCCACCTGAACTGCAGAATTTAAGATTCACCAGCTCTCACAACCCTGTGAGCCAGTAGTCTGCCACCTGATCTGCCGATTTGGGGTTTGTCAGTCCCTGCAACCACGTGCATCAGAAGCCTGCCGCCTGACCCGCAGATTTGAGACTTGCCAGCCTCCACAACTGTGTGATCTATTTCCGTGAAATAGATTTCTCTCTATATACTTATATATGTGCTTTGCTTGTTTTGCTTCTCTAGAAAACCCAGCCTAAGACACATGTGGACTAAAAATGCAGCTATAATCCACATGGAAGGATTCAGATGTTGTGCCAGGCAATGCAGTCTAGTGGTAGCCCAAGTAATATTCTCAGTTTCTGTCACACGTCATTGCCGGTGGATAATTAACAGTGAATAGCAAACTATCATTCAAACTATCTTGCTACATATTCCGATTTGATCAATAAACTTCTTGAAATTCAGAAAGAATTTATGCAGAAAGTAAGGAGATCTCACTCTGTGTTTTTCTCTGATGATCCTCCACATCCACTCAGTATACTAAGACATGGAGCAAGAAAATAAATCTACCACCACAGATTTCATTCTCATATGTCTCTTCATGACTCTCAGCATCCTGGCTTTCTTGTTGCCATCATCCTCCTGATTCTTGTGGTGGCCATCACTGGAAACTCCTTCCTGGTCTTGCTGATCTGGGGTGATGCTCACCTCCACACAGCCGTCCCTCATGGACTTGACATTCATTTCCACCACTGTCCCCAAGATGACCGCCAACTTCTTCTCAGGACACGGAGGTATCTTCTGCGTTGGCTGTAAAGTCCAAATCTTTCTTTACTTGATAGTAGGAGTGGCTGAGTGTGTTCTCTTGACCCTCATGGCCTTTGACCACTACTTGGTCATGTGTAGCCCCTGAGAGACACAGTCTTCATGACCCCCAGAGTCTGTTTGCAAATGGCTGCCAATTCATGGGATGAGGGTGTTCTTGCTTCCCTAACACACATAATTTATACCATGCACTTTTCTACCAGTGGCTCCAGGAAAAGTCACCATTTTTTTTGTGAAGTCATAGCCCCTCTGAAACTCTCTTGTGAGGACTCTTCCACCTATGAGAAAGTGGTCTTAGTGTCAGACAGTGTTTTCCTTCTTATCCCTTTTGGATTAATTCTGACCTCCTACACCCTCATCTTCCTTGCTGTCCTCTGTATGAACTCCCCTGAGGGCAAGAAAAAAGCTCTGGCCTCCTGCTCCTCTCATGTCAGTGTAGTGAGCCTCTACTTTGGTCCAGCCATGATTAGCTACATGGCACCAGGTTCCTCTTTCCCCACAGAGGTGGACCAACATCTCTTTGTGTTTGATGTTCTCATCACTCCCATGCTGAACCCCCTAATCTACATCGTGAGGAACAAGGAGGTGGTGGGGGCTCTGAGGAAGGCGTTGGGAAGAACGCTGATTGTTAAGCAGGAAACAAGATGAATGTTTTACATTTAAAGCTGTTTAAATAGAGTTTAGTATTGGCCAGACATCATTCTGAGAATTTCTATAGATTAACTAAGTTTATCATTATTATGATCCAATGTGGTAGGTACTATCATTATCTACATTTTATATTTGTGGAAACTGAAGCCAAGATGCTAGTCACTTGTTGCACAGAGAGCAAGTAGGGGATCTAGGTTAGAAGACATACCATCTACCTTCCTATTTACTGCTTCTTAAAAATCTGGATTCTCTATTCTTCCAGAAACTGACAGTGCAAATGTGAATAATTTGCTTTACTCCTTTAAATTTCATTTTATCTACCATCATCAGGAGGTGATAAAGTTCTTGTATTTCACTCTCTAATAATGTTAATTCACTGTATTGGGTGAAAAATATACATGATTCACTAGTTGTCCTTGGAGAAGGCCCTTATGAGTCTTTTTAAAGAGAGCCTGATCAATAGACTCACCTGGAAGCTCTGTTAAAAGTACATGTTCATCGTCCCCAGACTAGACCTACTGAATCTCCAGAATCTCCAGAGAAAAGTCCAGAGTCTTCTTAAGAAGTCATATGGAGAGTTTTATGATCAGGTACTGCTTAGTTCTCTGCTCTGTGATATGATTTAATCCACTCTTCCTGCATTCTGTATTCTCCTGATATTCCTCACTGCAGTCTTACCGGAATATTCCAACACTCTCAAGAGGTATTGCATATTCTCTTGCTCTTCTTTCAGCCTGGAATGGCCTTCACCTACACTGACCATCCACTGAAATGCTGTTCATTCCCCAAACTTACAGTTGGATTTATCAGTATGCTGGTTGCTGTTACTGATCATGCTTTAACATTTGATTGACTTTGCACTGTGACAAAATATTTTCTTCTTAGCTTTTATTTCTGCAGTAGAGTAAGATCACACCAACAGATTATCTAAGACTGACTTTCATTATAATGTTAAATCTGTAGAATTTATTTAAATATTCAGAGGATGAAATTCACAGTCGACAATATTTAACCATATGATGGGTGAGCAGTCCCTAGGTGATGCAAACAATTAATGTGCTCAGCTAATAACCAAAAGGTTGGTGGTTTAAGACCACCCAGAGGTGGCACAGAAGAAAGGCCTGACAATCTACTTCCAAAAATCAGTCATTGAAAATCCTATGGAGCACAAATCTACTCTGACACACATGAGGGCCCTGTGAGTTGAAACTGACTTGACAACATTTGTAATATATATTACGTTGTCAGTGTGAAAGGATGGGCAGGAATGTGGGAAAATACAAGCATGGATGAAGAACAACAGAAAGGGTAGCTGTGTAGGTGAGTCTAGTGAATGTTATTTATGTCTTGCTCAGTCTAGTTTCATGTTCTCCCACATTTGAGGAAACTATGTGAGTAAGAGTGTTATGGATTGATTTGTGTCATCCAAAAAGATAAGTTGATGACATAACTCCTGGTACCTGTGAACATGACCTTGTTTGGAAATAGAATCTTTGCATACAGAAAAATAACACTCAAATTATGAATTTCAAACCATAGCCAAAGTTAAATATTCCAATTTTGCATCTTCCTGTGTTATGAATATAGATTAACCTACATCCAACTCGGCAGAAAGATTCTAGTAACTGGAAGAGATTAATTCCATTTCATGGAAATGTGACTGGCCAGTATTTGTCTACTTCCACTCTTTAAGAATCATTTCCAGTCACTAGCCCAGTGACTTCTGCTTTTTCTGAACACAGCACACGTTGCCCACAAATTACCTTGGGATGGTTACCATATATTTCTTATGGGGTCTTTTATATTGTTATTTGGATTTAGTCTGGTTAATGAGCTTGGAAAATGTTGCTTTCTATTGTTCTACATTACCCTGGAAAACTCTGAGGCTGCAGACTCTGAGGTCTTAGTTTTACCCTCAGAACATGCAATTTATCAACTATTTGTTTGTAAAGTAGTGTGTGGACAGAAGCAGACCCCAGCCTCATGACAGGGTGAGAAGAGCAGGGACTTTGCAACTGGCAAATCCCAAGCTCCAGATCTGCACATGGGCACACTGCTCAAGGTCTGATCTGTACATCATCGTACCTCCCTCCCAGATTGGCTGTGACGTTTAAGTGAGTTGGCCTATTTAAGGGTCGTGCCTTGAACTGTTGCTATAAAAGTTTATTTCTTCATTATATTAAATAAGAATCACTTTTCTAAACTGATTGCTTGAGCTTTTTATTATATATTACTAATATAGTTGACTATCAACAGCAACTTATTGGCTTCTTCCACTTCCATGCATTCAAAATATCTTTGTCCCTATGTAAAGCATGTGATTAAGAGCACAAGCTCTGAAGCCAGAATGCCTAAATTTGGGCCTCTGTGACTCAGTTTCCTCATGTGTACAAAGGGGTTAGTTATAGAACCTATCCTGTAAGATTATTGTGAGGATTACCTAAGGTAAATGAGTAAAGTTGAGAAGTGTGCCAGCATGTTGTCACCATTTGATAGATGCTATGGTCATTATTTGTTCTTGCCTCCTGAATGAGAGGTCCTTGGGATTCAGTAACATATGACTTTTCCAGCCATGAGGAGTTTAAGAAGAGCACCATGGAGCCTCAGAGCTAAGATAGGCAAAGCTCCGGGTGAGGGACAACACCGGATGTGCTGGAATTGGGGCTCCTTCCTGGATAGGGGATGCCTGTGCTGAATCTTGGAAGGCAGATGAGAGTTAGTCAAGCAAAAGAGGTAGGGAAGAGGCCAGTGCCTTTGGCAGAGGGGCGGGAACAAAGGCACTGAGGCATGCCATAGTTTGGGGTGTCTGGGGATGGTGAGTGTTGTGGGGTGACTGAGGCTGGGTGGGTGGAACACTTTTTAAGATGGGGCCAGATGTCATGCACCCTATAACCAGACATCCTCCTTTATCTGTATCACTTTCTTTTTCATTTTCAAATCCCTAGGGAGTACTCAGCTAGAGCCAAGTACAGTACTAAGAACTGGGAATACAGAGATGAATAACTTATGGATTCAAGTAGCTCCCATTGAGAGGGCCAGATGCATATAGTCAAGATGGGGCTGTGTTTAGGATAGCAGAGAAAAAAGAATAGGGACAGGTAGCCTTTTCTGGAAGTTTACGTCAGGCTTTCTGGAGGAACTGCCCCATATCTGGGTCTGAAAGAATGATTAAAGTTAGCCTGGGGAAGAAGGAGGGAGTGGTATGGAAACAAGAGGGAGCAGGGGAACCAGGCTCCCAACAACTGAAGGAGTGTATGCAAGAATCAAGAGCATTGAGCCATGTGCGGGAGAGACCCCCTAGGGGTAGGGTCCCAGGACCACCAGGGTGTCAGGACTGCCACTGCAGCTCAGTCTTGCCCAGACTACAGGATAAGGGTGTTTACTTGTTTGTTTATTTATTTATTTTTGCATGATGGAGTTCAGTTCTGGTCTGGAGTCGCAGGTTAATTAGTCTGGGGATTTCACAGAGCCAGGACACTCCCCTGAGACTCGGTAGTGTCTCTGACTTTGACACTGCCCTGTTTTTAGTCCCTCTTCTATTTTGGAATCATGAACCACAGAATAGTCAAGACAGAAATTTGTTCACTCCTAGCAGCCCTTGGCCGACATTCTGGGTGGTCTTTCCGTATAAACCACATGCTCAGTGCTTGGAAGGCAGCAGCAATGTGCAGAGGAAAAGAATGGGCCCCTCCTCCATTCCAAGATGAACCTGGGAAAGGCATGGAGCTACAAGCTCAGCTTACTGTAGAAATAATGGTCTGGATCATGTGCAAGTACTCTTACCTCATGCTGGGTAGAGTTGCTCTTAGTTAAGGGTCAGTTGATAAATTAACCAAGGAAGCAGTTGTTCTGGGCAAAGTGAGCCACCTAAAGTTTTAGAAACGAGAATCCTGACATTGCAACGTTCTTCATCTTGGTCCAAGCATACTATTATTTTACTGGAAAAGCATTCTCAGCTCTTGTACTTGCTGAAAGATCCCAAACCCTTGACCACTGCAACCATGTTCTGATTTGCCTGGCTTTTGAGGCCCTTTCCTACTACCCTGCACTGTCTGGCTACATGAGGTTGAGAAACTGTACCTTGAGACAGGGTGCCCTTGCCTCCTTCAGATGCAGCCCTTGGATAGCTTCCTGGATTATGGCCAAACCCTTAGTTCTGATGATCAGATGCCATGGAGTAACCTTTGAAAGAGCAACTGTTTAGGAAGGAGAGTTAGAAAGCGGGTACCAAGAAAGTCATGTCATGGTTTTTCCCTTCTCAGGTGCTTAGAGGAAAAAAGAAAGAAAAAAATAATTGAAACACCTTATTGCTTAGGGCTGTGAGTATAGACTCTTTGAGATAGAGGAGAGTCACAATCTCTTCTTGAGTTGTGGCCATGGATGATGTCTGGAGAAAGGTGACTGCATAAATGGGGCCAGTATCATGATCTGTAATAAACCATTTTGACTGTCCTAAACACTTTGGAACAAAATTAATAAGGCATCTTGATGTACTTCCCTTGTGCTGATAATGAATTTTGGAGGTATTGATGATTAATAATTGTTAAAATTTATCCAGTGCTTACCCTTTGTCAGGCAGTATTTTAAGTGCTTTATATGCATTTTCTCATTTATGCCTTAAAATAGACCAACTAGCCGGGTATTTGGGGGAATGATAAAGTGTATACTGCCTCTGCGGTTAGGAGCTTTGTGTCATTAGGTAAGTGACTTAAACTATCTAAGTTTAATGTTTTCACATGGAGTTGTTTGTGAAGAATGAATGAGTACTTAAAGGTTAAACATTCCGAACCAACCCTGGCACAAAATAGGAGTTCAGTTTTTTTTGTTTTTTGTTTTAACCCTGATTACTTTTTTCCTTCAGTTTTGAAAATAACAGCTTTATTGAGATATATTTTATATATCACACAATTCATCCATTAAATGGCTTTCAGTACATTCATAGAGTAGTACAACCATCACCACATAATTAACTTTAGGACATTTTTATCACCTTAAAGAGAAACCCCATACTTATTAGCAATCACTCACTATTTTCTCCCGATCTCTTCCACCCCCAGCCCCTGAATATCACTAATCTACTTTTCTGCCTCTATGAATTTGTCTATTCCAGACATTTCATATAAATGGATTCATACAACATGCAGTCTTTTGTGACTAGCTTCCTTCACTCAGAGTAATGTTTTCAAGGTTCATCCATGTTGTAGCCGGTATCAATACTTTTGTTTTGTCTTTTTCTTAGATGCGGAAACTGGAGCTTAGAAAAGCCCAGTAACTTCATCAAGGCGTGTTTGGATAGCGAATAAAACTCCCAACAATGACGTGGCCCTTGCTCACTCACTCCCCATGCACCAGGTTAGGGCTATTGTCCTCGCTCTTCCCTCTACCTGGATTGCACTCCTCCAGACAGCAGCATGGCTGGTGTTTTGTCCTCCTTTGGGTCCCTGAGGTCGGTGAACAGAGATCGCTTCCTCATTGTGGTATCCTCAGAGGTAGTCAATGCTCAGCACACGGAAGGCATTCAGTAAATATTCATGTGGATAGACCTAGCAAAGATTTCAGTGCACAAAAATGGGAAGTGCTCAAGATCCCCAGTCCACTGTTCTGGATTATAAATCAGGCATAGCAATACAATCATGGTGATGCCCCCATAATTTTTCCTTGATATATCTTTTCTAAGCAGCATTTGGAGTGTGTAGTCCCTGCTTGATGACTTTGAAGCAACACACCTGGTCAGGGTTAGGTAAGAGCTGAAGAGAATCCCAAGAAGACAGGGACAAACATTGGGCCAGGACAAATAAAAGTATTGGGGGTGGGGGGCATGCAGAATATGCTCTATATACAAAATATAATTAAAATTTGGACAGTCCAATAAATTTAGTTCAAGAAATCTATCTTTTTTGCTGAACAATATAGATTTGAGATTTTTTTTTTGCTGTGTTGTAGGTTCTTGTGAGTTAAGGAAAAACTACACTCTGACATTTGTTTATCAGAATTATTTTTCCAAACCATAGTTCATTTAGACCCAACATACTTGTTTATAAAATCTGATGTTGCCAGTATTCTTGTAACCTGGCTGTTACTACATCTAACTGCCTAAACTAGAATGACTAAACTAGAGCAACTAACCTAGAATTGCTGACGTGGTCAGAGGTTCTGATGTTTGTAGAACATTAATAAACATGTCTGCCTTACACAGTGTCTACGCACGACAACATCTTTTGTCTAAAATGATAAATAGGGTCCATAACAATGATGAAATGATCCAAAACACCACCAATTCCAATGTCTGCATTGTAAATATGGTGCCATAAAATGGTCTATAGTAGACACTCAATAATAATTAAACATATAAATAAATTAATGAACTTGGTTGTTGCCAGGGACTTGGGGGAGGGAGTAATGATGAACAACTGCTTAATGGGTACAAGTTTTCCTTTTGGAGTTATGGAAATGTTTTGGAACTCGATAGAGGTGTTGGTTTTACAACATTATGAATATACTGAATGCCACTGAATTGGTCACTTTAAAATGGTTAATTTCATGTTACGTCAATTTCACTTTAAATAAAAAAAATAACTAAAACCAAAATTTTTTTTAATTCTAGACTTCATTTAAAGGTCCATAACAACCAACTAGAGGATAGGGAGGAATAAGAGGTGGGGTGTTTGTAAAGTCTTACAAAAATTGGTTGATTTTCATGCTTTCTATCAGTTTTAGATCAAATAAATAAGACCCAGAGATGGGGAAGGGGATGGTTTCCTTCTCCTGGGCCTCTTCTCTGACTCCAAGTTTCCTGACTTTCTCATCTCCGTCATCCTTCTGACTTATGTGATTGTTATTGCTGGAAACTCCATTTTGATTCTCCTCATCTGGCTGGACTCCCGCCTCCATACCCCATGTACGTCCTGCTGAGTCAACTTTCACTCATTGACTTGACCTTAACTTCCTCTACCGTCAGCAAGATGGCCACCAACTTCGTCTCAAAGAAGAGAAACATCTCATGAATTAGCTGTGGGACCCAGATGCTCTTCTACTTGACAGTAGGTATAACTGTGTGTCATCCTGACCCGCATAGCCTATGATCGGTATGTAGCCATTTGTAACCCACTGAGATACCCCGTCCTCGTGAGCCCCAGGGTCTGCCTGCCTGATGGTCATCATACCCTGGGCTTTTACTTTCTTATTCCATACCATCTCCATAGCACATTTCTCCACCCGTGGCTCCAGGGAGATTAGCCACTTCTGTGAAATCTTCTTCCTGAAGCTTTCCTGTGAGGATACATCAATTTGGGAAAAAGTGGTGCTGGTCACATGCACAATATTACTCCTCACCCTATTTGGCCTCATCTTGTCTTCCTATGCCCTCATCTTCCTCACTGTTCTCTGCATGAATTCCCTGAAAGGGAGGAACAAAGCCCAGGTCACCTGTTCCTCCCAGCTGACTGTAGTGAGTCTCTACTTTGGTCCAGCTATGATTGTCTGCATGACTCCAGATTCCCCTCTTGCCCCAGAACTAGATCAACATCTCTTTGTATTTGATACCATAATTACTCCCCTATTGAACCCCCTTATCTACAGCCTCTGCAACAAAGAGGTAATCAGGGCTCTAAAGAAGGTCCTGGGGATATCACTGATGTCAAAATAACCAGGGAGAATTTTGCAACTGACAAATACAAAGGTCCTTGTACTAAAAGGTAAATCTTATATATGATGAGAAACCTAAGTTTTGTTATGACCATCCAATGAATTAGCTGCTGAATTGACTGTGTTTATTTCTTTTACATTTTTTTGGTCTCATGCCTCTCTTTGAAAGTTAAATTGACTTTAGTTTTATTTCCATGCCCCCTACCATGAATCAGACCTTCCTGATGTAAGAATACAACTTTACAACTCACAGAGGAGAGAATATTCTGGAGGTAGGAGGTGAGAGGAAGCCAAATCCTTCCATAGTGTGATGAAAGTTGGGAAGAAGGCATCAGCCTGGATATCTATGACCTTCAGGATGCTGGTCAGAGGGTAGGATTGTGAGATGGTTAGATTTGTTTGAAAATAATACATATTGCTCCAGAATCTGTGCATTATCTATACCTACATTAAGTAATTTCACCTTTGTTTATCAGCATATAATTCTATTTGTCAACATTTTTGCTGCTGTTCTCCTTCTAATGGAATGTAATGTTTTTGAGGGGAAGGACTTGGTCTTATTTGTTGTTCTTTCCCTAGAATATAGAGCAATGCCTGGATTATACTAAGAGATCAATGATACTGGTGGCTGACTGTACCCTAAATAAGTGCTCCCTTGTTTCCTGTGTCTCTTTACTGAATTAATCTAATCACTCAGTCTACCTCCTGGCTGGTTATGACTCTCAGGTAGACCTATAAATACCTTTGTGTGTTTGGTGGCTCAACAATTTTACTATCATCCTAAGATCCAATTTTAGTGACCTTGGTCCTCCATGAGAGCCCTGGTAGTGCAGTGGTTAAAGAGTTCAGCTGCTAAGTGAAAAGGTCAGTGGTTCAAACCCACCAGCCACTCAGCAGGAGAAAGACGTGGCAGCCTGCTTCCATAAAGATTTATAGCTTTGGAAACCCTATCGGGCAATTCTACTCTGTCCTGTAGGGTTGCTATAACTTGTATTCAACTTGATGGCATCGGGTTTTGGTTATATTCTCTAATTGGATTGTTTGATGTTTTACTGTTACATTTTGAGAAATTGAGTTTTACCAACTTTTCAAACCCCATTATAAAATTTTTCAGTTTCCATTAAACAATGACTAGTGATACAACAGAAAAACATGACAAAATTAAATTAGAATAATACAAAACTAAAAGGTACTAGCCCTTTTCTGTATATGTGGTATATAAATGTTTTTCCACTCTGACTTGTGGGAAACAGAAACTGTCTCCATCCCTGTGTGAACAACATTCACTATTTCCTTTAATCTTTTCTGGTGGTTCTTTCCCTGAGTCATTTCCAGACATGTTTGTGACGATCAGTTCTCTGCTGAATACTTGAGGAACAATCTTCGCAGATCTCCTGGGTTTTCTGTCTGAGTTGCTAACTTTCCTCCAGTACTCTATTCTGTGATTTCTAGCCACCGGGTCTCCCGACTTTCACGTCGACCTCCTGAACTCAGAAAATCCACGTGTTCTATGTTCCCCATTTCTGTGGCACAGTTGAATTCTGTCTAAGGCTGAGGCAACTGTAGACTCACCTTGTTTGTTTCCCATTTCTCAATGTCACTCTGCTTGATGTGTTCAGACAAGTTGATTGATGTCTAGTGTCTTGAAAATTGTTTTATATATGTATATATATATATATATAGAGAGAGAGAGAGAGAGAGAACCCTGGTGCCCAGTGGTTAAAGAGCTTGACTACTAACCAAAAAGTTATATATATATATATATATATATATTTATATTTATATATTTATATAAAATTTTCTTTGGTTCCAGACAAGAGGATAAATCTGATTTCTGTTACTTCATTTTGGCAAGAAGTAGAGGTATAGATATGCTCTTTTGGTTGATTCAATGTGAAAAATATGGAATGATCAAGTAGAATAGCTAATTGGGAAGGGAGGGGTAAGTCTTGGCCCACATTTACTGTATACAATCAATTAGGAACTTCTTAACCATCAGAAGGAAAATTTCATTTGCTGCCACAGTAAGGAATAAGCTGAGATACAAAAACAAAAAAAAATCCTTTTTGAATTAGATAAGGCATTATGGAGGAATTAGTGACTAATGAAAAGAAAGTTTGGTAGAAATGACAGCCCAAGAATATTTCTGAAGTGTCAATGAAAGGTTAATCCAGTTTGGGTTAAGTAGGTTTTTTTTTTCCTTTTGGTTGGTTTCTGATGCTTGCCCCATGAATGGATAGGTACTACAAATATTTATTTCCTCCCCTTACACCCTATTATAAAAATGCAGTATTAAGTCTTAAGATTTCTTATAGTTGTTCTAGCAGGTTATAATAAGAATTGGAAGAACTGAGAGCACCCTGGTGGCACAGTGGTTAAGAACTCAAGCTGCTAACCAAAAGGTCGGCAGTCAGAATCCACCAACTGCTCCTTGGAAACCCTATGGGGCAGTTCTACTCTGTCCTATAGGGTCACTATGAGTCAGAATTGACTCAACAGTAATGAGTTTTTATAGCACCTTATAGTGTGTGAAGATGTCCGGCTGGGCAGAGTGTCTCACTTCATTGATTATTAGAAATGATTCAGCTGAAAGGAATGACTAGACAGATGCACCCTTCCTCTCATACTACTCCATCAGTATCCTTCACAAAGTTATGAACTTGAGTGGGAAACACATAGGTCCTCCACACATATATTACATTTTTCCTACAATGTTGGATCAATAAAATGGTCATTGCTGGATTTATTCAGAGGAACCTGAATAGCTTTTGCACATGTTTTCACACAATGTCGATAGTTTTAACTTTTAATTTTGTATTATTTTAATTTTGTTATGTTTTCTGTTGTATCACTAGTCATTGTTTAATAGAAACCACACAAACATTATACTGGAGTTTTGAAAACTTTGTAAAATGCAAATTGCTGAAGTAGTACTGAAAATTATTTCAAATTTATAGAAAAAAAAGCCTCATTTCTTTGCTTACTATACCTTTTATTCTATTGTTTTGGTCACATTAAAAAAAAAAAAAAGCCCTCTTTTACTCATCCTAAACTTTGTTGAGTTGAAAGAAAAGAACTTCCTTGAAAGTCAAAATGTGAAATGTGGAAAGGCTGCCTTTGTGACTTATTTATGTTCATAAAACAGTGAAGTACAAAGATTAAAATTGGAGGATAGCAGGCAAGAATCAGTTGTGATAACAAAATATATTGTTTCGTTTACCACTCTCCATTGAAGAGCACTATGATGGATCCCACTACCCCTTTTCTAAATCCTAGATATCAAAAAATTTCTCTGCTAATAAAGAATTCAGGGGCTCGCCAACGTGAGTTTGCTATTGGAAAAGCAGACATGTTCAGGTTACCATTTAATTCCAGGGCTCAGTGATCACAAGTAGTAACAGATAGCATCATCAATTTGAGGCTCATATTTGAAATAAATATGCTATTGTTTTCGCTGATCACAGAATTCTAATTGTCTCCACTGATGGGCAGCTCAGTGTTGTTCGTGATAAATTTTAGATTCAACAGCATAGTCCTATTGACACTCATATTGTTCTAGCCATCTAATTTCACATGAGATGATAGTAAACAATCAAGAAGGCAAGCATTTAACTTAAATTTTTCGATAAAAGATTCTAAGCTTTAGACTGGAGTCAACGAGACCATCTGTGCATTTTTCAAAAGAAATCCGTTTACTTTTTTTTTTTTTTTGACTATGATCATCTTTTTTTTTTTCAATTTTTTTTTT
>NW_004444117.1:688627-690659 GCF_000243295.1 Trichechus manatus latirostris
GGCTGTCTTCTGGTATGTGACTTTCTCTCTGGAACCTATTTAAGGTCAAATAATTAAAAATTGTGTTGACATGAAAGCTGTGATGGCTATTTTTATGAAGATAGATCAGCCATGTTGTGGGACGGAAAGCTTACTATTTTAGAACTCAATTAGGGCACAACAGTAGACGTTTTCTCTAACTGGAAGTAGCTCTTCATTAGAGTCACAATTTCTTTAGCTCTTGATTTTTTCATCGCAAAAACGAGGAGTTACAACTGAATAGTAACTTTTCAAAATTTATATCCATCATAATAATCTGTGAATTTCCTTAATTACGAGAACTAAGAGCCAAATAATCAGAATTTCATGGAGACCCTTCTATAATCTCATAATTCTAGGACAACTTTATTAAAATGGTCTTCAATCCTCTTGCATTAGGATCATCTTGCATGTATTTTTTTTTTTTTTTTTAATTATGATTCCTAAGCCCCACTCAGAATCTCCTGAATTAGAATTTCTCAGGATGAGGGCATATACCCACTGCTGTCAAGTCGATTTCAACTCATAGCGACCCTATATATGAAGATATAGAATCTGTATATTAAGCAAGTTTTCTAGGTGATCTTTATGCACTAAAATGTGAAAACTGTGGTTCTAATTAATTTTTAACACATTACTGCATTTTAAATGAATAAATTTAGTATCTCTGTGCAGAACACACTGTCTCATAAGCATTGATATCACTTTTTATTATAAGTGGGAAATAGAAGTCCAGTAGCAGGTTTGAAAACTTTCTTTCCTCATGAATGAATGGGGTACAGAAAAAAAATACCTGAGTAACTAAATCAGAAGGCTCATGTTGCTTAAGATTGAAAGGTAAGATTTACCCTGTGAGATAATCTAAACTATAGACAGTAGCATCACTAGCGGGATGCAGGTGGTGAGGACCTCACTGGGTGACACTGTCAGAAGGGGTGACACCAAAGTGACTGTCTATAAAATTTTCATGCAGTGTTTCAGCAGAAATTTATTATGTTTTATGAAAATATCCCTGTAGTTAAAATAAAAAATTTCTCGTAAGCACAGCTTACATGTATCAATATACCTACAAGGCTAAAGCCATAAGTTAATTTACTTTTTGAACCTTCTAACTGGCCCCTGTCAGATCTGTTATTATCACCCAATTACAATGATGTTTTGAACCATACTGTTTTGCCTACATGCGCTAGAAGCAGGTGCTGTTGTTTTCTTTGCTGCTGGTGTTTTTATGGTCACTGATTTTGTCAAATTTTCTGCTGTTTTGGCTACAATATTGTGGTAATTAGTATTTGTGAACCTATTCCAACCTTTTTTTGAGAATGAACTAGTAATTAAAGGAAAAGAAGGAGAGGAAGAAAAAACTTCTGCTCAGTTACTAATAGCATTATAACTAATAATGTTGTAATTTAACATAGAAATATTTTACAATTTTGTTTTTAGTGTTCACATAATCTAAGAAATACTACATTTAAGCACTTTGCAAGTATATTTATCACATGTTATTATATGATTAAAGTTGATAATAAACATTACTAAGAATTCTATATGGTCTGGTACTGGAGGAAGTCCATGGGGGGAGGAGGTGGTGAAACCATTAGTTGCCACAGGAGTGATGCCACTGAACATACAGAGTGGTGAATGCAAAGTTGAGACATTTTGAATTCATCTATTCCTAACATAAGAAGATGAGGCCAAATGCATAACAGATCTTGCAATCTGGGGTGCGGATTCTAATAGTCTTTTATGTGGATTATTTTTCTGATAGGGGCTTCTGGTTTCTTGATTCTGTTCCAAACTTTATCAACTCCATTTTCTGTTTCCAAATGTTTTTTCTGTTTCCATTTGTTCGTTGTTGTTGCTAGGTGTCCTCAAGTCAGTTATGACTCATAGGGACTCTATGCACCACAGAACGAAACACTTCCCAGTCCTGGGACATGCTCACAATCATTGTTATGCTTGAGCCCAATGTTTCAGCCACTGTGTCAATCCATCTTGTTGAAGGTCTTCCTCTTTT
>NW_004444117.1:695995-702213 GCF_000243295.1 Trichechus manatus latirostris
AAGCACTACAAAATGACAGCAACAAACTTACATCTATCAATAATTACACTGAATGTAAATGGACTCAATGCACCCATAAAGAGACGGAGAGTGGCATGGATGGGTTTTGACCTGAGTATAGCCTGAGATAAACCACTTTGGTCATTTGCACCTACCGCTTACTTAGATGTTTCGCTTCCAAGAAACTCTTCATGTGCTGGCACTGCTCACTGAAATTCCCAGGGCCGTATTGGCCTCTATTCCCAACTCTTCAACCTCAATTCTCTATAAACAGCTAAGGTCTTACAGCAACTCAGCAAGGAGAGTCCATGCCTTTGGATGGAGTGGAGGTGGCTAGTGCAAATGGAGAGCACGAGTTTTCCAGCTCTGGGTGTGGTGATCACACACTGTGAGATTTCTAAGTTTGAAAAACTGAAAATGTGATTTTCAGAACTTGTTTGCATTGTGTCTAGGTAAGCAAATGAGCTTAGTTCACTCAGAAGATCAAGTGGGGAGAGGACTCTACGCATCTCTGACCTGGCCCATTATTGGTCTTCATAAGTATATGTTGAATTTACAAACTCAAGCTTAAATTAGAGCACAAATTGTTGAATCTAAATCTACAGTCAATATTTCAAATATTTCTGATGGTTATAGAACTATCTAAGATATTTGTTTTTGAAACTTGGCTTGACTAGCATCTCTTTCCAAAACCTAGAAAATGCCAAAGATTTATTTAACTCCCATCTTGGCGAAACAAGGATTTAATCCATGTTTATAAACAATTAGCTTAACTTTTTTGCTCCACCTGACTACTAGTTACTGACTCCTACCTGATCATTTTAATACCATAATGAACTGTGTGTGTGTTTGTGTGTGTGTGTAATACAGACAATCTATGTAACTATCAAGTATTATCTGTCCCTTAGATCTAACCATTCATTTAGTTCTCATGCATCCTCTTAACTCTCCAGATGTTTGTGACATAGATGTGGGAGAAGTTTCTAAGGCACTTTGAGGATGTTACCAAATATATAGGAGTCCTGGTGGTGCAAAGGTTAAGTGCTCAGTTGCTAACTGAAAGATTGGCAGAAGAAAAAAACCTAGCAATTTGCTCCAGTAAAGGTTACAGTATAGAAAATCCTATGGGACAGTTCTGCTCTGTCACTATGAGTTGGGATTGACTTGATGGAGTACAACAATAACAACAACAAAAAATATAGAGCATTGCGATTTTTTCTTAACTCTTCTGTCTCTGCGCATAAGTCTAGAAAAAATGGACTTCTTTCTCCAGTATTGGGTTACCTTGTCATGGTGTGTGAGTCCAGTCCTTGCCACCTCTTGGGAATTCTGATTCTTCTATATTTCCCATTGTATTCTGCAGCTCATTAAGTGAAACAATAGGCTGTATATGTGGCGAATGAACCTTTACTGCTGATTATCTTGGTGATGTTGACACTACAAATTCACCTCAGACCCAGTGTGTCACTGACAGTATGATGAAGCAGAGATTAAAAATAGGATTGTAGCCTGAGAGAGATGTCCTGGGCTCTCCAGGGAATGCACTGGTTCAAGCCAGCTCTGATAGGTAATTAGCTAAGGTATCAGAGGGCAGAGCTGAAATTCATCAGGAAGGTAAAGTCACAACTCTGCCCTCTATTCAGCAGTGTGGTGGCTGAGTAAGGCTAGGTTTGAACTCACACACAACTTTTCCTTCTTGTGTAACTGTAGTCTGATTACAACACCTCCTAAGTTTCTGTTTCCTCATATACAAATTGAAGATAATAATAGGCCTTTCTTATAGGGCTGTTATGAGGATTAAATGAAATAATGCAAGTGAAGATGTGAACAATACATGTGACCTAATACATAATTGTGTTAAGCTGAACCATGAGACGACAAGTGTATCACAAAATAGCTGGTATTGATTTATTCTGATTTAACCAAGATTTCACAGTAGTGGATGATTTTGGCACATGCAAGCTAATCAAAAATGCCATCCCAATTCATACACTAAGACATAATCAGACTGAGAGTTTTGTGGTTTGGTTAATCAGGAAGAGGAATCTACCTTTTAAGAATAGAGAGAAGGCTTGAATTATAGTTGCTGGGTAGGGGGTTGTATCAGCCCCAGCCAAACCCATTGATAGCCTGTTGGCTTCAGTGGAAATCCCATCCTTCCACTCCACAAAAAAATGACACCTACTGTGAGAAGTGTCTGATCCCTTTGTTGGGTCTAACTCTCTGAAGGTTGTGTTTGCATTCTGGGGCACATAGTTATTTTTGCTTCTCCTGGTTCTCCAAAATACTTTACACATTCTTTGAAGGAAAGGACCAGGCTAAGTTCTCCGTATTGAGTAAGTGCTAGAGAAGTATTTGTTTTAATCAACTGAATATTAAATGAAGGGTTCACAGATGATTAATAGACCATCTTGTAAAAAAATTTCTTTTTTTTAATTCTCTGTTTTTTGTGACATTCACTTCCAAGGCAATTTCTATGAACCTGAACTCTTCTTAGGACTTTAAATATTAACTCCTTCAAATCTGACTATACCTCAACAAGGAAAATACTGTTATTATCATATTAATTATATAGGAGAGAAAACTGAGGCTTATTGGAGTTCAGTCACTTGCCTAAGGTCAAAGACGTAATAAGTGATAGAGCCAGTTTGAATCCCAGAATTCTATCTCCACGGGCCAAGCTCCCAGACCACTGACTATTCTCCTAACACCCCTGGCTATGCTTCCAACCAATCACTTGGTCATACCTCTTCAATAGCAAGTAGAACTAAGCTGCTGTCTGGGAAGACTCAGAACATTGGGAACTCTCAGGCACCATTTGGAGCTTTGGCTCCCAGTGGGTTTGCTATCATTCTTGCTATCATTCATGCTAGTGTCATTTCTGTGTACTCTGAGCTCAGTCTCAGATTTGCCATGGACCTTGGTCAGCCCACGCACATAGGGGATGTGTGCCTGGCAGAGTCAGTCTGGAAAAGAAAAACCTCTACTCTGGAGGGGAGCAAGAACACAACACTTCTTTAATAAATGATTGCATGAATGAGAGAATTCTCTCACTGAATGAAAATTCAATACATTGAAAAGCTAGTCATTTGGCTTCATTGGAATATAAAAAGGAAATTTTGATTTATTGTTTTTATGTGTGCCAATACGCTTATGGTCTCTTTCTTGAAGCTCTTCTTGTCTTTATTACTCATAAAAAAGGTCTAATATTTATATTCAATGCCAGCCACACTGTAATACCGTCAGTGGTGGGGACCTTATTTTAAACTTCTTAGTATTCAAGTTAAGGTTGTTGCTGTTGTTAGCTGCTGTCAAGTCCACTCAATCATGGCGACCTTATGTACAACAGAATAAAACATTGCCAGGTCTGGCATCATCCACATAATTGCCAGCATATTCAAATCCATCATTGTGGCTATTGTGTCAATCCCTCTCATTAAGGAACCCCTCACCCTTGATGGCCCTCTACTTTGTCAAACATAATGTCATCCTCCAGTTATTGATCCCTCCTTATGACATGAGTTGGACAATGTTCTGTTATCTGTAAGATTTTCATTGCCTAATTTTAGGAAGTAGATTGCCAGAACTTTCTTTATAGTCTGTCTTAGTCTGGAAGCCCTGCTGAAACCTGTTCACCATGGATGATGCTGATGGTATTTGACATGCCAGTGGCACAGCTTCCAGCATCACAGCAACATGTAAGCCACCATGGTACAAGAAACTGACAGACCAGTGGTGGTAACTTGGAGTTAGAATCATGGAAATCACCAGTTAATCCACCAGAGTCAGTGGATTAGTGGAAAGATGTTTCATGCTTTGCATTGGCTATGACACAAGTCTGTCAGTTTGTCATACTGTGGTGGTTTGTGTGTTGCTATGATGCTTGTAGCCATGCCACTGGTATTTCAAATACCAGCAGGGTCACCAATGGTGGACAAGTTTCAACTGAGCTTCCACAGTAAGACAGACTAGGAAAAAGAAACTAGAGGTCTACTTTTGAAAAAGTTAGCCAGTGGAAACCTTATGAATAGAATAGCAGCAGAACATTATCTGATATAGTGCCAGAAGATGAGCTCCTCAGGTTGGAAGGCACTCAAAAAACAACTGGGGAAAAGCTGCCTCCTCAAAGTTGAGTCGACTTCAATAACATGAATGGACTCAAGCTTTTTCGACCTCCATTTGCGGATGTTGCACAATGGAAAATGAGAAAAAATAGCTGCAAATAACCATTAATAATAGGAATGTGGAATTTACAAAGTACGAATCTAGGAAAATTGGAAATTGCCGAAAATGAAATGGAACGCATAAACTTTGGTATTCTAGGCATCAATGAGCTGCAAAGGACTGGTATTGGCCTTTTTGAATCAGACAATCATAATGATATATTATGATGAGAATGACAAATTGAAGAGGAATAGCATGGCATTTATTGTCAAAAAGAACATTTCAACCTCTATCCTGAAGTACAATGCTTTCAGTGATAGAATAATATCCTTATGACTACAAGGAAGACCAGTTAATCTGGCTATTATTTAAATTCAGCAACAACCACTAATGTTAAAGATGAGGAAATTGAAGTTTTTACCAAATTCTACAGTCTGAAATTGATTAAACTTGTAATCAAGATGCACTAATAAGATCGTACTACATATCTAGTTAGCTAGCCTCTTCTGAACAGGCTTCCTTCCTATGCACCAAACAGCATAGGGAGGAGAGAAACTTAAAAACAGCCAGGGGAGCAAATGATATGTGGGCAAACCCCCTTCTAAAACATCATACCCACAACTAGAGAATCACAGCCATAAACAAGAATTAAAACAGAACATGGCACTATAGACAAAAGCACCACACCGTTCCTCTACAGCAAAGATCCAAAAAGCTAAGTCAAACAGAGAAACACGTCAATCCTGAAACCCTAGGCATCAAATGAAGAGATAAAGAACTCAGACAAGCACCGAATAGAATAAGAAACTGATAGAGAAGAGAGAGCAAGGAGAGATATATGCAGAGGTCCCCTATCAGCTAACGCAGCACAGATCCACCATCTTGGACTCCTATCAGAGATTGATGAACAGAGGGTACGAGAAAGCAGCTTCATGGAGCTTCCAGCAGGAGACAGAACAACCAGTAAACCAGTGATATACGTTTTCCCACCCCGCCCCCTTCTTCACCTCCACTCAGCCTCTTCTTCTTCCTGTGGCCAGAGTCTGTTGGCTGGGAAGCACCGGCTTCAGCCCTTTGCTGCTTGGATTCCACTTGTCTGCACTGGCCGCCTCCCTGAGTGCCATTTGTTGGGTGTTAGTGTTGTTTTTTTCTGCTTCTTTAGATTTCTTCCTTACCTCTCACCACTTCCCCCTCCTTTCTCTCAAATACCTGGCTCTGTGTGCCATCTTTGCTTCTTCCTGAAAGGTTGCATAACACGGCTTGACTGTGAAACTGTTTCCTGGCCCATGCTGCCACACTGGTGGGACCCCCAGGTTTTCTTTTTTTGTTGTTGTTGTTGTTTGCTCTGTTTTGATTTGTATGTTTCTTTTCTTTTTCTTTTCTCAGCTTGGGAGGCATCTAGCTGGGCAGTACTTCACATCTTGGGAGATACTCCCTTACTCTGCACACACATGCAGTGGCATCCCTGGGGCATTTCTTTTTTCTTTTTTTTGTTTGTTTGTTTTATTTTCTTCTCTCTTGTTTTCCCTTTTTGTCTTTCTTCCTTTCTCAGTTTCTCATCTCTCTATACTTACTTTCTCTTCCTGTCTCGTGAATACCTGATCCTCGACCAGGGCCCAAAGTCCATCAAATGGGGAACAGAAAGTATTTTTAACAAATGGTGCTGGCAAAACTGGATGTCCATCTGCAAAAAAATGAAACAGGACCCATACCTCACACCATACACAAAAACTAATTCAAAATAGATCAAAGACCTAAATATAAAGCTCAAAACTGTAAAGTTCATAGAAGAAAAAATAGCATCAATGCCAGAAGCCCAAATACACAGCATTAACAGGGTACAAACCATAACCATCGACACACAAACTCCAGAAGATAAGCTAGATAACTGGGATCTTCTAAAAATTAAACACTTATGCTCATCAAAAGATTTCACCACAAGAGTAAAAAGAGAACCTACAGCTTGGGAAAAAAAAATTTGGACCTTACAAGTCAGACAAAGGTCTGATCTTTAAAATTTACAAGAAAATCCAACACCTTTACAACAAAAAGAC
>NW_004444117.1:703080-740311 GCF_000243295.1 Trichechus manatus latirostris
GGTGGCCTGTGGGGACCATGGTCTCAGGGAACATCTAGCTCAATTGGCATAACACAGTTTATAAAGACAATGTTCTACATTCTACCTTGGTGAGTAGCCTCTGGGGTCTTAAAAGCCTGCAAGCAGCCATCTCCACTGGTCTCACCCCTTTGGGAGCAAGGGAGAATAAAGAAAACAAGATACAAGGGAAAGATTAGTCAAAAGGACTAATGGACCACAACTACCAAGGCCTCTACCAGACTGAGTCTAGTACAACTAGGTGGTGCCCGGCTACCACCACTGACTGCTCTGACTGGGATCACAATAGAGGGACCCAGACAGAGCTGGAGAAAAATGTAGAAGACAATTCTAACTCACAAAAAAAGACCACATTTACTGGCCTGACAGAGACTGGAGAAACCCTGAGAGTATGGCCCCTGGACATTCTTTTACCTCAGTAATGAAGTCACTCTTGAGGTTCACTGTTCAGCCAAAGATTTGCAGCATGGTAAAACCAAATGACACTAATGGGGCAGAACAGTCCAGGGACAAGGGCTAGAAAGTAGCAGGGACAGGAAAGCTGGTAATAGGGAACCCAAGGTTGAAAAGGGATAGTGTTGATATGTTGTGGGGTTGTTAACCATTGTCATAATACAATATGTGTACTAACTGTTTAATGAGAAACTATTTGTTCTGTAAACCTTCATCGAATGTACAATTTAAAAAAAAGAAAAAAGATGCATTGATAACTATTGGTAATTGGAATGCGAAAGTTGGAAACAAGGAAGAAGGAACAGTAGTTTGAAAATATGGCATTGGTGATAGAAACAGTGCTGGAGATAGCATGATAGAATTTTGCAAGACCAATTTCTTCATTGCAAATATCTTTTCCACAACATAAACAACAACTATACACATAGACCTCACCAGATAGAACACATAGGAATCAAATTGACTACATCTGTGGAAAGAGATGATGAAAAAGCTCAATATCATTAGTGCGAACAAGGTCAGGGGCCAACTGTGGAACAGACCATCAATTGCTCATATGCAAGTTCAAGATGACGCTGAAGAAAATTAGAACAAGGCCACGAGAGCCAAAGCCTGAATATAGAGACCATCTCAAGAATAGATTTGACTCATTAAACACTAATGAACGAAGATTACAGGAGTTGTTGGATGACATAAAGGACACTATACATGAAGAAAGCAAGAGGTCATTAAAAAGACAGGAAAGAAAGAAAAGACCAAAACGGATGTAAGAAGAGAATCTGAAACTTGCCCTTGAACATAAAGTAGCTAAAGAAAAAGAAGATATGATGAAGGAAAAGAGATGAACAGAAGATTTCAAAGAGTAGCTGAGAAGATAAAGTGAAGTATTATAATGAAATGGGCAAAAACCTAGAGTTGGAAAACCAAAAGAGAAGAACATGCTCAGCATTTCTCAAGCTGAAAGAACTGAAGAAAAAATTCAAGCTTTAAGTAGTAATATTGCAGGATTCTATGAGCAAAATACTGAAGGATGCAGGAAGGTTCAAAAGAAGATAGAAGGAATACACAGAGTAAGTATACCAAAAAGAATTGGTAGATATTCAATCATTTCAGGAGGTAGAATATGATCAAGAACTAATGCTACTGAAGGAAGAATTCCAAGCTGCACAAAAGACATTGTTTAAAAACAGTGCTCCAGGAAGTGAGGGAATATTGATTGAAGTGTTTCGACAAATGGATGTAGCACTGTAAATGCTCACTTGTCTATGCCAAGAAATTCAGAAGATAGCTACCTGGCCAACTGAAGAGATTCATATTTATGCCTATTCCAAAGAAAGGTGATCAAACAGAATGTGGAAATTCTTGAACAATATTATTGATATCACATGTAAGTAAAATTTTGCTGAAGATCGTTCAAAAGCAACTGCAGCAGTATATCGACAGGGAACTGCCAGAAATTAAAACTGGATTTAGAAGAGGGTGTGGAATGAAGTTTATCATTGCCAGTGTCAAATAGATGCTGGCTGAAAGCAGAGAATACCAGCAGGAAGTTTACTTGTGTTTTTCTGGCTATGCAAAGACATTCAACTGTGTAGATCAAAAAAATTATGGATAACATTGTGAAGAATGGGAATTCCAGAACATTTAATTGTGCCCATGAAAAACCTGTACATAGACCAAGAGGCAGTTGTTAGAACAGAACAAGGGGATACTGAGTGGTTTAAAATCAGGAAAGATGTGCATCAGGGTTGTATTCTTTCACCATACTTTTTCAGTATGCTGAGCAAATAAGAACCTGGACTATATGAAGGCATCACAATTGGAGGAAGATTCATCAACAGCTTGTGATACGCAGATGACACAACCTTGCTTACTGAAAGTGAAGAGGACTTGAAGCAGTTACTGATGAAGATCAAAGATTACATAGAGCCTTCAGTATGGATTACACCTTAACATAATGAAAACAAAAATATTCACAACTGGGCCAATAAGCAACATCATGAAAAACAGAGAAAATATGGAAGTTGTCAAGGATTTCATTTTACTTGTATCCACAATCAATACCCATGGAAGCAGCAGTTAAGAAATCAAAGCAGAGAGGCAGGACAAGATGGAGGAGTAGTCAGACACTTCTGGTGGTCCCTCTTCACAACAAAGACCCAAAAAAACAATGAATCGATTATATATGACAATCTAGGAGCCTTGAACATCAAAGGCAAAGTTGAGGAATCAGGCTGAGTGGCAGGGGGAGGGAGAGATGGTTCAGAAGTAGCGAGGAGTTGCCAGACCTGACCCAGCAGGAGCCATGGCCCTTCAGCCCAGATCAGCTCGGGAGTGAGCAGTGAAGCAGGCAAGCAGCAGCAATCGGGAGGTTTTTTCACATCAGGAGGGACCCATCAAAAGAGAGTCTACTTGACCATCCAGAACCAGTAAGAAGAAGCCCTCGATTGGCAAAAGATAAGTATTTGCATCTGGTCTACCACACAGATCAAAAACATCCCCCTTAGAGAAAAATCTCTCTCCCATTTACCTCCCTGCTCCCTACAATGCACTGGGTTTAGAATGGCTTCAGTAATTGTCGAGTCCCCTGGGCCAGAAGTAGGACCCATCATGTGCCCTGAGTCATTCTCATGGCCTTGGAGAGGGAACGAATTAAGAAAAAGGGGGAAAAATAATCTGAAAGCTCCATTAAGCCAGGAACTCAGGGTAAGCACAGCTTTTTTGCCTAAGCACAGGCATAAGGGATCCATGGACTTTGAGTGCCTTTCCCCCTGCATAGACTTGTGTGGGTCCATTTCAACAGTGAAGGCCCTCATTACTGCAGTTCAACAGGGTGTATACCTGAAGTCTAATTTCAACTGTTTCAGCTGTGAAGTGGCAGGTTCATGACATCTGACACTGCTCTGCCCATTAAGCAGGGTCTTTACCTACCTACCTTAGGGGCATGAGGACTTGTGGCTCCACCAACGCCACCTAGACAACTGCTACAGGGGCCCAAGAATAAGAGGTGCCCCTCTGTCCTTACAGTCAACAGCAGTTGGTGCTCATAGTCCGGCTGCAAAACCCACCCACCTACGCACTCTAGGGAACAGGGACATGCTTTCCTTTTAGACACTCAGGGACAGCCATCAGCCCCCTGCCTTGTTCAGAGTGTGTGCCCCTGCTGCAGCCGGATGCCTGTGCTTACACCAATCACCCATGCCTGTAAAGACTGTAGGAGAGAGCCTGCACCATACACTTGGTGGCTGTCTACCTGGACACCTGAGCTGAATTCATACAGGAGGAGCGGGTGGCCTGGGCTCACACACCTAGTAATAGATCTAACCATGTGGTGACAGGAAATTAGAGCTTCAAAGGTTCCAATAATCAAACTAGCTCACATGAGCAGCCTATTTGGACATATCAAGACAAAACAAAACAAGAAGCTAGGACACAGTAAGCAAACACAAAATAAATAAATATGATAACTTATTGATGGCTCGGAGACAACAGTCAATATCAAATCATATAAAGAGGCAGTCCATGATGGCTTCAGCAAGCTCCCAAAATAAAGAATCTAGAAATTTTCCAGAGGAAGAAAATTTCTTGGAATTACCGGAGGCAGATACATAAGATTAATATACAGGATTCTTCAAGATGTCAGGAAGGAAATTAGACAAAATGCAGAGCACACAATAGACAGACTTAAGAAGATTAGAGAAGAGCATAATGACAAATTTAACAGGCTGCAAGAATCCACAGAGAGACAGCAATCAGAAATTCAGAAGATTAACAATAAAATTTCAGAATTAGACAACTCAATAAGCAATGGAAGTCGAAATTAATGAGACTGAAGATAAAGCACTTGACACCAACTTATTTGAGGAAAAATCAGATAAAAGGATTTAAAAAAATGAAGAAACCCTAAGAATTATTTGGGACTCCATCGAGAGGAATAACCTTCAGCAAAGTATCAAGATACAAGACAAACATACAGAAATCAGCTGGATTCCTTCACACCAACAAAGAGAACCTCGAAGAGGAGATCACCAAATCAATACCATTTACAGTAGGCCCCAAGAAGATAAAATACCTAGGAATAAACCTAACCAGAGATGTAAAAGATCTATACAATGAAAACTACAAGACACTACTGCAAGAAACCAAAAGAGACCTGCATAAGTGAAAAAACATAACTTGCGCATGGATAGGTAGACTCAACATTGTGAAGATGTCAATTCTACCCAAAGCAATCTACAGACACAACGCAACCCTGATCCAAATTCCAACCACATTTTTTAATGAGATGGAGAAACAAATCACCAACTTCATATGGAAAGGGAAGAGGCCCCGGGTAAGTACAACATTACTCAAAAAGAACAAAGTGGGAGGCCTCACTCTACCTGATTTTAGAAGCTATTATACTGCCACGGTAGTCAAAACAGTCTGGTACTGGTATGACAACAGATACATAGACCAATGAAACAGAATTGAGAATCCAGACATAAATTCATCCACCTATGAGCAGCTGATATTTGAGAAAGGCCTAAAGTCCATTAATTGGAGAAAAGACAGTCTCTAACAAATGGTACTGGCATAACTGGATATCCATCTGCAAAAAACTGAAAAAAGACCCATGCCCCACATCCTGCACAAAAACTAACTCGAAATGGATCAAAGATCTAAATGTAAAATCAAAACTGATAGAGATCATGGAAGGAAAAATAGGGACAATGCTAGGAGCCCTAACACATGGCATAAACACAATACGAACTATAAGTAACAATGAATAAGTACCAGAAGAGAGACCAGATAACTGGGAACTCCTAAAAATCAAACACTTATGCTCATCAAAAGACTTCACCAAAAGAGTCAACAGACAACTTAAGAATAATCTTAAGTGAAGGGAAGGACAGCACACACTGCAGGGGAAGTCAGCACAACTGGACTAAACCAAAGCTAAGAAGTTTCCTGAATACAATCAAACACTTCAAGGGACAGAGTACCAGGGGCGGGTGTCTTGGGACTACGCTCTCAGGGGACATCTAGGTCAACTGGCATAACAAAGTTTATTAAGAAAATGTTCTGCATCCTGCTTTGGTGAGTGCTGTCTGGGGTCTTAAAAGCTAGCAAGTGGCCATCTAAGATGCATCAACTGTTCCCAACCACCTGGAATAAAGGAGAATGAAGAACACCAAAAACACAAGGGAAGTATTAGCCCAAGAGACAGAAAGGGACACACAAACCAGAGACTTCATCAGCCTGAGACCAGAAGAAATGGATGGTGCCCAGCTACTACCAATGACCGTCCTGACAGGGAATACAACAGACATTCCCTGATGGAGCAGGAGAAAGGTGGGGTGCAGAACTCAAATTCTAGTAAACAGACCAGACTTAATGGTCTGACTGAGACTAGAGGAACCCCAAAAAGCATGACCCCTGGACTTTCTGGAAACCCAGAACTGAAACAATTTCCGAGGCCAACTCTTCAGACCAAGATTGGACTGAACCGTGGGACATAAAATGATACTCCTAAAGATTGTGCTTCTTAGCTCAAGTAGACACATGAGACATAATAGGCAGCTTCTGTCAGGAGGTGAGATAAGAAGGCAGAGAGGGTTAGGGGCTGGTTGAATGGACACGGGAAATCAGGGGTAGAAAGGAAGGGTGTGCTTTCACAGTATAGAGAGAACAATTAGGGTCACATAACAATATATCTGTAAATTTTTGCATGAGACTAACTTGAATTGTAAATTTTCACTTAAACTACAACAATTAAAAAAAAAAGAAAAGTAATCAAAAGACACATTGCATTGGGTAAATCTTCAAAAGACTCCTTTAAAGTGTGAAACAGGAAAAATGTCACTTTGAAGACTAAGGTGTGCCTGACCCAGGCCATGGTATTTTCGATTGCCTCATATGCATGTGAAAGCTGGGAGATGAATAAGGAAAATTAAAGAAGAGTTGACTCCTTTGAATTATGGTGTTGGTGAAAAGAATATTGAATATACCAAGGATGCCAGTTGAACAAACAAATTTGTCTTGGAAGAAGTCCAGCCAGAATGCTCCTTAGAAACAAGAATGGCGAGACTTCGTCTCACTGAACATGTTACCAGGAGGGACCAGTCACTGAAGAAGGACATCAAGCTTGATAAAATAGAGGGTAAGCAAAAAACAGGAAGACTCCCAATGACATGGATTGACACAGTGGCTGCAACAATGAGCTTAAGCATAACAAATATCATGAGGATGGCGTAGGATATGGTAGTGTTTCCTTCTGTTGTACATAGGGTTGCTATGAGTCAAAAACCAGCTCCATGGTGCCTAACAACAACAACTGCTGTGGTGTCTTTTTGAGTCATTGTCTCCTCAATTTACCCAACTGTAGGAATCACCTGAGGGCTTGGGACAAACATGGATTCTAGGCCTCCTGAATCTGAAACACCAAGAATGGCCTAGCCATATATGGCTTTATCAAAATCTTGGGTGACCGTTTCCATTAGACAAGTTTGGAAAACATTGATTAAGGGACAGTTTCCTTAATCCACGAATTAGTGGCAGTTGGTCATGAGGCTTCTAGCAATGGCTGTCAACCCTGGATGTACATAGGAAATATCTGATTTCATTGGTCCAGTGTTGCATGGTCTCAGCCTCAAGATTTTAACCACTTTCCTCATCCAGGTTCCGATGTGTTGGTGATGTTGGGAAACACTGTGACTTCCCTCCCCCGAGGATGTAATCTGCTGCTGTCAGGATATAGGCAGTGTAAAAATAAACAGACAAATCTCCCAGGTATGTTTCCTCCATGCTAGAGGAGACATGGGTACAGATAAAGACTTTGCAGAAAAGACCTTACCCACATAGGTGCTCAATAATAGTTGTTAGCTTGATATCCCCATTGGTTCAGGGCTTGCAAAAAAAGTATTTTTCAACTGGTTTTCAGGTAATCCCAATCACCTTTGGGGACTGGAGAAGAGGGTTCTAAATCCCTACATGCTCCAGAAACAGACTCAAATATCAGTGGAATTGGCTCAGTCTTTTAAAGTTGTCGTTGCCTTGATTCTCCAGTCTGAGTGTTAGATATAAGGCTGAGTGAGCCCATAGAAAAATGCCATCTGGGGTCAGTGAAGTGCTAATTTTTATGAAAAGGTGAAATTGTGACTCTTGTACAGATATAAAAAGGAGCTTGTGCTAAAAGATTTTATCTAACTTATATATGAGGAAATTGGTGAGTGTTACGAGTACAAAGGAAAAATTGAAAAAGAGACACATTTATAAATCAGGAGTATTACAATCAATATGCAAATAGAGGCAAACTGGTTTCTTTCACAGTGGAGGAGGGAAGTAAATTGAACATCTACTGGACAGGATTGAATTTGCATGTCTATAAACAAAAAAAAATATTTTGCATTACTATCAGTCATCTACAATTTCCAGAGATCCCGTAGAATCAGAATTAGATTACCCAGGGGAGTGACTTCTAGTCTAGACGATGCACAAACTTTTCCCTACTCTATCTTCTGGAACAACTTATATAAGAGGAATGAACTGTTTCTTGAAAGTTTGATAGAACATATGCGGAAAATCATCTGGGTCTGGATTGAACCATGGATGTTCTTTGTGACTTCAGTACCAATTTACATTTTCTAGGTACTTATACATTTAATTATTCATGTTTTCATATATGCTAGTGAATATTCATAATGATCATTATTTTTAAGCTCTTTTATCTCTTAAATCACTTCCACTTTAAATTAAATTAAATTTTGATCCCTTTTTAATGATAATTTTTGCTATAAATCTTTCTATTTATTAATCTTTTCAAAAAATTAACTTTTGGCTTGATTAATCTTAAAATTTGTTTTTTGTTCTCCATTTCATTAATTTGTGTCTTAATCTTTATTTCCTTCTCTTTTGATATATTTTCCTCCTTTTTTCTAAATTTTTTATGTTGAATATTTATCTCATTTATTTTTAACCTTTCTTGTTTCCTGATACATGTATTTAAAGCTGTACATTCCCCTCAAGTATTATTTTAACTAAATCTCACAAATTCTGACATGCAGTATTTTCCTAATCATTTAATTCTGAATATCCTTTATGAGTTACAGTTAACACAAGGATTATCTGGTGACATGCATTTCACCATCTATTTTCCAGATATTCTTTTATTTTTAATTTCCAATTTTATTACATTATGGTTGAAGAATATAAGCTGTATGATATTTATCCATTGGCATTTATTAAGGTTTCCTTTTCTTAAGATGTGATCTATTTTTGTAAATGTTCTATGTGTTGTTGAAAAGAAATTGTGTTCTCTATTTACAGTGCATGGTGTATACATATGACATATACGTATGATATATATATACATACATATGTATATATTGTTGTTTTACATGCCTTCAAGTCAGTTCCAACTCATAGCTACCCTATGTACAATAGAATGAAATGTTGCCTGGTCCTGCTCCATCCTCACACTCATTGTTATGCTTGAGCCCATTGTTGCAACCACTGTGTCAATCCATTTCATTGAGAGTCTTCCTCTTTTTCAATGACCCTCTACTTTACCAAGCATGATGTTCTTCTCCAGGGACTGGTCCCTCCTGATAACATGTCCGAAGTACATGAGAGGAAGTCTCGCCATCCTCGCTTCCAAAGAGCACTCTGGCTGTATTTCTTCCAAGACAGACTTGTTCGTTCTTCTGGCAGTTCATGATATATTCAATGTTCTTCACCAATACCATAATTCAAAGGCATCAATTCTTCAGTCTTTCTTATTTATTGCCTATCTTTTGCATGCATATGAGGTAATTGAAAATACTATGACTTGGGGTCAGGTGCACCTTAGTCGTTAAAGTGACATTTTGGCTTTTTAACACTTTAACGAAGTCTTTTGCAGCAGATTTATCTAATGCGATGTGTCATTTGATTTCTTATTTGCTGCTTCCATGGGCGTTGTTTGTGGATCCAAGTAAAAGGAAATCCATGACAACTTCAATATTTTCTCTGTTTTTAATGATATTGCTTATTGGTCCAGTTGTGAGAATTTTTGTTTTATGTTGAGGTGTAATCCATACTGAAGGCTATAATCTCTGATTTTCATCAGTAACTACTGCAAGTTCACTTTCGGCAAGCAAAGTTGTGTCATCTGCATATCACAGGTTGTCAATGAGTCTTCCTCCTATCCTGATGCTGCATCCTGATTCTTCTTCATATAGTCCAGCTTCCTGGATTATTTGCTCAGCATACAGATTGAATAAGTATAGTGAAAGGATTCAACACAGACACCCACTTTTCCTGATTTTAAACCAGGCAGTATCCCTTTGTTCTGTTAGAATGACTGCCTCTTGGTCTATATACAGGTTCCTCATGAGCACAGTTAAGTGTTCTGGAATTCTCATTCTTCTCAATATTATCCGTAATTTGTTATGATCCACACAGTCCAAAGCCTTTGCATAGTCAATAAAACACAGGTAAACATCCTTCTGGTATTATTTGCTTTCAGCTAAGATCCATCTGACATCATATATGAGGATGTTGTTGTTGTTAGGTGCTGTCGGGTGGGGTCTGACAGTGACCCTATATACAACCAAACAAAATGCTACCTGGTCCTGTGCCATCCTCACAATCGTTGCTATGCTTGAGCCCGCTGTTGCAACCACTGTGTCATTACATCTCCTTGAGGGTCTTCCTCTTTTTCAATGACCCTCTACTTTACCAAGCATGTCCTTCTACAGGGACTAGTCCTTCCTGATAACATGTCCAAAATATATGAGACGAAGTCTCACCATCCTTGCTTCTTAGGTGCATTCTGACTGGACTCCTTTCAAGACAGATTTGTTTGTTCTTCTGGCAGTTCATGGTATATTCAATATTCTTTTCACCAACACCATAATTTAAAGCCATCAATTCTTCTGTCTCCCTTAATCATTGTCCAGCTTTGGCAATGCACATGAGGAGATTGAAAACAGCATATGGCTTTGGGTCACACGCACGTTGGTCCTTAAAGTGACATCTTTGCTTTTTAACACTTTAAAGAGAGTTTTTACTGCAGATTTGCCCAATGCAGTGCATCCTTTGATTTCTTGACTGCTGCTTCAATGGGCATTGATGAGGAAGTAGGACCTGTATATTAAACAAGTTTTCTAAGTGATTTTTATGCACTAAAATGTGAAAACTGTGGCTCTAATTAGTTTTCAATACATTAATTCATTTTAAATGAAATATTTAGTATCTCTGTGCAGAACAAACCTACTGCCTCATAAACATTGATACCACTTTTTATTATAAATGCAACATAATTAGCCAATCATGTAACAGGTTTAAAACTTGAATGAACAGGGTACAGAAAAAAATATACATGAGTAACTGAATCAGAAAGCTCATGTTGCACAGGATTGAGAAGTAAGATCTACCATGTGAGATAATCTAGAATGTAGAGAGTGGTGAATGCAATGTCGAGACATTTAGAATTTATCTATCCTAAAGTAAGAAGACGAGGTCAAATGCATAACTGAGATATTGCAACCTGGGCTGTGCATTCTAGTACTCCTTTATGTGAATTTTTTTCTGATAAGGGTTTCTCATTTCTTGATTCTGTCCCAAACTTTATTAACTCCATTCTCTGTTTCCAAATGTTTTGCTGTTTCCATTTAGGTCTGTGATATAGTAACATCATTGGAAGATTGTCCAATGCCTCATTTAATAAATACCTTAATCAATCAGATGTTAATATTTAAATAATCAAACAAATGCAAAATAAATATTGGGAATGTATGATAGATGTACAAGTATGTTTTATGTTGTTGTGTAATAAACACTAAAATACACAAAGATATCATGGTCAAGTTAGTTTCGTAGTCCATCCAAACCTGAGAAAATTGAGTCAGAGTTGGGTTTCACACTAACCTAGACGTTAGTTCTGTTCCAGTGAGTCCTGAGTTACATATTTAGAAACTGAGAATAATAAGAGATCAAATTTCTGTTCTTAAGTAAAATGATATGAACAGAACTGAAGTAATTTGAGTTCAACAAACATTTATTGAGAGGCTGTTAACTGCAAAAATAATCTGTGTTGTATGGCCCCCGGACACCCTTTCAGCTCTGTGGTGAAGTCACTCCTGAAGTTCACCATTTAGCCAGGGATTGGACAGCCCCATAAAACAAAACAGGCCTAATGAGGCACAGCAGTCCAGGGACAAGGACTAGAAGGCAGGAGGGGACAGGAAAGCTGGTGATAGGGAACCCAAGGTTGAGTAAGGACAGTGTTGACATGTTGTGGGATGGTTAACCATTGTCGTAGGGCAATATGTTTGCTAACTGTTTAATGAGAAACTATTTGGTTCTGTAAACCTTCATCTGAAGTAGAAAAAAAAAGAATTATCTATGTGAGATCAAATTGACAACAGCAACTCAAAAGGTTTGATGGGAAGCCTAGGGGTCAGTAAGTTGAAGACAATGGTGATGGAATAATTTGGAAAAAGATAGTGAGAATAGCAGCACAACTGAAGAACATAATCGATATCACTGAAATTTACATGTAGAAATTTTTGAAATGTTATATCTTTGGCTATGTATATTTCCACCAAAAAAAAAAAAAAAGGTCCTCCAAGTTCAAGAAGGCAGAGTGTTGACATGTTGTGGGGTTGTTAACCAATGTCATAAAACAATATGTGTACTGACTGTTTAATGAGAAACTATTAGTTCTGTAAATCTTCACCTAAAGTAGAATAAAAAATAAACAAAAATAAATAAAAATCTGTGGAACACTTAAAATGAGACTCATGAGATCTTCTGAAATGTACAAGGCTGAAAAAGCCAGTATAGCTACAGTAGAGTGTATAGAAGATAAGACTTGGGGTTGGAATGGTATATTGGGATCAAATTATTGAATATGTATCTTCAATCATGTAAACCAAAAACGTTTTGCTGTTGAGTTGATTCCAACTCATACAGACCCTATAGAAAAAAGTAGAACTGCTACAAATGTTTTCCAAGGAGCAGCTGATGGATTCGAACCACAGACCTTTTTTGATTAGCAGCAATAGCTTGCCTCAGCTCTTAACCACTGCACCACCAGGACTCCTAATTAAGTAAAGCTTGTAAAAATATAGTGCCTAGGCCTCTTCCCAAAAGAGTTTGAATCATGAGGTCTATGATGGTGTCCAGGAAACCGGATATTTATCTTATGATCAGTCAACTTGGGTAACACTGTCAAATAGGAGCTTCTTCAATGACATTAAAAGTTTGATATTTATTTCCCCCCTCCCCCATTGTAGTAAAGGTCACATTATTAGAAAGTTGGAAAGAAAAGAGGATTATCATTTCTGTAAGGTGACCGAGAAATTGAAATCCAAAGTTTAATTTTTCACAATCGCACTAGCGTTAAGTGGGAGAACAATACAGAATCTAGGTATTTCAAGTAAAAGTGGTGTCACATTTCCTGTTTAACTATCAACCTTCTCCCCACCACTTCCCTCAGAGTCCCCACCACCTCTTTGTTCCTCAGGCTGTAGATTAGGGAGGCCTGCATTGGAGTGATGAGAACATCAAACACAAAGAGATGCTGGTCCACTTCTGAGGGGAGAGAGGAACTGGGGTCACGTAGATAATCATGGCTGGACCAAAACAGAGGCTCACCACACTGAGGTGGGAGGAGCAGGTGGCCAGAGCTTTTTTATTGCCCTCGGGGGAGTTCATGCGGAGGACAGCAAGGAAGATGAGGGTATAAGAGGTCAAGATGAGTCCAAAATGGATAAGAAGGAAAATGATGCCTGACACTAAGACAACCTTCTCATAGGTGGAAGTGCCCTCAAAACAGAGTTTCAGAAGGTTGATGATTTTACCAAAAAAATGGTGAATTTTCCTGGAATCACAGCTAGAAAACTGCATGGCATAAATTGTGTGGATTAGGAAGACAAGAACACTTGCAGCCCATAAGCTGGCAGCCATTTGCACGCAGACTCTGGGGGTCATTATGACTGGGTAATTTAGGGGGCTACAGATGGCCAAGAAGTGGTCAAAGGCCATGAGGGTCAGGGGAACAAACTCAACCACTCCTAGCATCAAGAAAGATTTGGACTCCACAGCCAACACTGGAGATACATACCTCTCTGTCCTGAGAAGTTGGCAGTCATCTAGGGGACAGTGGTGGAGATGAGTGTCAAGTCCATGAGAGAGAGCTGGCTGAGCAGGAAGTATATGGGTGTGTGGAGGTGAGCATCACCCTAGATCAACAAGGCCAGGATGGAGTTTCCCGTGATGGCCATCATGAGAATCAGGAGGAGGATGGCAACAAGAAGGCCAAACTGCTGAGATTCAGAGAAGAGAACGATGAGAATGAAATCTGCGGTGGTGGATTCATTTTCTTGCTTCATGTCTCAATCTGCTGGTTGGATCTAGAAGATCACCAGAGAAAAACACATAGAGTGAGATCGCCTTATTTCCTGTGTATCTGCACCACTAATATGAATCAATTTCTGAAACTCTAATATTTACTGAATGAATTCAAATGTATTAAAATATATTTTGAAATATTCTTGGTTTGTGATCCTTTGATATTTAAGGCAAAATTATTTAACAATACATCTGGAAAGGTAATCAACAGAAACTAAGATTATTGGTTTTGGTAAGCATTAAATTGCACTACTTGGCACAATGTTGTATCATTCCATGTGAATGAAAACTGTAATTTTCAGTCAATATGAAAATCCATATACGTCTTGGAGGTGTGATCATCATAGAACAACGTACGCAATCACTGATGGGATCTAGAAACTTTGTATATCTCTTGATAGATTCACAAAATCTAGATTCATCCTTAGAGGACTCACAGATGACTAAGTAGTTTGTGTGATCAACCATGAGTGGGATATTTTACGGCTGTAACCACTGGACCTGGCCAAAAATGTCTTGAAAGTGACTTGGAATGGCTCTTAAGGTCGACATGATACATCATTTAATGTTGACTAATTGGAAGAATATTAGACTTTGGAAATTCCAATCTTAGTTTTTCAGTAAGTAGACATCAAGTTGCAAATAATTGTTCCTACAAAAGCTGCTCAATTTCTTCTCTATTCCCTCTTTCTATCATGTTACTTTCTTCAGTGCGAGAAATAGACCTATTGGAGCAAACCCTTCTATAAAATTCTATACCATCTCATCTAAAATGTTGGCTTTGTTCCTGTCATTGCTACCTTTTTGCCACCTCCTTATGGATGAAGCAAGCATAACTTACGAGAAAGAGTTATGGACAAAGAAGGATCTTAATCTTAATCTGAATCAAGAAGAAATGGATATGCAGAGCCTTAAAAGGAATTTCTTATTCTGTTGTTGCTGTTGTTGTTAGCTGCCATTGAGTCAGCACCTGACACATGGTGACCCCATGCACAAGGGAACAAAATGCTGTCAGGTCCTGCACTATCTGCATGATCAGTTGTGAATCAGATGGTTGTGATCCATAGGGTTTTCATTTGCTGATTTTTGGAAGAAGATCACCAGGCCATTCTTCCTAGTCTGTCTTAGTCTGGAAGCTCTGCTGAAACCTGTTCATCATTATAGCAGCACACAGCCTCCACTGACAGATGGACAGTGCCTACACATGACATGCATTGGCTGGGTATCAAACCTGGATCTTCTGCATGGAAGGTGAGAATTCTACCACTGAACCATCATTGCCCTCATTGTGTTGTTACTGTGTCTTTTAAGAAATATAGTTCATCAGAATTCGTAACTGATAGCACAATTTTATACTACAATGTTAAAAAATCACAATGAAAAAAGTTAATTGGTCATTCAATATTCTGGTTATTTTATTAACATGACACTAAATGTATATAAAATTATGATCTTTTAGTCTTTACCTATATGACAGATACAGCATTAAATCTTCAACTGTCAGCTATTTCTCTGATCACACTGGAGGAGCATAACTGGAGGAGTTAAGTCAGACAGGAATATTCCAGAGGGCATTCTGCAAGATATTTTGCAATAGGTTTGTGACACATTGCTTACTGTATCCCACCCTTAGGGGTATTTCTGAGCATATTAAAGACTCTGAAAAATCTAGCAATTAAAAAAAAACCTTAAATTTGTAACCCAGAATTTTCTGTTGTTTGACATGGAGCCTGTTTTTTCCCATCACACTCATTAAGACTCCCTGATCTCTTATGTCTAATGGAACATTACTTTGGAAATGTTGAGTTAGACTTCAGGACTTTCAGTATTAGACAAGGGGTGATTGAGGGTTTTTTTTTTTTTCTTGGAATTCTAAATTAAATCATAAATTTTTTTTGCTGTGATTTTGTCGGATTGTTACGTTCTTTGTAATTGACACGGAGCTGGGTTTCCTGTCTTCCAAAAAGAGCCAACTGTCAAAATAAAAACAAATGAGGAATAAATAAACATCACAAAAAGCACCATTTAAACTTTCTTGTTAGTATAGTGATATTTTAACTACTTTGTCATTATAATATAAATAAATAAAATAATTCCAATTGTCTTTCTTTTAAAATAAATTTTAAGAAGCACAAAAATTATTCAGTAAGTAAAAATAAATAATTTTTCTTCCTCTTACTGTCATTTAATGTAAAAATATGTTCATAAGAAGAGAAGGTGGGAAAACAAAGTATAAGAGGGAAATCTTGAAAAAGGCAGGAAGTGGAAGGTGATGGAGAGTCACAAGTAAGGAGGTGTGAGGGAAGAGATGTCACGTTATTCCACTGTCTCTTGACTGACACTGCTTCGGAGTCCTTGTCTGATCACTCAAAGTATACCATCAACTTTCTTCATGCACTCACCCCTGTTTCATATTCCTTCCTACTCTTTATGACCATCTGAAATCTTATTGAACATTCATTTGCATGTGTATTTGCCTATTGTCTGTCTTGCCCATAAAAATGTATGTTCCACAATGGCAAAGAATTTGTTCACCATTATATCTTCAGTGCCTAGAAGGTGACACAGTAGCCATTCAATAAATAGTTATGGAACAACTGAGTGGAAAGATAGACAAGAGGACAAGAAACTTCTATGTATCCAGACAGAGTGGGGAAAAGAAAGGAACAGGGACTGTGGGTTCTGAGCTAAGTATATCCTGAGGTAAACCACTTTTATTGTATAGACCTGACACTTACTTAGAAGCTTCACTCCCAAGAAACTCTTCACATGCTGGCACTGCACACTGAAATTCCCAGGGCCATGCTGGCCTCTGTTCCCAACCCTTCAACCTCCATCCTGTTAAGGTCTTACAGCAAATCAACCAGGAGGGTTCATGCCTTTGGATAGAGTGGACGGGACCAGTGAAAATGGAGTTTTCCAGCTCTGGATGTGGCGAACACACTCTGTGCGATTTCAAAGTTTGAAGAATTGAAAAGGTGATTTTCAGACATGTTTGCATTGTGTCAAGGTGAGCAAATGGGCTCAGTTCACCCAGAAAAGCAAGTGGGGAGTGGAATCTATGCCGCTCTGACCTGGCCCATTATTGGTCTTCATAAGCATAAGTTGAATTTACAAACTCAAGCAAGAATTTGCACATAAATTGTTGAAACTAACTCTGTAGCCAATGTTTCAAGTATTTACAATGCTTATTGAAAAATCTCAGATGTTTGTTTTTGAAACTTGGCTTGACTGTAATCTCTTTCTAAAGCCTAGAAGACACCAAGGATTTCTTTAAATCCCATCTTTGGGAAATAAGAATTTAACCTATGTTTACACACAATTAGCTTAACTTTTTTATTCCACTTAAGAACAGTATATGTGTAACACAGATGGTCTATGTAACTAACAAATATAATCCGTCCCTGGGATCTGACCATTCATATAGTTCTCATGCATCCCCTCCACTCACCATGATGTTTCTAAAATAGATGAGGGAGCTTGCTTCTAAGGCACTTTGAGGATGTTACCAAATGTATAGTAGTCCTGGTGGATGGATAAGTGGATAAGTGCTCAGCTACTAACTGAAAGGTGAGCAAGGGAACAGACCTGGCAAACTAGTCCCGTAAAGGTTACAGCCTAGGAAACTCTATGGGACAGTTCTACTATTCGATGAGTTAGAATTGACTGGATGGCACACAACCATAACAAGAAAAACAGCACCAAAAATAGAGCATTGCTTCTTCTTTTTTCTTTTTCTTTTTTTTTTTTTTTTGCCTAACTCTTCCATCTCTGTGCAGGAGTCTAGGAACAATGGGCTTCTTTTTTCAGTATTGGGTTACCTTGTCTTTCCTGAGTCCAATCCTTGCCACCTCTCAGGAATTCTGATTCTTTACATTTCCGTTTTTATTCTGCAGTTCATCTAGTGAGACAATAGGCTCTATATGAGGTGAATAAATCTTTACTGCTGATGATCTTGGTGAAGTTGACGCTGCAAGCTCATCTCAGACCCGGGGTGTCTCTGACAGTACAATGAATCAGAGATTAAATACAGGATCGTAGTCTGAGAGAGACGTCATGGACTCTATAGTGTGTACGCTGGCTCAAGCCGTCCCTGAGAGGTAATTAGCTAAGATATCAGAGGGTAGAGCTAATATTCATCAAGGAGAAAAAGTTACATCTTGGTCCTCTGTTCAGTGTGATGGCTGAGTAAGTCTGGGTTTGAACCCACTTGCATTTTTACTTCATGTGTGACTGCGGTCAGGTTATAACACCTCGTAAGGGTCTGTTTCCTCATATACAAATTGAAGATAATAATAAGCCTTTCTCATAGGGTTGTTGTGAGGATTAAATGAAATAGTGCATGTGAAGATGTGAACAATACATCTGACCTAATACATAATTGTGTTGTTGAGCCATGAGAAGACTAGTGTATCACAAAATAGCTGGTATTGATTTATCCTTATTTAATCAAGATTTCACAGTAATGGATGATTTTGGCACATGCAAGCTAACCAGAAATGTCACCCCAGTTCATACACTAAGACATAATCAGACTGAGAATTTTGTGGCTTGGCTAATCAGGAGGAGGAATCTGCATTTTAGGAGTAGAGAGAAGTCTTGAATTATAGTGACTGGGTTTTGTCGGGTGGTGGTATCATCTCCAGCCAAACACACTAATGGCCTAATGGCTTCAGTGGAAATCCCATCCTTCCTTCCACTCCATAAAAAAAAACACCTGCTGTGAGAAGTCTCCTCTGATTCCTGTGTTGGGTCTAACTCTCTGAAGCTTTGTGTTCCGATTCTGGGGCCCATAGTTATTTATGCTTCTTCTGTTTCTCCAAAGTGCTTTATACATTCTTTAAAGAAGAGGACCAGGCTAAATTCTGTGTATTGAGTAAGTGCTTGAAAAGTATTTGTTTTAATCAACTGAGTATTAAATCAAGGGGTTGTAGATGATTAATAGCCCTTTTTGTGCAAATCTTTATTTTTTTTATAAATTCTCTTTTTTCGGGACATTTACTTGCAAGGAAATTTCTAAGAGCCTAAACACTTCTTAGGACTTCACAAAATTAACTCATTCATATCTTACTGTTTCCCAACAAGGTAAGCACTGTTATTATGATATTAATTTTATAGGATAGAAAACTTTGCCCTATAGGAGTTCAGTCAATTGCTCACAGTCAAAGATGTAATAAGCGATAGAGCTGATTTGAAACCCAGAAGTCTATCTCCCTGGGCCATGTTCCTAGACCACTGACCATTCTCCTAGCACCACCTGGATATGCTTCAAACCACCTGGACATACTCCCTCAATAATAAGTAGAACTAGGCTGCTCTCTGGGAATGGCTCAGAACATTGGGAATTCTGGAGCTTTGGATCCCAGTGGGTCTGCTACCATTCTTGCTATCATTCATACTAGTGCCATTCCAGGGTGCCTCTGAGATGAGTCTCAGGTTTGCCATCTATGTTACCCAGCCCACACACATGGGAGAAGCACCTGGAAGAGTCAGGCTGAGAAAGAAAAATCTCGATTCTGGAGAGGAGCAAGAAAGCAACACTTCTCTAATGAATGACTGAATGAGTAAGAGAATCCTCTCATTCATTGAAAGTTCAATGCATTGAAAAGTTAGTCGTTTCACTTCCTTGGAACATAAAAAGGAAATTTTGATTTATTGTTTTTTATGCATGCCAACACACTTATGGTCTCTTTCTTGAAGCTCCTCTTTTCTCTGTAACCCCTAAACAGGTCTACTATTTATGTTCATTTCCATCCATGCTGCAATACTGTCATTGGTGGCGGCCTTATCTTAGACTTCTTATTATCCAACTTGGGGTTGTTGTTGTTGTTAGCTGCTTTTGAGTGGACTCCAAATCATGGCGACCTTATGTAAAACAGGACAAAGCCTTGCCAGGTCCGACACCATCCTCACAATTGCCAGCATATTTAAGTTCATCATTGTAGTTACTGTGCCAATCAATCTCTTCAAGGGATCCCTTCAAACATGATGTCCTCCTCTAGTGATTGAGCCCTCCTGATGATGTGTCCAAAGTAAGTGAGTTGGACAATGTTTTGGTGTTATCTATAAGGTTTTCATTGGCTAATTTTAGGAAGTAGATTGTCAGAACTTTCTTCCCAGTCTGTCTTAGTATGGAAGCTCTGCTGAAACCTGTCCACCATGGGAGACCCTGCTGGTATTTGACAGCCAGTGGCATAGCTTCCAGAGTCACAGCAACATGTAAACCACCATGGTATAACAAACTGACAGACAGGTGGTGGCAACTTGCAGTTAGAGTCAGGGAAATCACCGGTTGACTTAAATACAATAAAAAGTCAGTGGATTAATGGAAAGATGTTACTTCATGCTTTCTATTGGCTATGACACTGAAATGGCCACTCCTGTTGCTCTTTGTAGACAATGACAGGGAGAGCTCTAGCCCTACGAGACAGAGAAGCTGGAGCAGTGCTCTGGTGAGGATGTGTTTTGGAGAAGGATTTCTGCACAGAAGGAGACTTTCACGTTAAACGAGCTTTCATGTTAAATATTTAATGAGTTCTCGGGCTGTCACCTGTGTCTTGTGTCTAACACTTAGAACTATGAATTCCAATGGTGAAAAAATCAATTGAGAAAAAAATTTATTGGTATTCACGTTATCTATATGGCCCAATTGAGAAAGTACTGAATTTAAATTTGAAGGCTTGGGAAGTCTCAGATTTATCCCTTTTCTTGCATGACATTGACCATGTCACTAAGTCCCATCCAGTCTCAGTTTTATCAGGTATACAATGGAAGAGATAATGATCTCATGGGGGTTAGGAGGCTAGAAATGAGTTTATTGTGCATGTGAATTATAAGGTTCCATGTATATTTTTGTAATTCTAAATGTCACAACGAGTCAATAAATAACATTTTCCTGGGGCAAGAATGGGTAGCAAACTGTAATTTCTCTCTCTAAGGTGCTTATGATAGGGAGAGAAGATACATAAAGCAGCTATTGAATATAAAACAATATACAGTACACTCAATATTGTTTATAATAGTATTCATTATGTGCATATTTATTTATAACAAAAAAGTTAAAATACAGGCAAGCACATGAATTCCAACCTGTTTCTGGGGAGTACAGTGAAACAGCTATAAGAAACCATTCATTTCCTGTACCATACCATTCATTTTTGCTGTGTGCTTTAGTTTGTGACTATAAAATTCTTTTGAGTTGTTTGAGATAGGATTGATTGGGGCCTATCCAAGTATCTGGTGTTGTGTGGGAAGCAGATGAATTACTCATTATAGTCTTTTATCAATAGCAACATAGTACAGAGAAGGCTAAAAATGAGATTTTTGTTGTTGTTGTTAGGTGCTGTCGAGTCAATTCTGACTCATAGTGACCCTATCTATGTACAACAGAACGAAACACTGCCTGGTCTTGCAACATCCTCACAATCCTTGTTGTGCTTGAACCCATTGTTGCAGCCACTGTGTCAATCCATCTTGTTGAGGGTCTTCCTCTTTTTCGCTTACCCGCTACTTTACCAAGCATTATGTCCTTCTCCAAGGACTTATCCCTCCTGACAGCGTGTCCAAAGTATGTGAGAAGTAGTCTTGCTGTCCTTGCTTCTGAGGAGCATTCTGGTTGTAATTCTTCCAAAACAGATGTGTTCGTACTTTTGGCAGTCCATGCTATATTCAATATACTTCGCCAATACCACAATTCAAAGACATCAATTCTTCGGGCTTCCTTATTCATTGTTCAGCTTTCACATGCATAGGAAGTGATGGAAAACACCATTGCTTGGGTCAGGTACACCTTACTCTTCAAGGTGACATCTTTCCTTTTCAGAACTTTAAAGAGGTCTTTTTCAGCAGATTGCAATGCAATGCAATGCGTCATTTGATTTCTTGACTATTGCTTCCGTGGGTGTTGATTGTGGATCCAAGTAAAATGAAATCCTTGACTACATCAATCTTTTCTCTGTTTATCATGATATTGCTTTTTGGTCCAGTTGTGAGGATTTTTGTTTTCTTTATGTTGAGGTGTAATCCATACTGAAGGCTCTGGTCTTTGATCTTCATCAGTAAGTCCTTCAAGTCCTCTGCACTTTCAGCAACCAAGGTTGTGTCATATGCATAACACAGGTTGTTAATGAGTCTTCCTCCAATCCTGATGCCCCATTCTTCTTCATATAGTCCAGCATCTAGAATTATTTGCTCAAGCATACAGATTGAAAATGTACGGTCAAAGGATACAACCCTTTCACGCACCTTTCTTGACTTTAAACCACACGATATCCCCTTGTTCTGTTTGAATGACTACCTCTTGATCTATGTACAGGTTCCTCATGAGCATAATTAAGTTTTCTGGAATTCCCATTCTTCAAAATGTTGTCCATAATTTCTTGTGATCCACACAGTCAAATGACTTTGCATAGTCAATAAAACACAGGTGAGCATCTTTCTGGTATTCTCTGCTTTCCACCAGGATCCATCTGACCGCAGCAATGATATCCTTTGTTCCACATTCTCTTCTGAATTTAGCTTGAATTTCTGGCAGTTCTCTGTTGATGTATTGCTGTATATTGATGTACATACTTTTATGTATGTATAAATCATGCCCATGTTAGTTGTTAATTGTTGCCGTTATTCTGATTGTTGCAAGGTACCAATTGATAGATTACATTTAACTGTATAGTTTTTTTATATCTTTCTATATAGACCAACATAACACAACAATAATTATTTTGACTAAATATAGAAATTGAGTGCATGTCTATATAATGTAAATGCAATGCATTAATAAAGGAAACTCAACAAGTAAAATAAAGCAAAGATTTGGCTTAATTGATGGTCCCACCAAATTGAAAGTTTGCTTTAGTGTGATGAAATGATAATATTTTAATACTTTCCATTTTTCGATTGGCAACTCTTTACATTTGTATTTCCTAATTCAGTGATCCATTCCACAGAGTAGAAATTATTCTTCACTTTTTTCAGATGAGGAAATCTGAGCCTATAGTAACCAGAAAACCTTTCCAAGGTTACTCAAGAGAGGGGTCGACACTTCTGCATGAGCGTCCTCTGTTTCTGTTGGACTAAATTACTACCGTGGTATAGCACCCCATCAGCAGGCAGACAACTTGATTTCTTTTCCTGATTCTATCATTTAGTATCCCTGTACCTTTCAGTAAGTCACTAACACCCTTTGAGGCTCAGTTTTCTCATCCGTACCAAAGGAAATGAAGATAGCAACATTATGATTGATGATTTCAGAGACTTCTGGAACTAGTGTGAAAACCTCTGGAAGGCTCCTTTTCCTCTATTTTCAGTATTTGAAGGATAATAGGATTCACTCGCATATACAACTGTGCTAATCATGTGTGTTAATAAATTAGCTAACCAATTTACACACCTGCATGCATTTTGCAAGGCATAGGATATGCAGAGGGAAGTCATTAGTCCTGGGGAGAGACCTAGTGTAACCTGAGTCTGTCTGGAAGAAAGGGAGGTTGTGCAGAGTGAAAAGTATTGAACTGAGACTTGAAGAATGAGGAGAGGGTAGAGGTGTCCAAGAAGAGAAAGGAGATCTGGTAGTGAGGTGAGGAAAGTCTTTCGAGGCAGGGGGAGCAGCTTGTGCAAAGGTGCAAAACTGGGAGAGAAAACGGCACTCAGGAGAGACTACAAGCTGCTGGGCATTGTTAGAGTCAAGTAGATTGTGGTATTGGTGGCAGACTGGCTAGACCATGCCATGCATGCCCTTTCTGCTGAGAATGTACGTCTGTAGGTTTCCCTGTAGACCATTGTGGGTTTCCCTGTAGACCATGAAAAGCACTGATGTATGATGGTCCCTTGACCGTGGAAATAGAGATCTGCACACAGGAAAATGTGGATAGACTGCAAAGAAGCAAGGGGCCAGAGTGGGAACATTCATAAGCAATTATTGCTGAAGTTTAGAAGAAAAAAAAGAAGGTACAGATATCTGTTACATTTAGGGCCTAACGGATGTGGCTCAGTGCATCATTGGGTGTGCAAAAGTGAAGACTGATAGAAAGTTGCTTGCTCTTGCTTTATTTTAGTGGTTCAAGGGCCTGGAATTAATTGACCTTTCATTTAGAAGTTTGGTACAAAAGAAAGCTAGGGGTATGTTCTGGCCTCCAATAAGATATTTTCTTCCCAAGCACCCTACATTTTTCTCACATTTGTCTTGCTACACCTAAGAGAAGTAAGAGGGTAGACTGAGTTATCTCCATTGCAGGTGACACAAATAAAGCAAGCTCATAGGAGTGGGAAAAAGTTCATTTCACACTGAGAACCACTGTTATTTAGACCTCAGAGACATTTTCCTTGGAAGCACTGTCATTTTTGTTTTCCTCTGTGCTTACAGGAACAAAATCCATGAATATTCATGGATTTGGTTATTTACAATTGACATTGTCAGGAGACAGGGGTAAGAGGTGCCCAACATATGCCAGATGGAGAAAACAGGGACACAGAGAAGCTAAATTGATTTCCTCGGACCCTGTGGCTTCTCAGTGATACTTTAACTATAAAGCCTTATGTCAACTCCATGAAACAAAGCAAGGTACTTTGACATAAGGCACCTCCACAGCACCTTCCTCAGTGCTCCTACCACTTCCTTGTTCCTTAGACTGAAGATGAGGGGGTTCAGCATGGGTGTGAGGATGGTGTCAAACATAAAGAGATCCTGGTTCAGGATGGGGGTGTGGGAGTATCCAGTCCTCATGTATATCTGCATGGCCGGACCATAGTAAAAAGTGACCACAGTCAAATGGGAAGAGCAGGTGGCCAGAGCTTTGTTCCTTCCCTCGGGTGAGTTCATTCTTAGGAAAATGAGGGTGTAAGAGGTCAAAATGAGGCTTATAGGGAAAAAGCACTATGACAATGCTGGTCACTACCACCCGTTTCTCATAGGAAGAGATGTCCTCGCAGGACAGCTTCAAGATGGCCTTGACCTCACAGAAAAAGTGGTGGACTCCTGGGGGCCACAGAGGGGAAAATGCATGGAGTAAGCCGTGTGGACCAAGGATGCCAGAACCCCTCCTACCCAAGATCCAATGGCCATCTGCCAGGAGACCCGATGGCTTATAATGATTGGGTATTTTAGAGGGTAACAGATGGCCACATAGCGATCGTAAGCCATGAGGGTCAGGAGGAGGCACTCAGCAATATCCAGAGTCAAGGTGAAGAAGATCTGGGTCCCGTAGCTGATCAGGGAGATTTTACTCTTCCTCGAGAAAAAGTTGACTGCCATTCTGCGGAGTGTGCTAGATATGAAAACCAGGTCAATGAGGAAGAGTTGGTTAAGCAGAAAATACATGGATGTGTGGAGGTGGGGATCTGCTCAGATGAGGAGGATCAGAGTGGCTTTTCCTGTGATGTCAATAGTTTAAATCAGGAGGATGATGGAGACAAGGACACTGATATGTCTCATCCCAGGGAAAAGACCCACGAGAATGAAGTCTGTGTTCAATGTCTCATTTCCTGTTTCCATGGTTTCTTCTTATCAGCTTCACCTGCAAGATATTGAAGGCTTTCAAAACACATATGTACAGGAGACAAGGGAATTAAACCAGGCCAATAACATATAGTAACTGATTCCATGTCATGAAAGCATTGTTTTGGAAACTGGGAACAGAATTTTGTCTACTTCATAAAGATGTTGAAATCACAGGAGAGGAATTAATAGCTAGTACATAGGAAATGCCACCACCAGTCTGTCAGTTTGCTATAATGTGGTGGCTTTCATGTTGCTATGATGCTGGAAGTTGTGCCGCTGGTATTTCAAATACCAGCAGGGTCACTCATGGTGGACACGTTTCAGCAGAGCTTCTAGAGTAAGACAGACCTGGAAGAAAGGTTTAGCAATCTATTTTCTAAAATTAGTCAATGAAAACCATGTGAATCACAACAGAGTATTGTCTGGTATAGTGCTGGAAGAAGAGCCCAAATATGTTGATCATCATGAAGATGGCACAGGACTGGGAAACATTTCATTCTGTTATACATAAGGTCACCAAGAGTGGGAGCCAATTTGATAACAACTAATAAAAATGACAACATAGGAAGTGACACATTAGATTTTCTTCCATCAAATTCTAACCCTTTGTGTCGTCACTTATTCTACTCCTCATGTAATTCTACTCTTCAGAGAATCTGGATAATTCTTAATATTCATGTATTTTTTTATATTCATGATTGTATTCAAAGCAATTTTAGCATAGCACAAGGAACTCTTTAATAAAAAAAGCTGATTATTTTCTACAATTCAGCTAAAACATGGACTAAATATGTCTAATGAAAAAAATCACCTATATTTAGGGGAACCCCAATATCAGGTGGTTAACTTGATGTTGAAGTTCCTTCAGGGCTAGGGGGGACATTGTGTGCTCTGATATGTTCTAGGGCCTCAGTAACATTTGTAGAATGAGGTCTGTTAGTCTCCCTATCACCAACTGTGTTCAGAGATTCAACAAGAAGGAAAGTCTAAATTCTATGTCTCTAAGAAAAAGGGTGATAATGGACGCGTTTTTAAAAGTTGATATACATCCTCACTGTATTTCAAAGTCATTTTAGGTGGAATTTTATTTCATTTATATAAATAGAAACGATGAACTTTGTTGCTGTTTGCATTTTTACACTACCAGCCAGATCCACTAGAGAAAGGAATCACCAGACAGCTAAGGGAAGCACTTTCTGTCAGGTTTAGGAGTGTCTCATACAAATGAAATATTTCATTGAGCCCCAGAGGGTACCATAAACACCAATAGCATCTGCTCATTAGGTTAGCTGATTCACTCAGTCAGCTGGTTTACCATGCTGCCTCAATCTGCTAGTTGGTTTCTTGAACCCCTTGGAACTCTGACTTAATCATGGTTCTCAAACTTTACTGTGCACCAGAAGCACATAGGGTTCTTGTTTAAGTGCAAAATCCAAGCCCCGTTTCCAGAGATTCGAATGCGTAGGTCTAGGCTGGGACCCAGAAATATGCATTTTTAAGAAGAGTCCAAGTGACTTGGATGCTGGTGACATGTGCCTCTCTGTGAGAAGGCCAGCTTTGGCCCAAGACACAGGGCCTCCTGGTCAGTAGTGACATCTATGGGTTCTTAGCCACACAGAAAAATGCATTAATAATCAGCTTCCACTCTCTCTCCTAACTGAATAATTAACTGAACTGACTGGCACATTTTGACAACTACAGAGCTCTGAACTTGTGACCACAGTCAGTAGTGGAATAATCAGTATTGCTCTATTTTGTTGTTCAAATTGATTAGCTGAAAGCTATACATGATAGAACGATATTACACATCCTGACATACATACAGATCATGGATGTTCAGATGATAAAATATTCTATTTCAAATTAAGAATATGTCACTACCAATAGAGATTGCCCCTTAGAGTTGAATAAAGTTAGCCATTAAATGAACTGAGTGCCATCTTGATTCCCTTGCGTGAAAACTTAAGTAACTATCTATACCAAAATAACTTATTGCTTCAGTGAGTACTCATAACAAACCATGGGGTACGTAATTATACTAGTGACTGATGGAATTTATTAGTTATTTCACAATCCCAAACTTTCCAATCAGTAGTTCCATAGTTTCATGGTATGAATTTTACTACTTCCTGTTATGTATCTAGCTAAGCCAACTACAGTATGCATGTATTTGTTTAAAAATTATAGAAGTAACCAAAGATATTTTGAGGACAGAAGTGTTATCTCTTTTCCCCATAACCTCACTACCCAGTTTTGCAAGTTAGCTATTTTCAAGCCAAATTCTACTAAACATACAGGCATTTATTGACTGAATACTCATGAGCAGGCAAGCTCACACAAAATAGTTCATGGAATCTGTACTGTGGGCTTAAGGAGGTCTTAGGTCTCTACACTTACAGTTCTCTGACCACCTCTTGCATGAAAGATTCACTTTTTACCAGAAAGAAAGCCAGAATTGGGCAGCCAGAATCCAAGGTTTAAGGCTAGATATGGTGTGACTGGGTGTTTATCTTAGATCCTTGTAGCTAAAAGTAAAGGATGCATATGCCTATCTATGTCTTATGCAAAGGTGGAGGATGTCTCTAAAATATTTTTTAGCTGACCCACATATTAGATACGCATGAAATTCACTTGTAAGAGTCCGTTTTCTACTATTCATCAAGTTAAACAACAAGCCGCTATTTTCACCAAATAAATAAAATCTTAATTGGACGTTCATTATGATAATTAGTAGACTGTCAATTGCTTCTTGAGTAAACTGGTTAAGCACTATCTTCTAGAACCTAAGATTTCACCTATTAAATATTCTGTGATCCTAAAATAGTTCTGTGCCAAACTTAATTGATTAAATACTTTCAAATTCCAGCTGATAACCTTATTGGTTTTTTCTTTTTCTTCTAAGTTGACCAATATTTTGGGATTCTGAGATCTGGTTTCCATATTTTGTCCTTTTTTGAAAAAAAAAAATCAGTCATAAGAGTTGGTTGATAGAGCAAACTTAATCTATCATGTCACACCATAATTCTGATACCTAGAAGACAGACTCTTAAAGACTGTTTATCTATCCCCTCACCTTTTTGGATTCTAAACTGGTACAAAATAGCTTGATGAGGGATTGAAATCCCAGTGTTATTTCTCAGTGAGATGTTTTGGGTGGGGCATGGATATTTACTGATGACTGGCTAGTTAGAACACATATGATCCTCCTATCTTACATGATGACCCTTCCCCAGGAGGCATTAAAGAAGAGGGAATTCAGATCTCTGCCCAGGTAATGTTACCTGTTTTTAATTCATTGGCTCAATTATGATCCGGCTTATTCACTGGGTGACAGTGTTTATGCTCATTTCAATTGTGCAGTGTAGTCTGGAAGCCCAGGAAGGAGATGATTTAGCTAAGTGAGTGCTGACATATACCTACCTAGGAAAAATGAGAAGGAGCCCTAGTGCAATGGCTAAGCACTTGGTTGCTAACTGTGGTTTGAACCTACCCAGTGGATCCACAGGAGAAAGACCTGGCTATCTGCTTCTATAAAGATTACAGCCAAGAAACCCTATGGGGCAGTTCTACTCTGTCACGAGGTTGTTATGAGTCAGAATAGACTCCACAGCACCTAACAACAACAACAACAGGAAAAATGAGCACTTAACATAAGTGCTCCAGTAATTGAATCACTTTCTTTTATATTGCATCTTGCAGTTTACACATATTATCTGGCTGGATCAGCCACCCAACTTCTGGGATATAGACAACATGTATTTTCCTCCTGTATTATAGATGAAGAAATTCATACTTTCAGAAATTACGTGAACTGATGGCCAACAAAGTAAGTAATGGAGTCTACCGATTCTTGATCAAGTATATCGTCCTCTCAAACTATAATTCCCTATGCAAGTCGGAAGATAAGATTACAGTGATCCCCATTCTTGATGTTAAGCAAATGCTGTCTATAATTAACAAAGAAATAAAGCAATAAGGGAAAATTAAATAACTCGGATTGTTCAGACAGTTGAGCAGAATGTTAAGGGAAAGTTTAGTGAAATCAGTTTGACTGACAGCCTGAAGAGTAAAACGAAAACAGCATTTCTTTCATGGTGACTGACGAAAGTTAAATGGTGTTCGAGGGTGGGATGTGGTGTGGAGAGGAGACAAGCACTTCTATTTGTTGAAGGCATCACAGCAGAAGACTTTTGTGAGCATGCAATCAAATCAAAAGGACAGAGGCATGGCCAGGCTACAGTCTTCTTAAAAGCAAAGAAAAAAGAGAAATCTAAAGAACAAAAACACTCCAAAGCAAAACAAATGTTGCTATAGGAAATACACGTAACAGACTGAATAGAAATTTCTGAGAAGAGCAAAGCAGGACATTGTCAAGAAAAAACAGAAACAACAAAGAAATAGTACTAAAAATTTAAAATATGTTTTGTTTATGAGACTGAAATGTAGTTAAGTGAGCATGGAATACTTTCTTTAGGTGATAGAAAAGTATGTATAAATATGTTTTTTAAGTCATTGCTTTTTGTAATAAACCTATTTAGGATTCTGTCTCTGAGAGGTTTGTGTGTGTAAACGTGGATGTGCACCTATCTTTTGGAACATTCATATACTTATGTGTAGCTTAGATGGCCTTTCAAGTCTTCTTTAAGTACACTGATTACTTTAAATATTTGTAAATCTGGGCAAGCAAGTTTGTTCATCACCAGATATAGGATTTCTGTTTCCTGTAGTTTCAGAAGACACATCATTGCTCTCTGTGGAGGAAGAATGGGGGCTCAACTATTATACAGCCCTCTGCAGTATAATACTAGGGAGTAAAACTTGACTCGTTCATGGCTAATATATGTAGGAGACCCGTTTTGCTTCCATGGTTTTATAGATGAAACATCATACTCAGTGAACTCTAAATGAGAAACTGGCAAGTCCTAATCTTAATATGAATTTTCAAGTAGCATTCCTACTGATTTCTCATTTGTGTCCAGTCTCACCTGAAATTTCCTGGTCCCTTATGGCGTCATAGCTCTGTTCACTGGGAGCACAAGGCTTGGTAGCATTTTGATGCCTGGCTTGCTCTTCATGAATATCATCCACCTAACTTCCCCTTGAGCATAATCATCATACCATGACCCACAGGGGTTAAATATAACGTGCTGGGTCACACAGAGAGCTCGCCAAGAACTTGCCAGAGGTTCTTGGGACTCGGGTAGACATGGCTGTGGCAGCATGCTTGTCCGTTTTCCCATTCTTGCCTATTCTGTAATATTCTTTGGATTTGGGCATACATGGCTGTGGCAGCATGCTTGTCCGTTTTCCCATTTTTACCTATTCTGTAATATTCTTTGGACTCGGGCAGACATGGCTGTGGCAGCATGCCTGTCTGTTTTCCCACTCTTGCCTAATCTGTAATATTCTTTGGACTCGGGCAGACATGGCTGTGGCAGCATGCTTGTCCGCTCCCCACTTTTGTCCTTTTCAATATATGCCAAATAAAACTTTCTTTTTACTTTACCAAAAAAAAAAACAAAAAAAAAAACTTGCCAGAGTGTGACAAAGGATCCCGCCTATTAGAGGAAGGGTCTATAAGTGAACCAACTGGGACTTGAATTATCTTGAACTCACACTTGAGAGTTGCTGCCTTGTCCTTCCCATGGCCAAAGGTCAATGAGTAAAAATAGCCCCAGTTACTCACTCCTGTGGTGTCTTTTTGGGCCATTGTCTCCTTAACTTGCCCAATTGTAGGAATCACCCGAGGGCTTGGGTCACATGTATGGATTCTAGGGCTCCTGAATCTGGAACACCAGGAATGGACTGGGAATGTGTGGCTTTATCAAAACCTCGGGTGACCCTTCCCATTAGACAAGTTTGTAAAACACTAATTAAGGGACAGTTTCCTTAATCCACCAATCAGTGGTGTTGGTTATGGGGCTCCTAGCAGTGGCCTTCAATCCTGGCTGCACATAGGAATTATCTGATTTTGTTGGTCCTGGGTGTTGTGGCCTCAGCATCAAGATTTGAATCTTTCTCCTCATCCAGGTTCCAATGTATAGGTGATGTTGAAAAACACTGTGATTCCCCTCCCCTGAGGATTTAATATGCTGCTGTCAGGATACAGGCAGTGTGAGAATAAACAGACCCGTCCCCCAGGTGAGTTTACTCCATGTTGGAAGAGGCATGGGTACAGACAGAGCCTTTGCACAAAGACTTTACCCATGTAACCCAACCCATTGCCGTCTAGTCAATTTCAACTCACAGTGACCCTATAGACAGAGTAAAACTGCCCCACAGGGTTTCCAAAGAGCAGCTTGTAGATTTGAACTGCTGACCTTTTTGGTTAGCAGCCATAGCTCTGAACCACTGTGCCACCAGGTGCTCAATAATGGTTGTTAGCTTGATATCTCCAGTGGTTCAAGGCTTCCAAAAAAAAAGTACTTTTCAACCTGTTTATTGGATAATCCCAATCACCTTTGGGGCCTGGAGAAGCAGGTTCTAACTCCCTAGATGCTCCAGAAACAGGCTCAAATCCCAGTGGCATTGGCTCAGTCTTTTGAAGTTTTCTTTGCCTTGATTCTCCAGCCTGAGTGTTAGATATTGGGCTGAGTCAGCCCATAGGAAGATGCCATCTGGGGTCAGTGAAGTGTTGTTAAAAGTTAATTTTCAAGAAAAGGTAAAATCATGACTCTCATACAGATATAGAAATGAACATGTGCTAAAAGATTTTATCTAACTCATAGATGAGGAAATTGGTGAGGTGTTACAACCAGTACAAAGGAAAAACTGACAAAGAGATACGTTTATAAATCATGAGTATTAAAATCAATTTGCAAATGGAAGCAAACTGGTTTCTTTCACAGTGGAGGTGGGAAGTAAATTAAACATCTGCTGGACAGGATGGAATGTGCACGTTCTGCAGACAAAAAGTATTTTGCATTGCTATTAGTTATCTACGATTTCCAGAGATCCCATAGAATCAGAATTAGATTACTCAGAGGGATGTCCTCTAGTCTAGACAATGCGTTAATTTTTCCCTACACTATTTTCTGGAACAACTTATATAAGAAGAAAAAACTGTTTCTTGAAAGTTTGACAGAACATCTGGGTCTGGATTGGAGCATGGGTGTTTTTTGACTGTGACTTTAGTACCAGTTTACATTTTCTAGGAATTAATGTATTTAATCATCCATGTTTTGATATGTGCTATCTATTCATAATGATCATTTTTAAGCTTTTTTTAATCTCTTAAATCACTTCTATTTTAAATTAAATGTAATTAAATGTAATTTTTTCTCCCTTTTTAATGATAATTTTTCTATAAGTCTTTCTATTTATTAATCTTTTCAAAGAATTAACTTTTGGCTTGATCTTAAATTTTTTTTTTGTTCTCCATTTCATTAATTTGTGCCTTAATATTTTGATGTGTTCCTTCTCTTTTCGTATGTTTTCTTGCCTTTTCCCAGTATTTTATATTGAATATTTATCTCGTTTATTTTAACCTTTCCTGTTTCCTGATACATGTAGTTAAAGCTATATGTTTCCCTCAAGTATTATTTTAACTAAATCTCGCAAATTTTGACATGTAGTACTTTCCCAGTCATTCAATTCTGAGTATCCTTTATGATTTACAGTTAACCCAAGGATTATCTGGTGATATGTATTTCAACAACTATTTTCAAGATATTCTTTTATTTTTAATTTGCAATTTTATTACATTGTGGTTGGAGAACATAATCTGTATGATATTTATCCATTGGCGTTTATTAAGATTTCCTTTTATCTTAGTATGTGACCTATTTTTGTAAATGTTCTATGTTATTGAAAAGAAATTTTGTTCTGTGTTTATAGTGTATGATGTATATATATCATACATATAATATATATGTATCATATAAATACATACACATATGTACATGTTTTTGTCATTAGGTGCCGTCAAGTCAGTTTCGACACATAGCAACCCTATGTACAACAGGATGAAACACTGCCCAGTCCTGTGCCATCCTCATAATCGTTATGTTTGAGCCCTTTGTTGTAGCCATTATGTCAATCCATCTCATCGAGGGTCTGCCTCTTTTACACTGACCCTCTACTTTACCAAGCATAATGTCCTTCTCCAGGGACTGGTCCCACATGATAACATGTCCAAAGTACCTGAGACCAAGTTTTGCCATTCTTGCTTCCTAGGAACACTGGCTGTATTTCTTCCAAAACAGGCTTGTACGTTCTTCTGGAAGTTCATGGTATATTCAGTATTCTTTACCAACACCATAATTCAAAGGCATCGATTCTTCTTCATTCTTCCTTATTCACTGTCCAGGTTTTGCATGCATAAGAGACAAAAAATATCATGACTTGGGTCAGAAGCACCTTAATCTTCAAGTGACATCTTTGCTTTTTAACACTTTAAAAAAGTCTTTTGCTAACCCAGGGTTGAGAAAGGACAGTGTTGGCATGTCATGGGGTTGTTAACCATTGTCATAGGGCAATATGTGTACTGTTTAATGAGAAACTATTTGTTCTGTGAACTTTCATCTAAAGTACAAAAAAATAAAAAGAATTATCTATGTGAGATCAAATTGACAACAGCATCTCAAAAGGTTTGATGGGAAGCTTAGGGGCCAGTGAGTTGAAGATAATCATGATGGAATAATTTGGAAAAGGATAGTGAGAATAGCAGCACAACTGGAAGAATGTAATCGATGTCACTGAATTGTACACATAGAAATTTTTGAAATGGTATATCTTTGGCTATGTATATTTTCACCAAAAAAAAAAAAAAACTCCTGCAAGTTTGAGAAGGGAGAGTGTTGACATGTTGTGGGGTTGTTAACCAATGTCATGAAACAATATGTGTACTGACTGTTTAATGAGAAACTATTTGCTCTGTAAACCTTCGTCTGCAATACAATTAAAAAAAAAAAAGTCTTTTGCTGCAGATTTGCCCAGTGCAATACATTGTTTGATTTCCTGATTGGTGCTTCCATGGGCTTTGATTATGGAGCCAAGTAAAATGAAATCCTTGATAACTTCAATCTTATCTCTGTTTATCATGATGTTGCTTATTGGTCCTGTGGTGAGGGTTTTTGTTTTCTTATGTTGAGGCGTAATCTATACTGAAGGCTATAGTCTTTGACCTTCATCAGTAAGTACTTCAAGTCCACTTTCAGCAAGCAAGGTTGTGTCTTCTGCATATCGCAAGTTGTTAATGAGTCTTCCACCAAACCTGATGCCACGTTCTTCTTCATATACTCTAGCTTCTCAGATTATTTGCTCAGCATACAGATTTAATAAGTATGGTGAGGGAATACAACCTTGATGCATACCTTTCCTGACTTTAAAACACGCAGTATCTCCTTGTTCTATTTAACAACTTCCTCTTGGTCTATGTACAGTTTCCTCATAAGCACAATCAACTGTTCTGGAATCCCCATTCTTTGCAATATTATCCATAATTTGTTATGATCCACACAGTTGAATGCGTTTTCATAGTCAATAAAACACAGGTAAATATCTTTTTGGCTTCAGCCAAGATCCATCTGACATCAGCAATGATATCCCTTGTTGAATGTCCTCTTCTGAATCCAGGTTGAATTTCTGTTCCCTGTCAATAAACTCCTGCAACGGCTTTTGAATGATCTTCAGCAAAACTTTACTTGAAGGAGATATTAATAATATTGTTTGATAATTTCCACATTCTGTTGGATCACCTTTCTTTGGAATGGGCACAAATATGAATCTCTTCCAGTTGGTTGGCCAGGTAGCTCTCTTCCAAATTTCTTGGCATAGACCACTGAGCATGTCCAGCGCTGCATTTGTTTATTGAAACTTCTCAATTGGAATTCCGTCAATTCTTGGGGCCTTGTTTTTCACCAATGCCTTCAATGCAGCTTGAACTTCTTCCTTCAGTACCATCAGTTCTTGATCATATGCTACCTCCTAAAATGGTTGAACGTTGACCAGTTCTTTTTAGTACAGTGACTCTATATTCCTTCCATCTACTTGTGATGTTTCCCGCGTCATTCAGTATTTTGCCCATAGAATCTTTCAGTATTGAAACTCGAGGACTGAATTTTTTCTTTAGTTCTTTCAGCTTGAGAAATGCCGAGCATGTTCTTCCCCTTTGGTTTTCTAACTCCAGGTCTTTGCACATTTCATTATAATACTTTACTTTGTCTTCTCGAGCTGCCCTTTGAAATCTTCTGTTCACTTCTTTTACTTCATCATTTATTCTATTCACTTTAGCTGCCCTACATTCATAAACAAGTTTTAGAGTCTTCTGACATCCATTTTAGTCTTTTATTTCTTTCTTGTCTTTTAATGATTTTTTTAATTTTTTCAAATATGACATTCTTGATGTCATACCACAACTTGTCTGATCTTCAGTCATTAATTTTCAGTGTGTCAAATCTGTTCTTTTTTTGTTTATTGTTGTAGTTTAACTGAAAGTTTACATTTCAAGTTAGTTTCTCATACAAAAATTTATACAGACATTATTATGTGACCCTAAGTGCTCTCTCTATAATGTGACAGCACACTCCTCCTTTCCACCCCTGATTTCCCATGTCCATTCAACCAGCTCCTAACCCTTTCTGCCTTCTCATCTCACCTCCTGACAGAAGCTGCCCATTTAGTCTCATATATCTACTTGAGCAAGGAAGCACACTCTTCGCAAGTATCATTTAATGTCCCACAGTCCAGTCCAATCTTTGTCTGAGGAGTTGGCCTTGGGAATTGTTTTACTTCTGGGCTGACAGACAGTCCGGGGACCATGCTTTCTGGGGTTCTTCCAGTCTCTGTCAGACCATTAAGTCTGGTCTTCTTACTAGAATTTGAGTTCTGCTCCCCACCTTTTTCCTGCTCCATCAGGGACTCTCTGTCACAGTAGTCATTGGTGGTAGCCGGACACTATCCATTTCTTCTGGTCTCAGGCTGATGAAATCTTTTGTTTATGTGGTTTATGTGGCCTCTTCTGTCTTGGGCTAATACTATCCTCGTGTCTTTGGTGTTTTTCATTCTCCTTTATTCCAGGTGGTTGGGAACAATTGATGCATCTTAGATGGCCATTGCTAGCTTTTAAGACTCCAGATGCCACTCACCAAAGTAGAATGCAGAACATTTTCTTAACAAACTTTGTTAAGCCAATTGACTTAGATGTCCCCTGAAAGCATGGTCCCCAGACCCCCTGCTACTCTGTCCCTCAAAGTGTTTGACTGTATTCAGGAAACTTCTTAGCTTTGGTTTAGTTCAGTTGTGCTGACTTCCCCTGTAGTGTGTGCTGTCCTTCCCTTCACCTAAGATAATTCTTGTCTACTATCGAGTTAGTGAATAACCCTCACCCTCCCTCCCCACCCTCATAACCATCAAAGAATATTTTCTTCTGTGTTTGAACCTTTTCTTGAGTTCTTATAATAGTGAGCTTATACAATATTTGTCCTTCTGTGACTGACTAAATTCACTCAGCGTAATGCCCGCCAGATTCCTCAATGTTATAAGATGTTTCACTGCTTCATCATCATTCTTTATTGTTGTGCAGTATTCCATTTTGTAAATATACCATAGTTTGTTTATCCATTTGTCCATTGATGGGCACCTAGGTTGTTTCCATCTTTTCGCTATTGTGAACAATGCTGCAATGAACATGGGTGTGCATATATCTATTCGTGTGATGGCTCTTATTTCTCTAAGGTATATTCCAAGGAGCAGGATTGCTGGATCGTATGGTACTTATACTTCTAGCTTTTTAAGGAAGCACCAAATCAAGTTCCAAAGTGGATGTACCATTTTACATTCCCACCAACAGTGTATAAGTGTTCCAGTCTCTCCACAACCTCTCCGGCACTTATTATTTTGTGTTTTTTGGATTAATGCTAGCCTTGTTGGGGTGAGATGGTATCTCAT
>NW_004444117.1:742814-749903 GCF_000243295.1 Trichechus manatus latirostris
TTTCTATTTTTATGGCTTTATGGTCAGAAAAGATGCTTTGTAATATTTTGACTGTTTGGATTTTGTTAAGGCTTGCTTTATGGCTTAATATATAGTCTATTTTGCAGAATGATCCATGTGCATTGGAAAAGAAAGTATATTTAGGTGCTGTTGGGTGGAGTGTTTGGTATATGTCTATGAAGTCAAGTTGATCAATTGTAGCATTTATATTTCCCATGTCTTTTTTTAGCTTCTTTCTGGATATTCTGTCCTTCACCAAAAGTGGTGTGTTGAAGTCTCCTACTACTATTTTGGAGCTGTCTAACTGTCTTTTCAATGCTGTTAGAGTTTGTTTTATGTATTTTGGTGCCCTGTCATTTGGTGCATAGATATTCATTATAGTTATGTCTTCCTGGTGTATTGCTCCTTTAATCATTATATAGTGTCCTTCCTTATCCTTTGTGGTGGCTTTTACTTTAAAGTCTGTTTTGTCAGAGATTAATATTGCCACTCCTGCTCTTTTCTGAGTGTTGTTTGGTTGGTATATTTTTTTCCGTCCTTTAAGTTTTAGTTTGTTTGTATCTTTAAGTCTAAGATATGTCTCTTGTAGGCAGCATATAGACAGATCATTTTTTTTTACCCAATCTGCCACTCTCTGTCTCTTTATTGGTGCATTTAGTCCATTTACATTCAGTGTAATTATCGATAGGTATGAGTTTAGTGTTGTCGTTTTGATTTTTGTGTGTGTGTGTTGTTCAGTTTCTTTGTTCCACTTAATTTTCTGTGCGGAGTCTTTTTTCTTTATGTATTTTCTTTTCATCTTTTCATTGTTGTTGATTTTGTATTTGCTGAGTCTTTATATTTTTCTTATTTTTTATTTTGACTTGTAGGATTATTAGTTTCCTTTGTGATTACCTTAATATTTACCCTATTTTTCTAAGTTTATACCAGTCTTTTATCTCTTGATATCACCTTGACTGCCTCTCCATATGAAAAATCTATGTCTACAATTTTTAGTCCCTCTTTTTTTTTTAATGTTGTCATCTTTTACATATTGACAACTGTTTCCCTGTTTTCAGTATTTTAGCTTTGATTTATTTTTGTGTCTTCCCTATCTGGGTTGATATCTGGTTGCTGTGTCCTGTGTTCTAGTATTGGGTTGTTATCTGATGTCATTGATTTTCTAACTGGAGGACTCCCTTTAGTATTTCTTGCAATTTTAGTTTGGTTTTTGCAAATTCCCTAAACTTCTGTTTATCTGGAAATGTCCTGATTTCACGATCATATTTGAGTTTTCTGGATATATAATTCTTGGCTGACAATTTTTTGCTTCAAGGCTTTACATATGTCATCCCTTTACTTTCTTGCCTGCAAGGGTTCTGCTGAGCAGTCCAAGCTTGGTCTTATTGACTCTCCTTTGTAGATGACTTTTCGGTTTTTGCCAGCTGCTATTAAAATTCCTATCTTTGATTTTGGCAAGTTTGATCATAATATGTCTTGGTGAATTTCTTTTGGGATCTACTTCATGTGGGGTTGGATGAGCATCTTGGATAGATATCTTTTCATCTTTCACAATGTCAGGGAAGTTTTCTGCCAACAAATCTTCAACAATTCTGTCTGTATTTTCTGTTATCCTCCCCTGTTCTGGTACTCCAATCACTCATAGGTTATTCCTCTTGATAGAATCCCATATAATTCCTACCTTTTTTTTTATTCTTTTATCTGATTTTTCCTCAAATAAGTTGGTGTCACCTGCTTTATCTTCAGTCTCACTAATTCTGACTTCCATTGCCTCAATTCAGCTCCTATAACTTTCTATGAGTTGTCTAATTCTGAAATTTTATTGTTAATCTTCTGGATTTCTGATTACTGTCTCTCTATGAATTCTTGCAACCTGCTAAATTTGTCATTATGTTCTTCTCTAATCTTCTTAAGTTCTTCTATTGCATATTCTGCATTTTGATTAATTTCCTTCCTGATCTCTTGAAGCGTTCTGGATATTAGATTTGTATTCTGCCTCTGGTAATTCCAAGAATTTTTCTTCATCCGGAAAATTTCTGGGTTCTTTATTTTGGGAGCTTGCTGAAGTCATAATGTTCTGCATCTTTACGTGATTTCATATTGACTGTTGTCTCCAAACCATCAATAAGTTATTATATTTATTTATTTTATGTTTGCTTACTGTGTCCTAACTTTTGTTTTCTTTTGTTTTAATATGCCCAAAGAGGCTGCTCTTGAGAGCTATCCCAAACACCAGTGCCCCTGAAGCTCCAATGTCCTGCTACCATGTGGCCAGAACTGCCACTAAGTATGTGACCCCAGGAGTCCGCCCACTCCTCCTATATGGATTCAGCTCAGGTGTCCAGGTAGTCGGCCACCAAGTGTTTGGTGCAGGCTCTCACCTACAGTTCTAGACAGGCATGGGTGATTGGTGTAGGCATAGGCATCAGGCTGCAGTAGGGGGACACAGGCTGAGCAAAGCAGGGGGCTGATGGCCACCCCTGAGCATACAGGAGGAAAGCATGTCCCTGTTCTCTAGAGTGTGTAGATGAATGGGTTTTGCAGCCGGACTATGAGCACTCAGTGCTGTTGGCTGTAAGGACTGGGAGGAACCTCTTATTCTTGGGCCCCTGTCGCAGGTTTCTAGGTGGTGTGGGTGGAGCAACAAGTCTTCAGGCCCCTAATGTGGGTAGGTGAAGACCCTGCTTAATGGGTAGAGCAGTATCAAATGTCACGAACCTGCCACTTCACAGCTGAAATAGATGAATTCAGGCTTCAGGTATATTCCCTGTTGTACCACAGTAATGAGGGCCTAGACTGTTGAAATGGGCCCACACAAGTCTATGCAGGGAGAAAGGCACTCAAAGTCTGTAAATCCCTTATGCCTGTGTCTAGGCAAAGGAGCTGTGCCTACCCTGAATTCCTGGCATAGGGGAGCCAGCAGATTATTTTTTTTTCCCTTTTAGTTAATTTGTTCACTCTCCAAGGCTGGGAGAATGGCTCAGGGCATGTGATGAGTCCTACTTCCAGCCCAGGGGGTTCAGCAATTGCTGACGCTGGTTCCAGACCCAGTGCTGAGCAGGGAGCAGGGAGGTAAATGTGATAGAGGCTTTTCCCTAATGGTTGTGTTTTTGATCCATGCTGTAGGCCAGACGCCAAGTATTTATCTTTTGCTGGTCGAGGGCTGCTTCTCACTGGTTCTGGATGGCTAAGCTAAGTAGATTCTCTGACACTGGGTCTCTCCCAATGTGGAAAACGCCTCCTGAGTGCTGTTGCTTGCCTACCTCACTGGGCACCACGAGCTGATCAGGCCTGAATGGCTCAGGCTCTCACTGGGTCAGATCTGCCAACTCCTCGCTGCTTCTGAATCATCCCTCCCTCCCCCTGACACTCAGTCTGATTCCTCAAATTTGCATTTGATGTTCAGGGCTCCTAGATTGTCATATAAAATCAATTCACTTGTGTTTTGGGGGTCTTTCTTGTAAGAGAGACCACCTGAAGCATCTGACTATTCTGGGATCTTGGCCCTGCTTCTCACATCTGTTCTTGCAATGGTCTCTAAATTCATTTGGGATGTACACAAGGTTATGTTTTGGCTCTCGTGGACTTTTTTTTAATTTTTGCACCCTCCTTTAAAATTTGACTACTAAGTTTCATTAATAAATAGTCAATTTTATTTAAAATTTTTTGGTTAAATTTCTGATTTACTTCTTTATTCTAGAGGGTGTTTGTTTTTTTCTCAGCCTTGAGTAAAGGCTGATTTTTGACACTCAGTTATTCAACTTTTAGCCTAAAGTTAATAGGATACATCCTTATCGCATATAAAATAAAGCCATTTGTCATGCCTAGAAGGAAGGCCTTAAATTGCTGAGTTCTCTCACCTCCATATTTAGTGGTAAAAATCTATGCCCTGACCATGCAATGGATCTATATAACATAGCACTTACTCCCTGTCTACGTTGTTTGGAGTGTTTCATATATGTTAGCTCAATTAATCCTCTCAGCAACTCCAGGAAGTAGGTACCATAATTTTTATATCAGATTATCAGGAAGAGATCTAGTAATCTTATTTAGGACTGTGTTTCCTTTGCACAATAGGTATGATTTCAGGAGTACAAAAGAAAAGGAAAAGTGTGGAACCAAGAGAAAAGAGTCAGGTTTACCTTTTGTTCCTTATGAAATGTAACACTGACTATTAGTTGTACATGTTCAGCTTAGTTAAAAACCACCTTAGGTTATTCAAGGTAGATGAGACTATTTTAATGCCGTATCAGTTGAAAGTCCTGGTCTCAGAAGTTCTGCTTTCTGGGAATACTCTAAAGTTGTGAGTTCTCCCACTATTCTGAGGAGCAGCTCACAGCTTCTTCTTCACAGATGTTTTTAGGCACGTGAGTGCATTTGCAACTTGGGTATATTTAGGCCAGGACTTTCAACCGGTTTGAACTGGTTCAGTCATGGCTGACTAAGTGAAATTGATACAGACTTGAATTTTTACAGTTTGGATGATCTCGAATGATAACCAAAACAGGAAAAATTATGGATTGAAGCCCTGTTATGGGAGATTCAGAAGAGGTGAAGTGAGCCCTTTCAGGAGCCTTATGTGTGAGAATGGGTTATTGGCAGAGCTGTAGCTAGCAACACACATTCAAAGTGGTACAGTCAGTCGAAAACTTCGAAGGGGGCACCACTGTTTCCAACTCTGCTCAAAACCTGACGGGCAAGATTTGGTTGCTGTGCAACACGTACGCTGCCCTTGTTTTCTAAGAAGGAGGTTAGGTTTCTAGCAGGGTTCAATCCAGAATTTTCCCATTCCGGGTATTGTTCCAGTTAACCCAAAATTTCTATTTTTTTAATTTATTTGTTTATTTATTTTTTATTGCACTTTAGATGAAGGTTTACAGAACAAACTGGTTTCTCATGAAACACTTAATACATGTATTGTTTTATGACATCGGTTAACAACCCCAAGACATGGCAACACTCTCCCTTCTGGACCATGGGTTCTCTATTAACAGCTTTCCTGTCCTCTCCTGCCTTCTAGTCTTTGTCCCTGGGCTTCTGTGCCCCTTTAGTCTCCTTCTGTTTTATGGGTCTGTCTAATTTTTGGTTAATGGGTGAACCTCAGGAGTGACTTCATTACTGAGCTAAAAGGGTATATGAGGGCCATACTCTCAGGGTTTCTCCAGTCTCTGTCAGGCCAGTAAGTCTGATCCTTTTCTGAGAGTTATAATTCTGTTTTACATTGTTCCCCAGCTCTGTCCGAGGCCCTCTATTGATATCCCTGACAGAGCAGTCAGTAGTTGTAGCCTGGCACCATCTAGTTCTACTGGACTCAGTCTGGTGGAGGCCGTGGTAGTTGTGGTCCATTAGTCCTTTGGACTAATCTTTGCCTTGTATCTTGATTTCTTCCTTCCCTCTTATTCCCAAAGTGGTGAGACCAGTGGAATATCTTAGAAGGCCGCTCACAGGCTTTTAAGACCCCTGATGCTACTCATCAAGGTAGAATGTAGAACATTTTCTTTATAAACTGTGTTATGCCTATTGAGCTAGATGTTCCCAAGACCATCATCTCGACAGCCCCCAGCCCAGTAATTCGGTCCTTCAGGGAGTTTGGATGTGTCTATGGAGCTTCCATGATCTTGCCTTGTACAAGTTGTTCTGGCTTCCCCAGTACTATGTACTGTCTTACCCCTCACCAAAGTTACCACTTATCTATTGTTTATTTAGTGTTTTTCCCCCTCTACCCCTCCTCTCTCTCAGAACCATAAAAGATTGTTTCTTTATGTGTGTAAACGTTTTCATGAGTTTTTACAGTTATCTCATAAGAAATTTGTCCTTTTGTGATTGACTTATTTCATTCAGCATAATGCCCTCCAGATTCATCCATGTTGTAAGATTTTTCACATATTTATCATTGTTATTTATCTTTGCATAATACTCCATTGTGTATATGTACCATAGTTTGTTTACCCATTCATCTGTTGATGGGCATCTAGGTTGTTTCCATCTTTTTGCTGTTGTGAACCATGCTGCAATGAACATCGGTATGCATATATCTATTCATGTGACAGCTCTTATTTCTCTAGGATATATTCCTATGAATGGGACTGCTGGAGCATATGGTATTTCTATTTCTAGCTTTCTAAGGAAACACCATATTTTTTTCCAAAATGGTTGTATCATTTTGCATTCCCATCAGCAGTGCCTAAGAGTTCAGATCTCCCTGCAGCCTCTCTAACATTTGTTGTTTCCAGATTTTTTTTTTTTTTTTTATTCATGCCAGTAATGCTGGGGTGAGATGGTATCTCATTGTACTTTTCATTTGCATTTCTCTAATGGCTAGTGATTGCGAACATTTCCTCGTGTGTCAGTTGGCTACTTGAATTTCTTTGGTGAAGTGGTTGTTCATTTACTTTGCCCATTTTTAATCTAATTATTTGTCTTTTTGTTGTAGAGGTGTTGGATTTTCTTGTAGATTTTAGAGATTAGAGCTTTGTCTGATTTGTAATGGCCAAATTTTTTTCCCTGGTCTGTTGGTTCTCTTTTTACTCTTTTGGTGAAGTCTGTGGATGAGCATAAGTGTTTAATTTTTAGAAGATCCCAGTTATTTAGATTATCTTCTGGAGTTTGTGTGTTCTTGATTATGGTTTTTATCCTACTAATGCCTTGTATTAGGGCTCGTAGTGTTGATGCTATTTTTTTCTTCTATGAACTTTATAATTTTTGGATTTATATTTAGGTGTTAGATCCATTTTGAATTAGTTTTTATATATGTTGTGAGGTATGGGTCCAGTTTCACTTTTTCCAGATGGACATCCAGTTTTGTCAGCACCGTTTGTTAAAAAGACTGTCTTTTCCCTCATTTGATGGACCTTGAGCCCTTGTCGAAGATCAGGTGACCATAGGTAGATGGATTCATATCTAGGTTCTCAATTCTGTTCCATTGGTCATTATGTCTGTCGTTGTACCAGTACCAGGCCGTTTTGACTACTGCAGATGTATAGTAGGTTCTGAGGTCAGGTAGTGTGAGTCCTCCTACTTTATTCTTCTTCTTCAATAGTGCTTTACTTATGTGGGTCTTCTTCCCTTTCCATATAAAGTTAATGATTA
>NW_004444117.1:752490-756575 GCF_000243295.1 Trichechus manatus latirostris
TTTGAACCAGTCTATTATTACTTGGTATTGCCTTGCCTTCCTCTCCATTAGAAAGTCCTATACCTACACCATTTATGCCCTGTTTTATTGTTCTGATGTTGTTGTCATTTACAGATTAACCTCTCTGTTTCCCTGTTGTAAATCTTTTGGTTTTAAATAGTCTTTGACAGTTCCTTTCCTAGATTAGTATCTGGCTGGTACAATACTGAGTCCTTGATTCAGGCTGTAGTCTGATGTTGTTTGTTTTCAGACCAAAGGACTACCCTTAATAATTTTTGTAAGTTTGCTTTGATTTTTACACTTTCCCTTAATTTCTGTTTGTCTGGAAATGCCCTAATTTCACTATCATATTTGAATGAGAGTTTTGCAGGATATATTATTCTTGGCTTGAAATTTTTTTCTTTCAAGGTTTTATATATGTCATTCCCATTGCCTTCTTGCCTGCATAGTTTCTGTCAAATAGAGTTTAGTCTTATTGTTTCTCCTCTGTATGTGACTTTTTGTTTTTCTCAAGCTGCTCTCAGGATTATTTCTTAGTCTTTGGTTTTAGGGAGTGTGATTATGAAATGTCTTGGTGATTTTCTTTTGGGATCTATCTTATATGGAGTTCATTGAGCTTCTTGGATGGTCAGCTTTTCATCTTTCATGATATTGGAGAAGTTTTCTGTCAGCGGTTCTTCAATGATCCTCTCTGGGTTTTCTGTTTTCTCCCCCTGTTCTCGAACTCCAATCACTGGCAAATATTTGCATTTGATTGTATCCCACATAATTCACAGGGTTTCTTCATTTTTCTTCATTCTTTTTCTGATTTTTCCTCAGAGTTGTATCCAAGTGTTTGTCTTCAGTTTCACTGATCCTATCTTCCATTGTTTCAAACCTGCTCCTCAGCCCTTCTATGACACTATCCATTTCTTAAATCTTGTTGTTTATCTTTTGGATTTATAATTGTTTTTGTATGATTTCTAGCTGTGAATTTATATATTGCCACTTTATTCCTGTATTATTCTGAATTCTTTGATTGTTTTGTTTGTATTTTCCATGAATTTGTCTATTTTTTCCTCATTTTTGTCTGCTTTTTGCTTCAGCTGTTGGATAGGTCTGAGTATTAGAGATTTGAGTTCCCTATCAGGTAGTTCTAGTGCCTTTTCTTCTTCTGGAAAGTCATCTGGTGTTTTATTTTGGATGCGTACTGGAACCATCCTGTCCTGTTTTTTTAATATGTTTTGATATTGTCTGCTGTCTTTGGGACATTCAGTAGTTATTTTCTTCGTTTACTGATTGTATACTTGTTTTCTTTTTTTTCATCTTGCTTTTTTTGTTTTATTTAGTTATGTCTGAGCTGGCGGGCTGTGCATTCTTTGTTGTTTGCTCGTCTGTGGGCATGATACTTTTCACCTCCTTGTCCAATGGGCAGGGCAAGTCACTCAGCTATGGTGCAGCAGGGCAAGTCCAGCTGAATGGGAGGTGCTGGAATGAGTTGTTTGTGGCACATAGTAGGGCCAACAGGGCGGGCTGGGAATCAGTGCAAGGCAGGTTCTCTTAGGTTGTGCCTGTGCTGTTCAGAGGTGTGATGTTCAGCATCTGGTGCAAGTAGATAGGAAGGAGGGGGGAGATTGTGATGTGTGAAGCTAAGATGGGTTTTGGAAAGATGAGAGAGAAATAGGAGCCAAAAACAAACAAACAAGAAGAATGCTAAGGGAGCTTGCCATTGGAGTGGGGAGATGAGAAACTGAGAAATGGAGAAAGAGATAAAGGAAAAAAGATAGAAAAATAAAACAAAAAAAGAGAAAAAAAGTAATGCCCGCAGGGATACCACCATGTGGCTGCACAGACCGGGGAAGTAGCTTCCAAGTCTTGCAGTATAGCCCAGCTAGAAGAAGCTCCCAAGCAGAGAAAAGAAAAAGAAAACACACAAAAGAAAATTGAACAAATCAAAACAACCAAAAATGCCCTGGGTATTCCACCAATGTGGCAGTGTGGGCCTGGAAGTAGTTCCACAGTCGAGTGGTGCTTTACAGCCTTTCAAGAAGAAGCAGAGATGGCACATGGAGTCAGGTGTTTGAGCGAAATGCAGGGGAGGTGGTGAGAGATATGGATGAAACCAAAAGAAGTGGGAAAAAGCACCAACAGCAGTAAACAAATGGCACTCAGGGAGCTGGCCAGTGTGGGTGGGTAAAATCCAAGCAGCACAGGGCTGAAGCTGGTACCTCTCAGCCAAGAGACTGTGGCTGCAGAGAGCAGAGGAGGCTGAGATGGTGAATCCATCCTGTGTTATCTGATAGGGGATCTCTGCATGTATGTCTCCTCACTCTCTGTTCTCTGACAGTTTCTCTTATTCCATTTGGTGCTTGGCTGAATTCTGTATCTCTTCATTTGATTCTTAGGGTTTCAGGATTGACGTTTGTTTCTGTTTGACTTTATTTTTCATATCTTTGCTGTGGAAGAGGAACATGGTGCTTCTGTCTATAGCGCATGTGCACCAAAATTTTTAAAATTCAGGTTTGCTCTGTTTTCACTTCCTCTTACCTGGGAAGAACTGGTTCAAAGACCTGATTTAGGCAAAATGATTCTCTGTATTATTTAGAGAGGAGTGGTGTGATTTCAGAATTTCAATTGGAAAAACTGGTTCTTGTGATGGTGCCCTGAGATCATAGATAAGTTATTTTGTATTTGATTTGTATTTATTTCTACAAAGCAAGGGAGTTGAAGCAAATGCCTCTAATGTTTCTATGATTCTCTTGACAGAATTTATAAAGTCCTAAAGCTCCTGAAAATAATGGAAAGCACTATGTCAACATGAGATTATAATCAGGTACAGCTTTTCATCTTTCCCAGGGGACATCTACTGATGATTACACTCTTCACGGCTGCTATGACATCTTTGTTTCTTAGGCTATAGATGAGAGGGTTAAATATAGGGGTAAGGATGGCATGAAACATAAAGAGAGATAGGTTTAATTTTGGGGTCATAGAGGAGCCAGGCCTCATGTAGACCAATACGGCAGGACCAAAGTAGAGGCTCACCACACAAAGGTGGGAGGAGCAGGTGGCCAGTGCTTTGTTCCTGCCCTCGAGGGAGTTCATGCAGAGGACAGCAAGGAAGATGAGGGTGTAGGAGGTCAGGATGAGACTCAAGGGAATGAGGACCACCAGAAATCTTGAGACTACCACTGACTTTCCATAGGCTGAAATGTCCTCACAAGTGAGCTTCAGCAGGGCCATGACCTCACACAAAAAATGAGGAATCTCTTGGGGACAACAGATGGGGTAGTGCATGGCATAGACCATATGAATCAAGGAAGTTACTGCCCCTCCCATCCAGGACCCAATGATCATCTGTGTACAGATGGTGTGACCCATGTGACTGAGTACCGCAGTCAGTTACAGATGGCAGTGTAGCAGTCGTAGGACATAAGGGTCAGCAGGAGACACTCAGCAATCCCCAGGGTTAAGCTGAAGAAGATCTGGGTTCCGCAGCAAATCTGTGATATGGATCTCTTCCCTGAGAAGAAGTTTGTGACCATTTTGGGGACAGAAGTTGAGATTAAGGCCAAGTCGATGAGGGAGAGCTGACTGAGCAGGAGGTGCATGGGGGAGTGAAGTTGAGAATCCGACCAGATGAGGATAATGAGAACAGCGTTACTCATCACAGCTACAATGTAGACTAGAAGAATGATGCAGATGAGGATCAAAAAGTGACTGAACTCAGGCCAGAGCCCCAGGAGAATAAAATCTGTGGTGACTGTTGCATTGTCTGTCTCCATGACTGAACATTGTTGCCTTGAAAACAAGGGCAAAAACATTGTTCTATCAGATAGCATGTTCTCTTACAACTGGTCTACCTCGTTACTCCCAGGGCTTCTGTGAATATATTCATGCCAACATGCTTCCTTCTTGTGGTCTCCTCAGTATTGTGAATAATTCCTCAACATACAAGATTTTTGTTAATTAACTCTCACTGATTATTTAGTAAACTTGTATACCTACTGTAGCAAACTGCAATCACTGATAGTAATGAAATCCGAACACAGGTGCATTCTAATGCTCTATCAGTAAACAGCCAGTCAATTTGATGAAAATTTATC
>NW_004444117.1:765314-767110 GCF_000243295.1 Trichechus manatus latirostris
GGTTTGTTAACCATTGTCATAGGGCAACATGTGTACTGTCTATTGAGAAACTATTTTGTTCTGTAAACCTTCATCTAAAGTGAGAATAGCAGCACAACTGAAACAACATTATCAGTGTCACTGAACTGTGCATGTAGAAATATTTGAAGTGGTGTATATTTGGCTACGTGTATTTTCACCAAAAAAAAAAAGGTTGAGAAGGGAGAGGGTTGACAAGTCGTGGGGTTGTTAACCAATGTCATAAAACAATATGTGTACTGACTGTTTAATAAGAAACTACTTTTTCTGTAAACTTTCACCTAAAGTACAATAAAAAAAACTAAAAGAAGAAATTAACATTCTTATGTTGAGTAATTGAGATTTTGGAGTTCTTTGTTACAGAAGCAATCTGAGTACAACAGTTATAAAAGTTTTCCCCACTACTTGTTTAAAAGTCTTTTACCCATGTTATCATCTAGTACTTATATGACTCAGTTTTTTACATTTAAAACTCTAATCCATTTAGAATTTATCATGGTGTATGGTGTGTGTGGAAGAAACTAATTTTAACTTTGCAAATGCTAGTTAATTAACCCCAACCATTAAGATATGTATCTTTATCTTTCCCCTCTGATTTGAGATGTTACTTCTATTGTCTACTAAATATCCTATATATATATATATATATGTATATGGAGATATATATACATATATATACAGAGATATATATACATATATATACACATATATGTATTCATATATTTTCATCTACTTCTGAATATTCACCTGTCCTCCATTGCTATGTTATTCTACTCATGTACTAATACCCCACTCTTTTAAATATAAAGGCCTTATAACATGTTTTAATATCTGATGTGTCATGACACTCCCTTCATATTGCCTTTTTTTCCTTGGGTTTTACTGGCTAATCTTGCCTTTTTATTTATATTTTTTCATGTTGTTGTTGTGTGCCATTTAGTGGATTCCAACTCGCAGTGATACTATAGGACAGAGTAGAATTGCCCCAGAGGGTTTTCTTGGCTGTAATGTTTACAGAAGCAGACTGCCACATCTTTCTCCTGCAAAGGGACTGATGGGTTTGAACCACTGACCTTTCGGTGAGCAGCTGAGTGCTTAACCACTGTGCCACAAGGGCTCCTTTTTGTTTTTATAGTAATCTGAAAATCAATTTATTCATAAAGAATTTTGGGAAGATGGTGGTTGTGAGCAGGTCTGAGATCCTGATGCTCTCCACACAAATCCCAAGAACAATAGCTAAAAGTCTGTAATTAACCCTGTGAAAACCCTGAAATGGTGGGGGAAGGATCACAGCAAGAAGCTGCAAACTGAATCAGAGCAAGGACAAATATCAGGTGGTAGGAAAACTTCATTTTCTTATTAGTTCTACCGTTTTCTATTTTCGAACTCATTAATATATGAGTTTTATTCATTTCTTTATTCAGATTTCTTTTTGTTTACCTCATTGTTATTTTAAATAGTCTTTGAATCAGATGATTACTTCATTTAAATTTGTTTTTACATTTTGATAATACAAATACTTAATGCTACCTTTTTTTTCCTAAGACACTGCTTTAGTTATGTCCATTGGTTTGTAATGTGCTTTTATCATGTTAATTTTCTTAAAAATCTGGTACTTGTTATCAACTTTATTGAGGTGTAATTTATGTACAGTGAAAGGCACCCATTTAAAAAGTACAGACGGACTTGGGCAGATATGGCTGTGGCAGCATGCTTGTCCGTTTTCCCATTCTTGCCTATTCTGTGATATTCTTTGAATTTGGGCAGACATGGCTGTG
>NW_004444117.1:768361-783330 GCF_000243295.1 Trichechus manatus latirostris
ATGTCAATCTTAAAAGTGAAACCTTTCTAAGTAACTTAAGCTAGATATTATATGAAATGTGTTTTATTTAAGGAAAAAGGATAGTTTTGCCTTAAAGTAAAAGTAGCAGTTCCAGAGCAGTAAAAAAAAAACTAGCTATCTTTTGTCCTTCAAAATGCCTCCAACAGTTTAAACATATGTAAATGTCTTCTGTGAGTCAAGACAGTGAGGGAGGGGCAGGATCAGGCCTCTTCATCCCCCACTTCCCAGTCTCCAAGGTCCTGTAGCTCCAGGGAAGCTTTTGAAAGACCCTTTCCAGATAGGTGGAGACTTTTTTAAGATAAAAGATAAGAAAAATTGCTGCTTTGCTATAGTTATCAGAAATTGGGTAGATCCTAATCACAGAACTGTAAACAAGTTCTCTCTATTATAGGGGAACTTTAAGAAGTAAAAAAAAAATAGAAATCACAATGAGATGCACCTGAAGTGGTCTGGAAGAATGTTTCCAGCAGTAGCCAGACACTTAAGGTTATACCCGTATCAATGAATTGGTCAATTGAGCAGAGACTTTGTGATTTCCAAAGCCAGTTGATAAAATCTTTAAGGGCTAATATTAGATTGCAAAAAATATGAGAAATATTAAAAGTTGAATGAAATCTTAGAATGTTTAAATAGACTCTTCTTTCAACAACAGTCATGTTTTATGGTATACAGGCTTAAAATAATTCCAAAGACATTTTAGGCAACTTACAGATATTAAATTGAGTTTAATAGCTATTTGTCATAATTTAAGTTCATATACTTTGTCTTTTTATGCCACAAGACGATATAGATATATATATATTTAAGTCTGCTAATGAGAGTTCATTTTTGCCATTTAAAGGGATACACTATAAGAAGTATGGAACAAAGGCAACATTTAAGAGGTTTATTGAAAAAGAAATTTATTTGATATGGTCGTTTCACCTGTCTGATTAAAGTTTAATGGTTTAATTTATGAGATTTTTAGGAGTTTTAATGTTCAGTAGCATATAGAACGAAGAATTGGGTTTCTCTCTGTTAAAATAACAAAATTTTCTTTGATTTCTGAGTTAAAGGGTTAATTTATTCTTTGTTTAATCTGCCTGGAAGACAAAGGTTTGGCGTCTCATTAGAATAAGATTCCTGAGTCTGAATACTAAACCTTATGGCTTTTAGAAAAGAAAACTAAGGTTTTTACTTTAAGATCTTTGGTTAAATAACTCAAGTATTGTTTCACAGTGAACTATAATATTGCTATTTCGTTATTGTTAACTTGGTCGCAACTTTATCTTTTTGAATCTAGAGTCATCAAAGCCAATGGTTTGATTGGGGAATTCACATCATTTACCTATGAAGTTTTTTTTTATTACTATTCAAGTATTTAGAGATTTGATAATCTTGGTATATTCTTAGTATATCCTTACTGTATGGTATTTTGTCCCAAAATTATTATCCATTATATGTGAAACTCTTTAAGTATTGTTAATGGCTATATTTAGAAATATTTTTATCTAAATTTTTTTTAACTGATTTTATTTGGCCTTTACCTTATGCTTATAATTAATTTCTATCAGGTCTTTTACTATTAAGAATATTATGTTTATGAATTAATCATGGCCATATTAAGTTTTGTCATCAACAAATAAGTTTTTACTTTGCTGATTTGCTGAGAAGGTTTGACCAAAATATCTCAACGAAAAGATGGACTATACTGGACTTGCTAAAAGGACTGTGACTAGACTGAATAAAATTTCCAGAACTCCTACGCAGAAGCTGATGTGTTCATAGACTGAGGCTGATCCATAATCACGTGGAACAGAAATTACATAAGACTGAGTACACTAAAGGAAACTATGGTTTTTTAAAATATTGCTGATATTTTAAGGTGCTAATTTCTGGATATAAGAAATCATTCTCCTTTCTCCTAAATTATGTAACTAATGGGTTTAGATATTGTAACTCTTGAATTAAAAGTTCCTGTTGGTAAACTTAGCCAAGTTGTAGATATCATAACCAGAGAACTGTCTGAAATTTGAGCTATGATTTTACAAAATAGAACAGCATTAGATTTCCTGTTAGTCTGTGCCTTAATAGATAAATGTTGCTGTACTTATATTAATACTCAATCTGAGGTTTTGCAGAACGTAGTTGCTGTTGAGGCACATGAAAAGCAGTTACTGATGCTACTTATGTAGAAACAAAACACCCACGAGATTTGTTTCCTTGGTTCAAAGACCTTAGGGTCATGGTTTCATTGGTTATTTCAGGCAAGTGGCCTAATAGTATTGTCAGTGTTTCTGTTTTATTTCCTAGTTTGCTGTATGGTGCCTGGGATCTTAAAAAACCAGATGATGTCCAATTTCCATTTATTGAACATTTTTGATAAAAAATTCTATATCAAGATCATGATCCAAAGGAAAGAATGCTGAGAGAGTTGTATATAATTCTCCTGGAATCCAGATTTCTGGTTTTCATGGAGGTTGAGGTAACCCACACAGGACATCACCTTTGGGTGTACTTTTGAACCCTGAGCTTTGAGAAAAAAACTGGTTCCTGAAGAAACTTTGAGTCGAACAATGCTCCGGATAAACTAATAAGACCATTTTGCTCTGGGTATTGAGTTTTTTTTTTTTTTTTTAAGAATTCAGTCGTTTTAGGAAACTAACTTCAAAGATCAGACTGAGAGTTATGTTTAGGGTAAGTTAGTAATTACTTTAATCAGTCTTTAAGACAATGTCGTATGAAATATCTATCATGTTTGTAATCAAACTGTCACCCTCTTATGATGCAGAAAATTATGTATCTTAAAGAAACCAGATTCTCAGAGGAGACTGACTTTATGGCTCAAACTCTGTTTTGTCTTTGGTTCCATTTCTGCTTGAGAAAGTGACTCATGACTGTTAACAGGTAAACCAAGGAGGGACTGCTTGCCCTTGGGAAGAACACTTAGTATGTTTTAAGCAGACTAACTGAGGACCTCCTACAGGAGAAGTCCATCCTGTACTATCTTGCTAATCATTAGTTCTCTAATGGAAACTTTGTTATCACATGTAAATTTTTCTGTATTTTCTGTTTCTTCTAGACAAACTTTGTGTGCTGCTTGTGGATGTATGTTTCTGTGTGATACATCCAACTATAATAATTTAGATGATCCCTTTCCAACTGATAGTGAATTTGTGTGGGCAATCACTTGTTTAGATTCCTGACAAATGTGTGGGCAATGCACTCTGAGAACTTTAGAATTATCTGTAAGTATTCATAGTAATTATGTTAGTAAATTCTGAAAAGATAATGTTAAAATTGTAAAATGAAAGTCAGAAGAAAACCCATTGGTCCAACACTCAGGATATGGTTGGTAGCTTTATTTCCTACCTGTGGTAGTTGAATTGGAGAAATCTTTAAGAAAATTTGTCAGTCACTATGGGACAATTTAACAGATGAGATGGAAGCACAACAGTGATCTCTGATCTCATAAGCCAAGGTGACATAAGATAACAAAATAGCCTTAGATTTTTTTTTTATTAGTGTAGTCTGTGCTGTAGCAAATACCTATTGTTGCTTTTGGATAAATAACACAGGAGAAGTAGAACAAGATATACATAGAATTGGACAACAAGCTACTAGGTTATACACTGTAACACCCTTATAAACACCAGATTTATTTGGTTGGTTACCGTCAGGAGTAAGTACATGGGCTACATCATTACTGCAAGGGATAGTAATATTCTTGGTCTGCGTACTGATAGTATTAGGCATAATGAAATTTATCCTCTATTGTCTTACACACCTAAAGGGCAAAAGAAGGCCTCGGGCTAAAATGTTGATGTACATTGAGTCTTCTCACTCCAGCAATGCGACTGATGGGAGCATCGCTCTCACTTAATAATCTGGTGAAGAACCAGATGGTATCCGGTGGAAAACCAGCACCATGAGCCTGCAATGGCCACCATCTAGGAACTCGACTAAGTCCAGGTATTGATCACCGATGTGTTATCTCCAATCTCAGATCAAAAGGAGGGAATGATTTAGAAATAATATTTGGAATCATTATTCCCTGAACTTGAACATGGAGAACTGTGACCCAGCTGGGGCTGGGCTCTTACAGACTTGCAGAGACACATCAACTGGGCCCTGAGATAGGCAATAGATGGGACAATCTCAGAAATTATCTTAATGAAGTTTTCACAAAAGCCCATCAAACAGAACACAAAAGACTTTCTACTCATCTTTTTCTATTAGCATTTAGGGAATAGAAATTTATTGGACCAATGAAGACCCTCCTGAATCTCGTTACTGAAACCTGTACCAATGATTGTTAAAAAAGACAATTCAAAATGTAGGATCACAATTTCTAGGCAATCTGTGAAAAGGTGAAGCTTTCAATGGTTTTACCCATTTGTGATGTTAATATATACTGATGACTCTGTAATTGTTCCTGGGACTCAGGCAGACATGGCTGTGGCAGCATTCTTGTCCGTTTTCCCATTCTTGCCTTTTCTGTGATATTCTTTGGACTCAGGCAGACATGGCTGTGGCAGCATGCTTGTCTGCTTCCCACTTTTGTCCGTTTGAATATATGCCAAATAAAACTTTCTTTTTTACTTTAAATAAATAAATAAAAAGTACAGACAGATGAGCTTTGAAAAATGTATATACTCATGTAACCATATCACAATCAAGATATAGGCTAGAGGTCAGCCAACTTTTTTTTGTAAAGATTCACATAGTAAATAGTTTAGAATTTGTGCATCATATGGTCTCTGCCACAATTACTTATCCAGTCACTGCAGTATAAAAGTAGCCTTAGAAAATACATGAACAAATAAACATGTTCATATTTCAATAAAACTTTATTTACAAAAAGAGGTTGTGGGCCATAATTTGCCATCCCTGATATAAATCATTTCCATCATTTCAGAAAGTTTCCTCTTGTTACTTTGTGGTCAATACCTTTCACTTCTAGACTGAGGCAACCATTGATCTGCTTTCTGTCACTAAAGGCTAGTTTTGTCTGTTTCAAAACTTCATATAAATGGAACCATACAGTATATCCTCTTTTATGTCTGACTTCTTTCACTAAACATAATACTTTTTGAGATTCATTCATGTTATTATAGATATTGTTGTTACCTGCCACTGAGTCAACTCTGACTCATAGCAACCTTATGTACAACAGAACAAAACATTGCCTGGTCCTGCGTCATCCTCACAATCTCCAGCATGTTCAAGTCCATCATGTGCCTATTACACCAAAGCATCTCACTGAAGATCTCCCACACCCTTGTTGGCTCTCTATTTCAGCAAAAATGATTTATCCATCCTCATGATGTGTCCAAAGCAAGTGAGTTGGACAATGTTCTGTTATGATCCATAAGGTTTTCATTGACTAATTTTCAGAAGTAGATCACCAGGCCTTTCTTCCTAGTCTGTCTTAATCTGGAAGTTTAGCTGAAACCTGTCTACCATGGGTGATCCTACTCATGTTTGAAATACCTTTGGTATAGTTTCCAACATCATAGCAACATGTAAGCCACCACTGTGCAATGAACTGATAGACAGGTGGATTGTGGGTATTAGTAGTTTATTATTATTTATGTTTTTGGCTGACTAGTATTCCATTTATCTGTTTATGGACACTAGGTTGCTCCTATTTTTCAACATTATTAATAAACCATCTATAAACATTCGTGTACAAGTCTTTGCATGGACATATGTTTTCATTTCTCTTGGATAAATATCTAGAAATACAACTAAAAGGCCATATGGTAAGTGTAATTAACTTTCTTAAGAATCAAGCTGTTTTTGAAAATGTTTGCAACATTTTATAATAAAACAAACAATAAATGAGAGTTTCAGTTTCTTCACATCCTCATCAATAGTAAGTAGTCCATCTTTTTAATTTTAGCCACTCTAGTGGTGCAAACAGTTAAGACACTCAGAAGCAAAGTGAAAGGTTGGAAGTTTCAGTCCACCTAGAGGCTCCACAATGAGATACCACTTCATTCCCACAAGGATGGCTAAGATTAAAATAACAGAAAGTAACAAATGTTGACAAGGATGCAGGCAAATTGGAAACCTTACCCTTTGTTGATGGGAAAGCAAAATGGTACAACTGTTGTGGAAAACAGTGTAGTGGTTCCAAAAAAAACTAAAAATAGAATGCAGTATGACCCAACAATCCCACTCCTAGGTATATACCCAAGGGATTTGAGGGCAGCAATGGAACAGACATATGTACACCAATGTTTATTTATACTATTCCAAGGCTTTGTCTTCTTTATTAAAACTAATTATATACCTGTTAAATTATTCTTTGCCTTCTACACTTTTCTGTTTTTTTTTCAAATTCTGATTTCTACTCTTTCATAAATTTCTCACATTTAAGCTCATTTTATGCATTTGGTTACAGTTTCTTCTGCTCTGTAGCCATATTTTTCTGGCTTGCTTTTATTTTTCTATTGGCATATTACTTTGTTCATTGTCCTTTATTCTATCATAATACATTTGTATAAGTTTTGATTTAAGTATATTTCTGTTACTCATGTTTAAATGAGATGAGTAAGCTTAAATTTTAAGAAGTTAAGAAGGTAAGAAATGGAATAAATTTAGAAAATAAAAGAATTTTTGTAGATAAGAGAAGATATTAATAAAATTAAAGATACAATGGAGAGGATGATAAAGCTAAATTTTTTTAAAGATATTGTTAAAATTGACAAACTTCAGGCAATTGATCAAAGAAAAAAGAGGAGACACACATACACACACAAAAAAAAATTAGAGATAAAAAAGAGGGCAGAAGTATAGACAAAATAAAGATTAAAAACAACAATAAGATATTAATTTCTTATAAACTTTACAAACTTTATGAAATGTACCACTTAATATATATACTTATATACATAAAACTAACCAAAAGCAACTAAAAAATAGAAAACATGAATAATCTATAGTTATTTAATAAATTGAATTAATAGGTTAAAGTATTCCCATAAAGAAAATACTAGGCCAGTTATACCAAATGGAATACCAGATGCTTGACTGGATAAGAAAGGTTTGATCATTTACTCACACTTTATGCTAAAATTATTTCCAGAGGGATCAAACTCTAAACAGAAAAATCTATTCTGTAAATGGACAGGAAGCAAGCACTGACAAGTTTGTTTATACTATTTGAAAGTGGAAGGTCTTTCTATGATAACATAAGATCCTGAAACTAAACCACAACCTCCACCAAATTGAGCCCAGAACAACTAGACTGTGCCTGGTTACCACCACTGACTGCTCTGGCAGGGATCACAATAAAGGGTCCCAGACAGAGTGGGAGAAATATGTAGAACAAAATTCAAATTCACACACACACACACACACACACACACACACACACACACGCACACAGAAGACCAGGCTTGCTGGTCTGACAGAGACTGGAAAAATTCTGAGAGTATGGCCTGCAGACACCTTTTTAACTCAGTACTGAAGTCACTCCTGGGGTTCACTCTTCCGGCAATGATTAGACAGGTCTATAGGGCCAACAATAACATGCATGAGGGACATGCTTCATAGTTCAATCACGTGTAAGAGACTAATAGGGACACCGGCCCAAAAGCAAAGACGAGAAGGCAGGAAGGGACAGGAGAACTGAACAAATGGAAACAGGGACCTTGGGTAGAGAAGGGGAGAGTGTTGACACATCTCTTCTTTGGCAACTAATATCACAAAACAAATGTGTATTAACTGTTTAATGAGAAACTAATTTGCTCTGTAAACTGTCACCTAAATCACAATTTAAAAAAAGGTATATTTTTTGGTGTGTCGATTCTCACCAGAAAAAAAAAAATCAAACTAAAAAAAACCCAAAAAACACAAATTTGATGCTAACAATGGAATTCTACATAGCTCTAAAGATGAATGAGTTAGCGTATGTGTATTAATAGATGATCATTTCTATTCATTCATGTTTTCTTTCATTCAGCTAATACTTATTGAGCACATCCTGTGTGACAAGCATTCTTCTAGGCTCTGGGAATACACCAGTGACCAAAATAGAAACATGCCTGCCCTCCAGATGCTTAGCATTGTAGAAATGAACAAACATACACACACAATAAAAATATGCAACGTGTCATATAAGTGCTATGAAGAAAAATGAAAAAGGAAAAGGTAACCTGGAGTGCCTCAGGGGGCAGACTGTTCTTTGTGTTAGGTTGTTTAGAGACAGCTTCAGTGCCATAGTGGTATTTGAAGAGATAGAGATCTCAAGGAGATGAGGGAGGCGGTTGTATTTGGGGTAGCAGTATCCCAGGTAGATGGAGCCCAAACACACAGAATTTGGGTGAGTGTGGTTAAGAGTCTTTACATTTTTGTTGCATTGAAAAAAAAAAAAAGATTTGGAAACCTTATTCAACAAATGGAAGGACAAAAATCTTCAGCTTTTGAAGCCCTGAGTGAACTGTAATTATTAAAAACAAAGCATGCAAACAGGAAGACAATGAAAAATTTTGCTACCAAATCAAGGGAAGAGTTAATTAAATGAAGAGGGTTCAGATGGTACATTAGATTTAAATTCAAAATTCTACAATTATGATCTGGGGTATCTCAACATATGGGAAAAATTTTATGATGGAACTCCTGTTTTTAATTAGATACATGTATATTTGTAATAACATGGAATAAAATTGAGAAGACCAAATTTGATTTTGCAGCATTTTAATGTGGCAAAACATTAAAAAGAATCGCAGAGACAACTTACGCGGTAAGTTTGTCTTGTGTAAAGCTTCGTTGCATAAGGCACTCTGAAAGAGGCAAAAAGACGGTAACTTTAAAAATATTGTACTGACCATTTTTTGTCAAACTGTGTAAAATTTTACATAAAATGTTATGACAAAATTTTGGCAAATTATAGAAATATATATTTTAATTATAAAAAAAGAATAGACAATAACCTCCACTGAGAATTTGTTTTGAGCTTACCAGGTAACTTGGCACCTACAGAGTTTTTCCCTAGTAAAAAAAACTCATGACCTTTAAAGAAGAGTCACTTGAAGGTATCAATAATTTTAAGCTCATTAATCATAACATGCAATTTTGACAAAGATTTCAGGAAATTCTATGAAAAGTTAAAGATAATAAGACCAAATTGAGATAATACATCTTCAGAAAACTATCAATATTATTGTGTTAGAGACATGTATGACTAAGAAACTGATTAAAGAATGTAAATGCCTACCAAAAATAATAATTTTGTTTACATTTTATTTTTTAAACTTTAGGCAATCAACATAATGATTTTATTTAATTTTGCTTTAATACATGCATATATGTTTTTGTTATTTTTAGAAAGAATTTTTTTGAAAATAATTTTAATAGAACTATAAGTAATTCAGTGTCATAAAAACAAGCTGTTGGTCAGTAAATAAATATTTCTTGAATTATTATTTTAATTATTTTTAGTGTATTATTTCACTGTCCAATGTATCCAAGTTATAATTATAATGTATATTATCATTCTCTATATATGGGTCTGAATTTGAATGTTCTAAAAGATGTTATTAAACTGAGTGAGCAATTGTCTCAGACTCCTGTGGTACTTAGTCCTCCTGTTTCACTGCCACTCTTTCAACCAACACCTATGGGAAATTCACAGTGACTGGTTAACTGAGAAGGAAAAATCACAGATGGATCTCCATGAAAAACTGGGACCAACCAAAAGTGGATGGCTTCTTCACTCTGCCCTCAGTCTTCAGAAGACCTGAAAGATACAGCGAAGAAAAAGAAATAAATATTCATACTTTATGTGGAGATAGAGATGTCCCAAAGTATGGATCTATCCTGGATAGTCTGGCCAGAGTTTTGGAAAGAGCATATTTAGAAGATTGGTCACAAGGACACCTGGGGGAAGAGGTAGTTGGATGGATTTCTTGAAATGGGCATAGTGTAAAGATATTTAATGTGCATTGTAAATACCCATCGGAGGGCATCTGCTGTGGAGGAGGCCTAAATAATTATGCTGTCAGATGACTTATCCTGTTGACATTGGTCAGCTTCTATCCCCAGATAACCTAGTGTTTACTCAATGGGCTCACATTCAAAGTAGTCATGAAGACAGGGATGGAGGCTATGCGTAGGCTCGGAAGTGCGTACTTCCAAACACCAAAGCTGATCTGGCTGCAGTCACTGCTGAGTACTCAACTTGCCAACAGTGGAAGACAATACCAAGCCTCTTATATGGCATTCTTTCTTGGGGAAACCTGCCAGCCATCTGTTGGAAGGTTGATTACATTGAATCTCTTTTTATCAAGAAGTGGCCAGGAATTTGTTTTCAAGTTTTGGGTACAAGTGTGTTTTCTCTGACCAAAGTACTTCCGACAATACCCTATTCATGGACTTACAGGATGATTTATCTAGCACCAATATATTTCACACAATATCACCTTCAAGCAGAGATCAGATTTTACAGCAAAGGAAATCTTTGGCTCTGAACTGAATGAATTAACTTCTATGGATTTCACTGGTGGTAACATGTACATGGAAGGAGCTAGTTTGATGAAATGTGGAGTAGCCTACTAAAGGAACAATTACTATATCAGTATACACAAAAGCCAGTGAGATTGGGGTTTGGCCAATTTATGGGGCTATCCTTCCTCATAGCTAAAATACTTGTGTCTTGAGGTCAACGGGTGGAATTGGCAGTGGCTCCTGTCACTATTTCATCAAATGAGCCACTGTTTCCTGTCCCTGTGGATGTCTTAGTGCCCAAGGAAAGAATGTGTCATCCAGGGAAGTCAGTCATTGTTTTGATGAATGGGAAGCTGACAATGCTTCCTCATGCCAATAGGCAGAGCAGAGGTCACTGTATTGACAGTGGGATAAGGAAGACCATGTTTAGTACCCAAGGTTTTTTTTTTTCAGGGGTATTTCTTAGTATTTATTCCTTTGTGCAATATTCCTAGTGAACAGAAAACTGTAGCAACTCAATAAAGACCATTAAAGATTCAGATCTTGCAGTGATGAATATTTAGGTCATCCTGGTAATTAAAGCACCCCATCCAGCTGAGATCTGGGAGAAAGTAAGAAGCATTTAATATGTCATAGAAAAAAGGCAACTATGACTACCAACTTATATCTTACAACTAGCTACAGATTTGTAGACTCATGCCTTCATTATATTTAGAAAGTTTTCTGTCATTATTTCTTCAAATGTCCTTTCTGCCCTTTGCTCTCTCTCCTTCTCTGGGATTCCTACAATGAATATTTTAGTTCCCTTGATGTTATCACACAGTTACATTAGGCTTTGCTCAGCTTCTTGATCCTTTTATCTATATACACTTCAAGCTCAATAATTTCAATTGACTTACCCTCTAGTTTACTGATGCTTTCATCTGCCAACTCAAATCTGCTGTTGAGTCCTTCTAATGAATTCTTAATTTTATTTATTTTTTCAGCTCCAATATTTCTGTTTGGTTCTTCTTTTAGTGTCTATTTCTTAATTTATATGTTTATTTTATTCATGTATTGTTTTTCTAATTTTCTTTAGTTCTTTTAGTTCTTTGAGCATGTTTAATACTGTTGTTTTAAAGTCTTCTAATTGTCAATTATCCATTGGTCTATAGAGTCAATTTATCTCCCTTTGTCTTGTTGATGAGTTATCATTTCCAGCTTCTTTGTATGTACTATGATTTTTTGTTGTTGCTGTTTGTTCTTCCAGGTGGAACATTAGAATATTATATTGTGTTACAACAGAGAGTCCCTGATGGAGCAGGAGAAAGGTGGGGTGCAGAACTCAAATTCTAGTAAAAAGACCAGATTTAATGGTCTGACTGAGATTGGCAGAAACCCAGAAAGCATGGCCCCTGGGCTCTCTGTCAGCCCAGAACTAAAACAATTTCCAAGGCCAACTCCTCAGACAAAGATTGGACTGGACTGTGGGACATAAAATGATACTTGTGAAGAGTGTGCTTCCTAGCTCAGGTAGATACATGACAGTAAATGGGCAGCTTCTGTCAGGAGGTGAGATGAGAAGGCAGAGAGGGTCAGGAGCTGGTTGAATGGACATGGGAAATCAGGGATGGAAAGGAGGAGTGTGCTGTCACAGTATAGGGAGAGCAATTAAGGTCACATAACAATGTACGTACAAATTTTTGTATAAGAGACTAACTTGAAATGTAAACTTTCACTTAAACTACAATAAACAAAAATAAATGAATGAATAATATTATATTGTGTTAGCTTTCTCAGTCCCCCAACATACATGGTACTTTTGAAAGTGCTAATTTCTTCAAGAAGTTTGTAGACAGGAACAGCCTTCAGTCTTTGCTCCGTACTATCTTCCCTGTTCTGTGAGAGCTCCAATTCAGGCCAGATTAAAGTTTCAATCATTCAGGCAGCTCCCAGACCAATCAGGATAAACACACTGAATAGTCTTCCAACAAAATATGTCCTGTTCACTTCAGAGCCAGAAATTGGTGACTTCTTTGTGAATACTAGCCATGGTTTGGCTTCAGCTTTGCTGTGGCTGTCTGGCTGCTTTGCAAAGAGAGGGAGGAGTGAGGACAGTAAAAATTTAGGTTTATCTACTGTTAAAAAGTTGACTTTTTCTTGCTTCAATTTGCAGGTTATTGTTGCAGTCCTCTGCCTACTTTTTCAGAGTTCTTACAGAGTTGAGTACAGATTTCTAGTTGCTTTTCTTGGTGCTCTTGTGGGAGTGTCTGGAGCATAGGCCTGCTCCTGCCACCATCTTCCCAGAAGTCTCTTTCTTCCTTTTTAATGTAGAGATTTAGAGCTATAAATTTAACTGTAAGCTCTGCCTTTATGACATCCCATAGATTTTAGTATGTTGTGCTTCCATTTTCATTCATCTTTAATAACTATTTCTGATTCCTCATATGATTTCTTTCTTGACTCACTGGTTGTTTAATAGTGTGTTTTTAATTTAATGTGGTGGTTACATTTTTTGTATTAGGGCAGTTAAAATTGGAAAAAGACTCTGTCATCTGGCCATGTTTTAAGTCCTCCTTGCTACTTTGTTTTACTCAGGGTCCCAGCAGTAATGAGAACTCTCACTCAGAGGTTAATTAAAGAATTGTAAAGGGATGATATGCAGAAGTATGGAGAGGAGCCAAGAAAACAACAAAGGAAAATAAAGCATCCAGGAGCTAGTCTTAGTTGGAACACCACCTCCTCTGAACCTGAAGGTCAGGAGATGGAGTGATGTGGACAGAACAAGGAGAGCACAGCAGCCATTGGACAGGGGCTGCCCACAGGATCTGTGTCCTTTGGTGGAGGAATGCAACCATTTCTCAGACCTAGACTGGTATGGGCAGGGTCATACATATTCTAACCGTTTTTCTCTCTTGCCTTGCTTCCTTGCCTCTCATGGACTCAATCCAACAGGAAGTCAAAAAACAAGGGAGTCAGGGTAATGCAGTCTGGAGGGAGTCGATAGGAGGGCAGGCAATGGATCTACAGGGTCAAAAAAAGACTAAGGAGCACAGACTCTGGTAGCAGCAACACTTACTGCTCATCAAATGTCTAGGTGCTCTCCTGTCCCTGGGCCCCTGCAGTCGTATTGTAGCTGTGTGACTAGATCTGTCCAATGAAATGTGAGACAGAAGTACTGTGTCCTTTCTGAACCCAGACAGTTATGACTGCTATTCTTCCAACCCCCTCAAAGCTGTCCTTGACACTTCACTATTCATTTTCTCACAACAAATTTCTCCACAAATCATGCTATCTACCTTTGAGATACATCCAGAATTGGACCACTTCTCACCATCTGATGTACTTCCACCTCAGTTCAAACTTCCACCATCTTTCATCTTGAATATTGCAGTTGTTTTCTAATTGACTTACCCATTTACCTCTCACTCCCCTCGAGTCAGAGTTGGATTATGTAATTCCTCCAATGGCTTCCCATTTAAACCAGAATAAAATATGAAGTCCTTGTCAGAGCCCTCAGGGTTCTAGAAAACCTGCTGTTCTCTGACTGCCATACCAGCCTCATCACTGTCCCGGGAATATGCATGCCCATTTCTAACCTAGAGTTGTTTCTATTATTGTTCTTCCACTGGAACAATCTTTCTCCAATATGAACATGACCCTCCCTACTTCATTAAAGTCTCTGCTCTAATGTCCCCATATCAGAGAGGCCTTCCCTGAACACACTATAAAATAGCACCCCATCTCTCTCTAGCTTTCCCTCTTCCATTTCCTTTCTTCATTGTGTTTGTTACCATGTGACATATTGAATATTTATTTGTTTTTTTATTGCTTGTGTTTCCCAACTAGAATGTGTAAGCTTCATGAGAGTGGTCATTTAGTTGTCACCAGAAAATCACCTGTTCTCTACCATGATTCTTCTTACTCAAACTTAGAGCTAAACGAGGCGTACTGAACAATTATTGGAAGAAGCAAGACCTTAATCAACCACTCATGTTTTGTAGGAATCTGAGTTACCAAGATCTTTCCTATGTAGATTTATATCCCTTTGGCTTTCGATATATAGGTGAAATTATGATTCCAATGTTCTGATTTGTCAAACAAGTCTTATCTAATTTGTCTCTAGGGTCAGAGAAAGAAATTTGAAAATTAGAAGAAATTTCCTTCAGTTACCTTCTGGTCATCCCCTGCCTCCCTTCAGTGTTCCTTTACCATTTGTAGCACCTTGGAGTCTCTGGGGTCCTTAAGTTATGGTTACTTTACCTTTCAGAAAAGCTAATTTTCCTATATCCTATCCTAGTAGGGCTCTAGTTTCCATCTCAAAACTCATTTAGTTACAAAATTTCCTGCTCATAAGATATTTATTAATCATATATTTTTACAACATATCCATTTACAGAAGAAATTTGAACTTTCCTACAACAAAGGCTATGGGCACAGTTGTTGTTGTTAGGTGCTGTTGAGTAAATTTTGACTCACAGCAACCGCATGTAACAGAGTAGAACTGTCTCGTAGGGTTTTTTTTTTTTTTTTTT
>NW_004444117.1:783462-798747 GCF_000243295.1 Trichechus manatus latirostris
GCAGTACAATTGTTAAAGTAGATAAATATAATTAAAATTAAAAGAATGAAACAAAGCCAAAGAACCACGATTCTATTAGGATGGAATCATGTTTCTCTTGAATGATTATGTATTCACTTTTTAAAAATTTAATGGTCCCTCCTCAACTCACTTTTCATAACTCATCTTATGAAAAGATACTCCTCCACAAGTACATGATCTGAAGTATAAGACAGGCGTCTTCCGTTACAGCCATCTTAATAACACTTTGCAGAGATCTTCACAATATTAAAATGTTCATTGCTATGACTTTCATATAAAAATAGAATTCTTTATTAAAACTGTCTAACTTAAGTAACATGCTTATGAACAAATTGTTTAAACTGAAACCCTTCAGCTAGAACTATCTTTCCTCATTAATTATTCTTTCCTTTTTTCTAGTGTCATCTTCTAAACAAAGTCTTATCTGTAATTCCTCCTTAGTGAGCCAGAATATTGTGACGCCACCAAGTGTGGGTGGTGAAAGTCCCATGGTATACATTAATACCTCTTCCCACACTCCACATTATTTGAGATGGCTGAAAGATAATTTTCATTCTTCATTAAAGTAGTATGCTGGCAAAGTTTTAAGAGAAGTTTCAAGGGTCGCTCCTTAAACTAGATTCCCCCAAACATAAGTCATTATTCTAGAAATTCTGGAGGGGCTAGTTTTAATACTGCTATCATGCTTGAATCTTGACATCAAGATCATCATGTTTTCCAAAACTTAAGCATTTGTGTCTGCATAATAAAATGTCCAGTTGACAGCTTTTGAGACAGTGAGGGTGAAGATGTTAGTGGCCCTTTTGAGTGTTTCCTATTCACTGAAAAACTGGCTTCTATTTCTGTTATTCATTCAGTCATTAAAAAGCACATTTAATTAGTTCCTACTGTTCTATGTATCTATATAGAATATATTAAATTTTTGTACACGTAGCAACATTTTGGAAACAACTATAATGTATCCTGCCTAAAATTTTATTTTATGTTGTAAATATTTTAAGTGATTCATACTTTTATTATTATCATTTAGTCCCCTTTTTTTTTTTTTACTATTCTATTTACTCATTTCTGTGTGCTTAAAACTTCTCAATTATAGAATATTGATTCCAACTCATAGTGACCCCAGGTGCTCATTAGGGTTTTCATGGCTGTGACTGTTTGGAAGCAGATCACCAGGACTTTCTTCCAAGGCACTCCTGGAAGATGTTTGAACCACCAACCTTTCAATTAGTAGCTAAATGCTTAACCGTTTGTGCCACCCAGGGACTTTATTCCAAACATAAATAAAACTTTATTCCCTACTATTTCTGAAAGTAATATCATTAGTTTTTGCTAACTACCTTAACCCATCCTACATTATAAAGAAATAAAGAAACTTTAAGAGTGGTAAATTATTTTTTAAGGCTGATCTAGAGAAGTAACTAAGTCAATAAACAGATCAGGGGCTCCCATGTTTGGTACACCTGAGAATCATTGGAATGTCTGTCAGACAGATTCCTGAGCCCCTCGTCCGTGGATTCTGATTCTGTAGATCCAGGATGGGCACAGAACTATATGTTTAGCAAAACTTACAAGTGATTCTAATTCAAGTGATCAGAGACTCACTCTTTGGAAACACTGACACAGACTGGAGTTTGCACTTTTATAGGATTAAGAGGAATTAACATCCTCTTATGTAGAACAAAACAACACTGCAAACTCACTTGATTCTCAACAATCTATCATTATTCCTTTTCATTTAACCAATGGATCCTTCTGAGGTACTTTCTTTGTGCTAGGTAATGTTATCAATGTTAGGGGTGCAGACAAAGTCTGTCCTTCTCTCATAGAACCAATGTGAAGCTTGTTACATATTAAAGTATCCATGACCATTAAGTAAGAATGGTAGAGAGGATCGATAGATATAGTCCCTGTCTTTCAACAGTGTGGCTTCTAAAACAATTAGTTTAAAATTCCAGAACGGAAAGAAAAAATAGGTTTAAACATTTTTCTACAGATGAAGAAAAAAATGTAGGTAAGATTAGTTGACTTTTCTAGGCCCTCACAGATGTTGTTTATTAGTTGACAGCTTGTCCCTCTGCTGGTGCGTCTCCATATTGTCTGTAGCAGATGGTATTTCTACCCTCTACCTGGAGGACTGACACCAGTCTATCAACTTTTTCAGTGCACTTAGAACTTCCTTGTTCCTGAGGCTGTAGACAAGGGGGTTCAGGAGAGGGGTAAGAACTGTACCAAACAGAAGGAGACCCTGATTCAGCTTTGGAGTCTTGGCAGCACCGGGTCTCATGTAAATGCACATACCTGGATCAAAATAGAGACCCACCACACAGAGGTGAGAGGAGCAGGTGGCCAGAGCCTTGTCCCTGCCTTCTGGGAAGTTCATTCGGAGGACAGCAAGGAAGATGAGAGCATAAGACAACAAGATGAGTGATAAGGGCAGCAGCAGAACTAGGACACTTGTCACCACCACTGCCTTCTCATAGGCTGAGATGTCCTCACAGACAATCGTAAGGACAGCCATGACTTCACAGAAAAAGTGGGGGATCTTTCTGGGGCTGCAGATGTGGAAATGCAAGGTGAACACAGTGTGGCCCAGGGAAGTAAGTGCCCCTCCAGCCCAAGACATGGCAACCATCTGCAAACAAACTCGAGAACTGATGATGACCGAGTACCTCAGGGGATTACAGATGGCTACATAGCGATCAAAGCACATGAGAGTTATGAGGATGCATTCAGCAATGGCCACAGTCAAGGAGAAGAAAATCTGGGTCCCACAGGCCAGGAATGAGATGCTCTGACATCCAGAGAAAAAGTTGGCCGCCATCTTGGGGACAATTCTACAGGTCAAAGTCAAATCCATTAAGGAGAGCTGACTAAGCAGTACATACATGGGAGTGTGGATCCCGGAATCAAACCAGATGAGGAGGATCAGAAGAGTGTTGCCAGTGAAGGAGGCCGTGAAGATTAGGAGGATGATGGAGACCATGGCTGTGATGTGTCTAAACTCTGGGAAGAAGCCTAGGAGGGTGAAATCTGTGAATTCTGTCTCATTCCATCTCCCCATGGCTCTCTGTGATGACAACAGAAAAGAAAGAGATTTGTAAAAATTCTCATAGAAGCGAAGCAGTTTGTTATTAAATTTTATTTTCAGAACAATATTATAACAACAGTGACAAATATTAAAAATAATCCTTTGAATGAATTCTTAATATTCTTCCTGTACTAATTGCCAATCCTTGTCCATGCGTTAATGGACTTTATAAACCACGGAGATCGTAGTATATAATGCATTCAATGTACTTTTCTTTATGAGAGGTGTTTTCATATTACGACAAACTTCTATAATTATAACTTTTTTATGACTGTAAAATCTCTAATTCCCTATCTTCCAGTTTTTTGCTGTTTTAGAAAACGATGTCATTTCTGGTTTTGTGTGGTTAATTATTTTCATCTTTTCAGTAAAAATTTTGAGGAAAAATTTACACTTTTTTCTGGGTCAACTATTATAGACTTTACTTGGTCATAGAAAAACATTGCCAATTTAATTTATAGGAGGATTTTTCAAATTTTTAAAATGCTCCTGCTTTTTCTGTCTCTGGGCATCATAATTTAAGGATAAACTGATCATTAGAACTGTGCTTCATATTATACACATTTATGGCTAGTTAAATTTTTAATGTAATTGTCCCAATTTTCTACCCAGGGAAAACACTCATTTTGTTTACATGATCTATAGTACATTCACAGGAGCCCTGGTGGCACAGTGGTTAAGAGCTACGGCTGCAAACCAAAAGATTGGCAGTTTGAATCCACCAGCCGCTCCTTGGAAACCCTAAGGGGAAGTTGTACTCTGTCCTATAGGGTCGCTGTGAGTCAGAATTGACATGATGACAACAGGTTTATAGTACATTCAGATTAGTATCAATAAGGGAGAATATTTTCTTTCTATGTGACCTTGTAGGGTTTTCTACTGACAAATTTATACTATTCTTTTTTTCCCCCCATTTATTTAGCACTTGCTATATCCCAGGTGTACTATTCTTAAATACTTGTTACAGCAGTTATGTGCATGACAGGCACATGGAAAAACTTTAGGGCTCGTTTTTCCCCCAGGTTTCCTGACTTTTTCCTTCTTAGACTTTCTTAGCTGTATATACTGTTATTCCCTGGTACATGTACAACATTTTAAACATCTGCATGTTTTGCCTAATTATAACAAAGAGAAACACACTCAACTCTTCCCATGAGGCTGATATAGCCTTGTTACAAAAACCTGACAAGAACAGTACAAGAAAGGACAATTGCTAGCAAATAGTACTTATAAGTTTCCAAAACACTTAAAAAGAAAAAAGAGCAAATTAACTTCAGCAATGTATTAAAAAAAAACATAATTATTTGAATTTAATGCAAGGCAAGATTAACAATAGAACATTCATAAAGTTAGTTCCCCCATGTTAAAACCAATTAAAGAGAAAAATTATATGCTGTTTCCATTAGATTAAAAAATGATAAATTTTATCTCCATTAGATTAAGAAAATGATAAAATTTACCACTGCTTTATGATTTAAAAAACACTCCTAACAAACTAGTTGTTGTTAGTTGCCATTGAGTTATTATCAACTCCTGGCGACCTCATGTGTAGAGTAGAACTGCTCCGTAGGGTTTTCAAGGCTGTGACCTTTTAGAAGCATAAGAGGCACTTCTGGGTGGATTTGAATCACCAACCTTGGCAAGTAGTTAAGCACTTAACTGTTTGCACCACCCAGGGACTCAATAAACTAGTAGTAGAATAAAATACTCCAATATCCTAGTCTATTTTCTTCTTGGCAGTCTGTAACATTCACTTCTTCATGACCTCATTGAAAACATAATTTCTAAATTATTAGGATACTCTTCTTTTAAAATATGTGTATATGGGTGTGTGTGTATCAACATTAACAACAAGATACAAGTTTCCTTTGCTATCTATATGGGAAGGTCTAAAAGAACCTGTCCTTCCCATTTGCACCCCACCTCCCACGCATACACGCTCAGAACAGCGAAAAGTAAGCTAATGTGTTAGGTCAATAATCACTTTTCTAGTTCTTGTGTGGTTTCAACTCACTTTTTCTATCCAGACACTTAATTTAAATTTGTTCACCAAAAATGATGATCAGTTTTGACCCTAGAAATTGTGATAACCAAAAAATCTAAGTCTGTTCTCCCTTTGCAGAGCTGTTCAGGGGCACAAACTTTTTGTGAGTACTTAGACCCATGTTGATTGGCAATACCAGAAAGAGGCATCTATCTATACACATCCAGCTTTTACCTGAGTATACTAAGTAGATTGCCTTCAAACCAAGTAGCTACATACTAACTAGGGTCTACCATGTGTCACTGGCTGTTTGGTTGATTGGATAAGTCATGACTGTAGATGTAGTGATAAATTTAAGATTTAAAAAAACAACTTTTTAACGACAAAATTGGCCAACATGCATCTTATTCTTTCCTACCTTAAAGTGAGTCTTGGAGGAGGTCAAGGGGTTGTCTGTGCCTGATCTAGAAGCATTAAAATGGTTAGAAACCAAGACTTCAGAATGGCCAAAACTTTGAAAATTGTCTGGCTTTACAGAGAAGAAAATAAGGGCTCGGCATTTAAATGCCATGCTACTCAGCCTCCCAATTATGCTTCATTCCTAGTTCAAGTGCTGCTTCCCGAGAGAAAGCTTTTCGGTGTTCCCAGACTTGGCTAAATTCTGTTATTACAAACTCAGTGTCCAGATTCTACTCATGACAGCACGCATTGAAATCTAAATTTCATCATTTTGTGTGTGTTTATATGTGTTAACATCTGTCTTATCCGCTAAGCTGTAACATTTATCATGGCAGGAACTATGCTGCACCTTTTTCTCCAGGATTTGGCATGCCATCTGACAAATAGTCATCTTCAATGAAAATCAGTTAAATACACACACCAGCTTAGGGCTAGAATCCAGGGCTTCAGACTCTAGATCTAATACTTGGACTAAACAAGGGGTTTTTGCCACAAAAATAATTTTTTTATCCAAAGGCATTGCTGTATTTTGCCTTACGGTACTTTACTGGCTTCAAAGCACTTCCCAGCATTTTGTTTTATTGGAACATATGGGAGGAAGTTCAGCATTGTTATGTCCACTTGAGAAATGATACTCAAAAAGAGCACACAACTTCATCTGGTCACCCAGCTAAATACCAGCTTTCCTACTCCTAGTCAATTATCTGTCTACCACCATGACTGAGCCACAGAAATACTATTCACAAACCAGAAAACTTGGATTATACCCCTATTAAGATACTTACCTTGTAATTTGTATCAAATCATTATAATTTCTTAGAATCTGTAAAATATTCAAAGTTTTACAGATGGTCCATTGATGCTGATTTTACAGTTACACATATAAATGATTTCAGAAGGAAATTACAGATAATTGAGTTGGCCTTGATAGTTACCAAAACCCCTCTCTCTCCTTAGCTTAACTGGTTGTGAGCAGTATGTAAGCCCTAATTCCCTAACTCCATGGGGTTCAACGCTAGTGGCGAGTCAGCCCTGGCACGCTGCCTCTTCCTGAGTCAAGCCATGCCAGGTTCTCATTAAGAGCTGAGGCTCCCACGTGCAGTGTCCTAGAGGAATCCTCTCCCGAGGATATAATTAATTTTTCAAAACTAGTGACTAGCTACATACTCTGAATTATTACTATTATTTTGGTCAGTGGTACTATCATTTTCCCAGAGGTGCACCTTAGATTTGTTTTTTTTTTTTCCTATTATTAATCTCATATAAGCAATAAGCAAGTTATTAGTTTCTATTTCTAATATCTCTTATTTTTCCCCTTTCTTTCTATTCCTAGGACCCACCTTCTAATCCTTTTTTCTCTGCCTAGAATTATTCGCTTTATCCTATCTTCTTGTCTAAAATCTCCCCTTTCTTCAAGATCAGATTTAACTCTTGCCTATCCAGTGAAGTCTTCCTTAATTTCCACCATCAATACCAACTTTTTTTGCATAGTTAATTATGATGTATTTCTGTTTGTCATACCTACATTGTACTGTTGTTGATTTTTTAACACTCTCTCTTACAATTGGCGGTGAGATTTTTAAGGTACAGAAGTCTAGGGTTTTGCCTCAAGCCTCTTTTTTCCCCCTATAGATTATCTTATTCTTTGTAGGCACTGACTTAACACTGCTAATTAATTTAAATTACATTAAATGAGCACATGCTGTACTGTGTACTGGGAATTCAAAATGGAAAACAAACAAACAAATGCACTAAAGCCTGGTATAATGGGGGAAACAGATTTATGAAAAAAAGATGATGCAGGGGATTAGTACCACAATGAAATTATGTAGATATTGGCACTGCAATGTATGGAGGGAATGATTAATTTGTTTAGGTGGAAAGTGGGTAGATGCTCAAGTAAAGGTTTCATGACATAAATAATAGCCAATTTGGATCTTGGAGAATAAGTAAGAAATTTCCACGAAGATAAGGAATGAGGGAATTTTAAGCATGAGGAGCTGTATATGCATTCAAGGCAAATAGATGAACATGGCTTTTATGGAGCAACTTGTTGTTAGCTGCCCCCATGTACAGTAGAATGAAATGCTGCACCATCCCCATGATCATCTGCAGCTCAGACCGTTATGATTCTTAGGGTTTTCATTGGTTGATTTTTGAAGTAGATCACCAGGCCTTTCTTCCTACTCTGTCTTAGTCTGAAAGCTCTGCTGAAATGTGTCCAGTATCATAGCAACCCACAAGCCTCCACTGACAGATGAGCAGTGGCTGCACATGAAGTGCATTGGTTGGGAATAAAACCTGGTTTCCAGCATGGAAGACAAGAATTCCACCATTCAACCACCACTGCCTAATTCGAAAAATGTTAGTCGTCTATAATTGCTGCTGGATAAAGAAGCTGTGAGATGGATGGGAATGAAGTTGGGATGTGAACAGATGGAGGGCCTAACAAATGTACACCAAGTTTAGGAAGGAGGGTATGATCTGGGTACTAAGTTATTGTATCTTCAACTGTACCTTCCTAGAAGTGGGGAAGCTCCTATAATTGATGGACATTACGAAGTAAAGGAAAGTTATTGGACCTAGCAACCTACTTCACTGGGCACATTATTAGCATCAGGCTCAGCAAAAACTTTGAAAGAGTAAAGGAAATGTGAAGACATCTTGTGTTGGGAAAGTATTTAATGCTTTTCCATACCCTTCTCTCCTCTGTCTTTGCTTCACAGTCAACTTTGCTGATTATAATGGTCTTATTTGACTTTCAATCAAATATTTTTGTCCACTAGATCTTTTCAGCCTTCATATATATAAATATATATAAATATTGAACTGGTTCATCAAACTAGATATACTTAAAAGACTAATAATGTTTTAAAAAGTAAACTTTTAACTTTAGAACCGTTTCATATTTAAGAGAAGTTGCAAAGAGAGTACAAAAGTTTTCATATACCCTTCACCCAATTTCCCCTATAGTTAACATCTTACATTACTATGAAAAGGAAATTAGTTCCAACAGTACACTAATATCCTTCTTCCTTCTCAGGATCCCATCCAGGAAACCACATTGTATTTACTCATCATTTAGATGTAGTCTCCTCTGGTCTATCAGAGATTTTTAGGCTTTCCATGTTTTTAATAACATGGACAGTTTTGAGGAGTACTGATCAGACATTTTGTAGAATGTTCCTCAATTTGGGTTTGTTTGATATTTTTCTCATAGTTAGTCTGAGGTTCTAGGTTTTTGAGAGGAAGACCAAAGAGGCAAAATGCCCTTCTCATCCCATCAGTATCAGGGGTACATGATGTCTGCATGACTTATTACTGATGATGTTAACCTTGATCATGTGGGCAAGGTAGTGTTTGCCAGGTTACTTCCCTCCCCCCTTTCATACTCTCCTCTTTTGAAGCAAGTCACTAAGTACAGCCCCATGTCCTTGAGGGGTAGAGTATCTACATAAATTATTCTAGATTTTTCTGCTCTGAAGATTTTTCTCCCCCATTCATTTATTTATTCAATCATTTATTTATATCAGCTTGAACTCATGAATATTTATTTTATATTTTGGGAAAAATCAATACTTTGACTAAAAAAGAAAAGAAAAATAGCCACAGGTGGTATATACATCTCTAAACTTTTTTTTTAACATTTTATTTTGAGATAGTTATAGATTCACATGCAGTTTTGAGAAATAAAAAAGAGTGATCTAGTATACATTTTACCCAGTTTCCCCAGTTGCAACCAGGAAGTTGACATTAATACAATCCCCTGACATACTCAGATTTTACCAGTTTTACATAAACTCATTTGTGTTTTTTCATGTATTTACAGCTATACAATTTTTTTCACATATGTAAATTTGTGTGACTATCAAGATACAGAACAGTCAAGATACAAAACATTTCCATCACATAGTTCCCTAGTACAGGTAGTACCAACTTATGACATGCTTCCATTCTGAGGACACCATCATAAGTCAGTTCTGACGTAAGTCTAATATCTTTGTTTTTTGTTTTTTTTTAGTTTTCATTATTATTGTTTTTTATTATCAGTATCTTTATAAATCTGATCTTATTTTGTCGGCATCAGTGTCATAACAATGAAGTCAGAGTTCTAACAGCTGTCAGGCATTTATGCTCTTCAACTGTCATACGTCCTTAGAGTTGAACATTGCCCAACTTTCTATCCATTACGACTCCTTACGCTGACACCAACACATTCTTCATTGTAGACAAGGCCACAACCTGCTATATGGCGGTGTTTTGATCAGTAAATCACAACATTGAACATCTGTGAGTGAACACTTGAGAATAACATCAGCAAATTACATGCTACTACATTGTATGTAGTACATATTACTAATGATAAGATGTTAAAAAAAAAGAGATGGTCGTAAGTGCAGTTTATCATAACTCCAATACATCATAAATTCGGGACTATCAGTACTATCCTTTTATGCTACTGCCGCCTCCTTTCCTCTCCCTCTTTAACCCCTGGCAACCACTAATCTGTTCTCCATCTCTAGAGTTTTGTGATTTCAAGAATGTTATGTAAATGGAATAATACAGAATGCAATCTTTTGAAATCAGCTTCTCCCCCCCCTACACTCAGCATAATTCCCTTGAGGTCTACCTAAGTTGTTACATGCGTCAATAGTTCATTTCTTTTATTGCTGAGAACTATTCCATGACATAGATATACCACAGTTGGTTTAACCATTCACCTGTTGAAGGATACTTGGGTTGTTTCCAGTTTGGGGCCATTATGAGTAAATCTGCTGCGAACATTCATTTTCAGGTTTTTTGGTGAATTTAAGTTTTTCATTCTCTGAGATAAATCCCCAAGAGTGTATTCACTGGGTTGTATGGTAATTTAGTTTTATAAGAAACTGCCAATCTAATTTCCAGAGTGGCTGTGTCATTTTACATTCCCAATAGCAATGCATAAGAGAACCAATTTCTTTACAGCCTCACCAGAATTTGGTATTGGCCGCTTTTTTTTTTTTTTTTTAGTTATTCTGATAGGTGTGTAGTGATATCTTATTGTGGTTTTAATTTCCACCTCATTAATTGCTAATGATGTTTAACTTTTTTCATGTGCTAATTTGCCATCTGTGTATCCTCTTCAGTGAATTGTCTGTTCATGTCTTTTGCCCATTTTCTACTCTATTGTTTTTTTACTGTTGATTTTTGAGTGCTTTATATATTTTAGATACGTGGTTTACACATATTTTCTCCCAGTCTGTATCTAGTCTTTACATCCTCCTAACAGGGTCTTTTGAGACAGTTCAGTGAATATAAACTATGGGATCTTCTAATTAAAATAAGTTATCTCCACCTGGCTTGGTAGTACAATGTGTTAATTAAATGTACTGAGCTGAAGCCTGAAGATACTTTTCTTGGGCAGTGCACATTTCCTTTGGTTCTTATGCATTCTTACTATCTGTTGCTACTTATTACATGTAACTAACTACCCATCTCCCCCAACTAATTTTGTTCCCCAATATTATTGTATAAATCTCTGTATGCAAAATGCATTGTTCTGGTTTTCCAGAATGTTAAGCAATATTGGGTTGATTTCTGTTTTAGCACTTCCTAAGTTGTGCACCTACCATTCATCTGTAAGTTTTTCATACTGTGCTGGCTTGCGTGTTGCTGTGATGATGGAAGCTATACTACTAATATTTCAAATACCAGCAAAGTCACCCATGGTGGACATGTTTCAGTGGAGCTTCCAGACTGAAATAGACTAGGAAGAAAGACCTGGTGATCTACTTCTAAAACAACTGGCAAGTGAAAACCTTATGAATATCAGTGGAACATTGTCTGATATAGTGCTGGAAGAGGAGCCTCTCAGGTTGGAACAAAAAAACAAAAAAACCCTTGCCTTTGAGTTGATTTCAACTCATAGGGACTCTCACGTTGGAAGGCACTCAAAATACAAATGGGGAAGAGCTGCCTCCTCAAAGTAGAGTCAACCTTAATGACATGGATGGAGTAAAGCTATTCAGAAGAGCACAGGGAATGAGGGATATCATTGCTGATGTCAGATGGATCTTGGATGAAAGCAGAGAATACCTGAAAGATGTTTACCTGTGTTTTATTGACTATGCTAAGGCATTCGAATGTGTGAATCATAACAAGTTATGGATAACATTGCGAAGGATGGGAATTCCAGAACACTTAATCGTACTAAGAGGCAGTTGTTCGAACAGAACAACGAGATATTCAATGGTTTAAAATCAGGAAAGGTGTGTGTCATAGTTGTATCCTTTCACCATACTTATTCAATCTGAGCAAATCTGAGAAGCTGAACTATATGAAGAACAACACGGCATCAGGATTGGAGGAAGATTCATTAACAACCTGTGATACACAGATGACACAACCTTGCTTGCTGAAAATGAAGAATACTTGAAGCACTTACTGATGAAGCTCAAAGACTAGCCTTCAGTATAGATTACACTTCAACATAAAGAAACCACAAATCCTCACAACTGGACCAATAAGCAACATCATGATAAATGAGAAAAGATTGAAGTTGTCAAGGATTTCATTTTACTTGGATCCACAATCAATGCACATGGAACAGCAATCAAGAAATCAAATGACTGATTGCATTAGGCAAATGTCTTGCAAAAGACCTCTTTAAAGTGTTAAAAAGCAAAGATATCACTTTAAGGACTACGATGCGCTTGACCCAAGCCGTGGTATTTTCAATTGCCTCATATGCATGCAAAAGCTGGACATGAATAAGGAAGACTGAGAAAGAATTAATACCTTTGAATTATGGTGTTGGCAAAGAATATTGAATATACCATAGACTGCCAGAAGAATGAACAGATCTTTCTTGGAACAGGTACAGCTAAAATGCTCCTTAGAAGCGTGGATGGTGAGACCTCATCTCATGTACTTTGAACATGGTGCAGTGCAAACTATTAGTTTATATGGTCCTTCTAGCCATGGTCTTTGTGACTCACACACAATGATTGAATGGGATTATGCAAGTAAGGTATGTGGAACCTGTGATGGTTGGGGTTATGTGTCAAATTAACTGAGCCATGGTTCCTGGTATCGGGTGGTTGTCCTCCTTTTTAAGTGTTGGGATCCTGACCTCTACGTGTTAATGAGACAGGGTTGGTATAAAGTGTGTCTTGGGCTGCAGCCTTGCAGGACGGTGTGACTCAAGACCCACCCTTACTAAAGTTACACTGGGATGTGGCCTGCATCTAAGATACATGTGTGTGTCTTGGCGAGGCTGTCTCTCTGCATCTGGATCCTGCGTCTCGTTCATTATCAAGTGACCTTCCCAGAGGCCTGCTATCTGAACGCCGATTCTGGAATTTGCTGGCCTCTACAGCCCCTTGGGCTGGCAGCCTATCATGTGACCTGATTTGCCTGCTTCTGCAGCCTTATGAGCCAACAGCCTGTGGTCTGAACTGCCACTTTGGGTTCCTCAGCCCCTGCAACCATGTGGGTCAGGAGAAGCCTATGCCTGACTCACGAATTTGGGACTTGCCAGCCTCCACAACCACGTGAGTCATTTCCTTCATATGGTTCATGAGTTCTGTGAAACATTGCAGTGAATTAGGGAACCCAAAGACAGGAGGGAAAGTGCTCAAGGGAGAGGAAGTAGTTGATGTTAGAGATGATGTAGTGGTACAGCAGCTTGGAAAAGTTGGACATTTGGGACATCTTTAACCACCACCTCACAGGAATCCGCTTTATGCTGATCCTTATAAAAGAAAGTATTCGTTTAACATGTTATCAGAAGGGACCAGTCCCTGGAGAAGGACATCATGCTTGGTAAAGTAAAGGGTCAGCAAAAAAGAGGAAGACCCTTGGCAAGATGGATTGACATAGTGGCTGCAACAACGGTCTCAAACATAGCAATGATTTTGAGGACGGTGCAAGACTGGGTAGTGTTTTGTTCTGTTGTACATATGGTCGCCACGAGTCGGAATTGACTCAACAGCACCAGCAACAAAAACAACAGGTTGTGTATCATGAGATACAAGTTCCATGAGCTTATCCTAGACCAAAGGATTTTGTGGTCAGAAAAGTTGGAAGGTCCTGCAAACTGAAGTCCCCTGCAGAGATTCACAAGCACAGAAGTTAATAAAAGGTTCTAGGAGGCCCTCAAAAAAATGAAGCTTATCAGAGGTGTTGAACACCATATTCTCCAAATTCCTATGGCCAGAAATAGTTTTTTTTGTTAGTACCATGCATGGAGGTAATGTTCTGTGAACTGCATTTTGAGAAAAGATATCCTGATGAGTATGTTTATTTACTGTTGTGTTTATACTTTGTAACTTTACAATACCACACTGGCAAGATTGCCACTATATAAAAACATGTTCAGAGGCAACTGTCCCATGGAGGAACAGAACTTTTGTGACCTTCTGTTTGAAATAAATAACTTGTATTGAAGGCCTGCTTCATAGATGTGCAGTCACACACAGTACTACTTGGTTTAAAGCTCTACTGTTGTCATTTTGAAATTTCTAATACTCTTATCTTTGTACTTGTGTTTTATAAGTGAAGTCTGATCGGACAATGGAGGTTGTGTGTAAGCAGAAGAGATACGCATAATATATGTATCCAATGTTCCTTGCCAGTTTCATGTACACATAGAATTCATAATGCCCCATGAGCACAGAATTCTGGTAGACCCACAATGCATGGAAGCTCAGCAAGACTCAAAGTGACTACAACATGTTACGCCCACAATTAAGTGGGATATTGACAGCTTTGAGAGGCCACACTTTCTGTTCATATCAGAACCTACTCTGAATGCAGAAAGAAGGCAGTTACATTTGAAGAAGCAGAGATGACCAGATAATCTTATTACATGCTCTTTTACTCCTGTTACTTCCCTGTATTAATTAACCACTTACTCTGAAAATGATGACATAGAAGGAAAAGTAAAGATAAGGCAACCCATAGTTTCTTTTCCTTTCAGTCCTTCCTCACTCATCAGTTAGCTGAAAGCGGACAGTATTGGTAAAACTGAGTGTATCAATACATGAAATAAAACAGATTAGTTTGGTGCAGCATTTCCACTGTTTCAGTAAGAAAGAAATACATACGCATGTATGTACAAGCTTTGAAATAAAAACTGGGTAACTTCAGTGGTTTCACATACAAGTTAAATGTTCTTATGTTTGCATTTAACAGTGAGTGGCATTGCTTGATATAAACTATAAAACTCATGCTAATGATTTAAATTTTGGTATTTCTTTTTTTTGACATCTTTGCTTTTTTTAAAATTTTTTCTTTATTTATTCTACTTTACATAAAGGTTTACAGGACAAATAGTTTCTCATTAAACAGTAAACATATTGTTTAATGACATCGGTTAACAACCCCACAATATGTCAACACTCTCCCTTCTCTACCTTGGGTTCCCTATTACCAGCTTTCCTGTCCCCTCCTGCCTCCTAGTACTTGTCCCTGGGGTGTTGTGTCCTACTAGTCTCATTTTGTTTTATGTTGCTGTCTAAGCTTTGGCTAAAGGGTGAACTTCTGGAGTGACTTAATTAATGAGCTAAAAGGGTGCCATACTCTCGAGTTTCTCCAGTCTCTTTCAGGCCAGTAAGTCTGGTCATTTTTGTGAGTTAGAATTTTGTTCTACATTTTTCTCCAGCTCTGTCCAGGACCATCTGTTGTGATCCCTGTCAGAGCAGTCAGTGGTGGTAGCCAGGCACCATTTAGTTGTACTGGACTCAGTCTG
>NW_004444117.1:799344-801914 GCF_000243295.1 Trichechus manatus latirostris
TCCATTGTGTGTATGTACCATACTTTGTTTATTCATTCGTCTATTGATGGGCATCTAGGTGGTTTCCATCTTTTTGCTGTTGTGAACAATGCTGCAATGAACGTGGGTGTGCATTTGTCTATTCCTATGACAGCTCTTATTTCTGTAGGATATATTCCTAGGAGTGGGATTGCTGGATCATACGGTATTTCTTTCTCTAGCTTTCTAAGGAAGTGCCATATAGTTTTCCAAAATGGTTGTATCATTTAGCGTTCTCACCAGCAGTGCATGAGAGTTCCGATCTCCCCGTACCCTCTCCAACATTTGTTATTGCCAGTTTTTTTGATTCATGCCAGTAATTCCTGGATGGATTGTATCTTATTGTGTTTTTCATTTGCATTTCTCTAATGGCTAGTGATCTTGAGCATTTCCTCATGTGTCTGTTGGCTGCTTGAATGTCTTCTTTGGTGAAGTGTCTGTTCATTGCCAATTTTTGAACTGGATTATTTGTCTTTTTGTTGTACAGGTATTGGATTTTCTTGTAGATTTTTGAGATTAGACCTTTGCCTGACTTGTAAAGTCCAAAAATTTTTCCCAGTCTGTAGGTTTTCTTTTCATTCTCTTGGTAAAGTCTTTTGATGAGCATGAATGTTTAATTTAGAAGATCTCACTTATCTAGCTAATCTTCTGGAGTCTGTGTGTTGTTAGTTATGGTTCGTATCCTGCTAATGCCGTATATTAGGGCCTCTAGCATTGATCCTATTTTTTCTTCTATGGATTTTATTGTTTTGGCTTTATATTTAGGTCTTTGATCCATTTTGAATTAGTTTTTGTATATGATGTGAGGTATGCGCCCTGTTTCATTATTTTGCAGATGGACATCCAGTTTTGCCAGCACCATTTGTGAAAAAAAAACTGTTTCCCATTTGATGGATTTTGGGTCCTCGTCAAACATCAGGTGACCGTAGGTGGATGGATTTACATCTGGGTTCTCAATTCTGTTCCATTGGTCAATGTATGTGTCGTTGTATCAGTACCAGTCTGTTTTGACTACCATAGCAATATAGTAGGTTCTGAGGTCAGGTAGTGCTAATCTTCCCACTTTATTCTTCTTCTTCAGCAGTGCTTTACTTATGCAGAGCTTCTTCCTTTTCCATATTAAGTTAATGATTAGTTTTTCCATCTCTTTAAAGAATGTTATGGGTATTTGGATCAGGATTGCATTGTATTTGTAGATTGTTTGGGGTAGAATTGTCATTTTCACAATGTTGAGTCTACCTATCCATGAGCATGGTATGTTTTTCCATTTATGTAGATCCCCTTGGGCTTCTTGCAGTAGTGTTTTGTAGTTTTCTTTGCATAGGTCTTTTACATCCCTGGTTAAATTTATTCCTAACTATTTTATTTTTTTAGGGGCTATTATAAATGGTATTGTTTTCCTGATTTCCTTTTCATCATTCTCTTTATGGGTGTATAGGAATCTAACTGATTTTTGTAAGTTTATCTTGTATCCTGCTACTCTGCTGAATATTTCTATTAGTTCCGGTAGTTTTCTCATGGAGTGTTTCAGGTTTTCTACGTATAGTGTCATATCATCCTCAAACAGGGACAGTTTAACTTCTTCATTCCCAATTTGGATACCCTTTATTTCTTTTTCTTGCCTTATTGCTCTAGCAAGGACTTCCAGCACAATGTTAAATAGGATGGTGATAAAGGGCATCCTTGTCTTTCTCCTGTTCTCAAGGGAATGTGTTCAGCCTCTCTCCATTAAGAATGATGTTGGCTGTTGGTTTTGCATAGATGCCCTTTATTATGTTGAGAAATTTCCCTTTTATACCTATTTTATTAAGAGTTTTTGTCAGGAATAGGTGTTGGACTCTGTCGAATGCTTTTTCTATGTCATTTGAGATGATATTGTGATTCTTTTCTTTCCTTTTCTAGATGTTATGTCCTTTACTGAGAGTGGTGTGTTGAAGTCTCCTACTATTATTGTGGAACAGTCAATTTCTCTTTTCAGTGCTGCTGGAGTTTGTTTTATGTATTTTGGGGCCCTGTCACTTGGTGTGTAGATGTTTATTATGGCTATTTCTTCATGATGGATCATCCTTTTAATCACTATATAGTGTTCTTCTTTGTCTTTTATGGTGGATTTTGTTTTAAAGTCTATTTTATCTGAGATTAGTATTGCCACTCTTGCTTTTTTTGGTAGCTGTTTGTTTGATATATTTTTTCCATCCTTTGATTTTTAATACATTTCTGTCTTAATTTCTAAGGTGTGTCTCTTGTATATAACATATTGATGGATCCTGTTTTTTAATCCATTCTGTTTCTCTCTGTCTCTTTATGGGTGCATTTAAGCCATTTACATTCAGTATAATTATTGATAGATGCAAGTTTATGGCTGTCATTTTGTAGCGCTTTTTTTTTGTGGTGCTGATGCTTTCTTTGTTACTCGTACTCTCCTGTGCTGAATTCCTTTTGTTTGTGGATTTTTTTTTTCCCATTTCTTCTGTTTTTGTAGATTTTGTTTTTACTGAGACTTTATGTTTTTCTTCTTTATTTTGATGACTAGCTTTGTGATCTTTCTTCAC
>NW_004444117.1:803436-804818 GCF_000243295.1 Trichechus manatus latirostris
GCTGAGAGTCAGTGCAGTTCAGGTTCCAGTAGATCATGCCTGTGCTGCTAGGGGCTGTGAGGTTCAGGGTACGGTGCAGGTAGGCAGGAAGGAAGAGGGAGAATGTGATGTGTGGAGCTAAGATGAGTATGGTAAAGAGGAGAAAGTGATAAACAGGAGCCAAAAAAGAACAAACAAAAAACAGTGTTAAGGGATCTTGCCATTGGAGTGGAGGGATCAGTGATGAAGAAATGGAGAAAAACAAAAATAAAAAGGATAAAAGAAAACAAATAAATAAAAATTAGAACAAAGAATAGCCTCCAGGGATCCCACTGGTGCAGCTGCAAAGACTGGGGAAGTGGCTCCCAGCCTTCAAAGTACTGCCTGGCTAGAAGGGGTAGAGGTGTCACACAGCACCAGGTATTCAGGAGACAGGAAGAGAAAGTAAGTATAGAGACAAGAAACTGAGAAATTAAGAAAGACAAAAAGGGAAAAAGAGAGAAAAGAAATCAAAAACAAAAGAAAAAAGAAATGCCACCAGGGATCCCACTGTGCGCCTGCGCAGACTGAGGAAGTAGCTCCCAAGCCTGGCTAGAAGGGGCTCCCAAGCCAAGAAAAGAAAAAGGAAATGAACAAAACAAAACAAAAGCCCTGGGGCTCCCACAAGCATGGTGGCACCAGCTGGGAAGCAGTTCTACAGCTGAGGGGGGGTTTCACAGCCTTTTAGGAAGAAGCAAAGATGGCACATGGAGCCAGGTATTTGTGAGAAAAGAGGGGGAGATGGTGAGAGGTATGGAAGAAACCAAAAGAAGTAGAAAAAATCAACACCAGCAACAAACAAACTGGAGTCAGGGAGCTGGCCAATGTGGGCTGGTGGACTCCAAGTGGCACAGGGCTGAAGCTGGTGCCTCTCAGCCAAAGAGGCAGTGGCTGCAGGAAGCAGAAGAGGCCAAGTAGGGGTGAAGAAGGGTGGGGGGTGGAAAAGCGTATATCACTGGTTACCGGTTGTTCTGTCTCCTGCTGGGAGCTCTGGGAAGCTGCTTTCCTGTACTCCCTGTTCACCAATCTCTGACAGGAGTCCAAGATGGTGAATCCGTGCTGCCTTAGCTGATAGGGGACCTCTGAACTTATCTCTCCTCACTCTGTTCTTTGTCAGTTTCTTATTTCATTCGATGTTTGGCTGAGTTCTTTATCTCTTCATTTGATGCTTAGGGTTTCAGGATTGACTTTTGTCTCTGTTTGACTTAGTTTTTCAGGTCTTTGCTGTGGAGGGACAGCATGGTGCTTCTGTCTATAGCGTCATGTTGGCCACGATATTTCTTTACTCAGAATGTCAATAAATAGCAAACAAAAAACACAATGACAATTTTTTTTTTTTTTTTAATATTTTATTGTACTTCAGG
>NW_004444117.1:806358-813816 GCF_000243295.1 Trichechus manatus latirostris
CATTTTGCATTCCCACCAGCAGTGCATAAGAGTTCCGATCTCCCCACAGCCCCTCCAACATTTGTTATTTCCAGTGTTTTTGATTTGTGCCAGTAATGCCGGGGTGAGATGGTATCTCACAATGACAATTTTTGAAAGACCACAGAGGTAAGGAAAAAACTTTGTATTCTAATATCTTTAATAACACTTTTTTCATGCATTTTAAATAAGACACCCCATAAATTATATACTGGCTTTGGAAATCAGTGGTGAGACGATGCATCAGAAAATATCAGAAGGGTTTTTATCTCTATGTGAGCTTAATTTTCTCCAAGATCTGAATCACAAAGTAACCATGGTTTGTATTACAACCAACAGGCATGCTGATGATTATTATCTAATAATACAGTGTTAATAAATAATATTTATGCAATAAATGTTATTTGAAAAATATTTTTTAAATATTGAGAAAAGAAAAATAGCCATAGCTCTCAAAACCCAAGAATGACCCTTGACATTTGATATAAAAACCAAAACCAAACCTTTGCTGTTGTGTTCATTCTGACTCATATCTACCCTATAGGGCAGAGTATAACTGCCCCATAGATTCCCCAAGGCTGTAATCTTTATACAAGCAGACTGCCAAGTCTCCCATGGAGTGGCTTGTGAGTTTGAACGGCAGACCTTTTGTTTAGCAGCTGAGCACTTAACCACTGTGCAACCAGGGCTCCTTGACATTTGATATAATTCCTTTTTTTTCTAGTTATAATTTCCTTTATTTTTACATATTTTTTGCATTTCTAGATTTTTTCGTTTTTAACATTTTAGTGTGTTTAGTCAAATTATTAAATAAATAATAATTGATAAATTTATGTAATTATTTAAAAGTTATGTAATTACAATTATTTTTATTGAAAAAATAATAAGTATTTGTCCATAAGTATGGAAAATTTTTTTAAATTTAAAACAGAGTCATACCATTCCAGGAAGATGGCAGCTTGAGAGGAAAAGACTTCCAAACTCCCCCACTAGAACACAAGGAATTTAAACTAGGATTCCCTACCAGACCCAGCAGAGACCCCTAAAGGTGGACAGAGGACTACTGCAGAGACTAGCAGAAAAGCAAAAGGTGAGTAGACATTAGTTTTCCATCTCCACACACCCTCCTCAGTGCCACAATTCTGCTGACTTCAGAGTTACCGCTCCTTCTTGGAGCCACCTGCTAGGAGATCCAGAAGGAGTTACATACCAGTGGTGGAGTCCATGAACCCCCAGAGACCCCACAGTCTGGAACACAGATCTGGCTGGTAAAGAGATGTTCCTGTGAAAGCACAAGAAGTCAGCTTGTCCTTCACCTCCCCACCCCTTAGGACGCCACTCACAAGAGGCACTTGTAGCTTCAGCCCTCTGAACCGTGCCATGGGGGGAAAGGGGAGATTGATCTGCAGTGGGAGATGGGAGAGCTGTATGTAGTGATGGGAGAAGCCCTGGATGGAGACAGCAGCACAACTGAGAACACCCCGGCAGATACGCAGAATTGAGTGAGCTGTGTGCACAGGCAGTGGTGTCACCAGGGTTGGTGTCATCCAGTGCAGTAACTCATGATGTCACCCCCAATCCCTATGGAACTCCTCCCATAGCAGACCATACAGAATTCTTGTTGTTGTTGTTGTTGTTAAGTGCCATCAAGTCCGTTCTTACTCATAGCGACCCTATGTGCAACAGAACTAAACAGTGTCTGGACCTGCTCCATCCTCACAATCATGGCTATGTTTGAGCCCATTCATGTAGTCACTGTGTTAATCTATATTTTGTGTGCCTTCCAACCTGAGGAGCTCATCTTCCAGCATTATATCAGACAATGTTCTGCTGCTGTTCGTAAGATTTTCACTGGCCAATATTTTTTGGAAGTAGTTCGTCAGGTCCTTCTTCCTAGTCTGTCTTAGTCTGGAAGCTCTGCTGAAACCTGTCCACCATGGGTGACTTTGCTGGTGTTTGCAATACTGGTGATGTAGCTTCCAGCATCACAGCAACATGCAAGCCACCACAGTATGATCAACTGATAGCAAAGCGGTGGTACAGAATTCTTAGTAATGTTTTTGTACTGTTACTCATAAATTGTAATTCCTCTATATTGCTCCTTCTTTTCCTTTAATAACTACTTCGGTCTCAAAAAAGTTATTGATACAGGTTTACAAATACTAATTACCGCAATATCGTGGCTAAAACACCAGAAAATATGACAAAATCAGTGACGATAAAAATACCAGCAGCAACAAAATCAATAGTGAGTGCTTGTAGCACGCGCAAATGAAACCAGGTGATTCGAAGCATCATTGTAATTGGGTAATAATGACACCTCTGACCAGAGGGTATTAGAAGGTTCAAAAAGTAAATTAACATAGAGTCAGCCTTGTAGGTATATTGGTACATGTAAGCTGGGCTTATGAAAATGTTTTTGTTGTTATAGCTAACTACAGGGATATTTTAATAAAAAATAATAAATTTCTATGAAACATTGCACAAAAATTTTTACAGGCAGTCATTTTGGTGTCACTCCTTCTGACAGTGTCACTCAATATGGTCTATACCCTCCACACCCTCCAAGTGATGTCACTGTGTGCAGGGAACAAGGAGCCCACCACCTCTCCCAGGAAGAAAGAGAAAACCAAGGAACTAAAGCTCTACCATCGAGTGGTCAGATAGTTTAATGCAAGCAGCTGAAAAAGAAAAAAAAACAAAGACCATTAGTCCCAAATAGAAAAGGAGGTGAAAGCAGGGGCAGTAACAAGCAGGCCGGAAGACTCTGCCCACTCAACAGTTTCTTATAGAAAGCAATACATTTAATACAAATACGAAGAAGAGCTGAGTAAGATACCACCAAGCAAAAAGCTAATGCCTTGAAGTCAACAAAAGAGTTCAAGAATAAGACAGAAAACAGAAATGATGACTAACTCAAATGAACAAGATGAAAGGAGAGACATAATACCTACGGAAGCTTGACTAATGAACAGAATGGAAGAGTACAATACAAGGATATTAAACAAGCTCCCAGAACTAAAAAAAAAAAACACAAACAAAGAAATAAAGAAAATTTAGGAAAACAATGAATGAACAAAATGAGAATATACGTAAAGAGATAGAGAATATACTTACTTCAGCATTACTGGCAAGAATCAAAAAACGGAAAATAACAAATGTTAAAGAAGCTGTGGGGAGATTGGAATTCTTATGCACTGCTGGTGGGAATGTAAAATGGTACAGTCATTTTCAAAAAAGATACAGTGTTTCCTTAGAAAGCTAGAAATAGAAATACCGTATGATCCAGTTATCCCACTGCTAGGAATATATTCTAGAGAAATAAGAGCTGTCATAGGAATAGACATATGCACACCCATGTTCATTGCAACATTGTTCACAATAGCAAAAAGATGGAAACAGTCTAGATGTCTATCAGCAGATGAATGGCTAAACAAACTGTGGTACATACACACAATAGAGTGCTACACAATGGTAAAGAACACTGATGAATCTGCTAAGCATCTCACAACATGGATGAATCTGAAGGGCATTATTGTGAGTGAAATAAGTCAATCACAAAAGGACAAATATTGTATTAGACCACTACTATAAAAACTCACAAAAAGGTCTACTCACAAAAAGGTCTACATACAAAAGGATAAAATGTTTGATGGTTATGACTGGTTACGATGGAGAGGATGGATGGGGATGGGAAAACACTAAATAGACAATAGATAAGTGGCAACTTTGGTGAAGGGTAAGACAGTACACAATACTGGGAGATCTAGCACAATGTGTACAAGGAGAGGTCATGGAAGCTCCGTAGACACATCCAAACTCCTTGAGGGACCGAATTACTGGGCTGAGGGCTGTGGGGACCATGGTCTTGGGGAACATCTAGCTCAACTGGCATAAAGTAGTTTATAAAGAAAATGTTCTACTTTCTACTTTGATGAATAGCGTATGGGGTCTGAAAAGCTTGTGAGTGGCCATCTTAGATACTCCACCAGTCTCAGTCCATCTGGAGCAAGGGAGAATGAAGAAAACTAAAGACACAAGGGAAAGATTAGTCCAAAGGACTAATGGACCACAACTACCACAGCCTCCACCAGACTGAGTCCCGTACAACTAGATGGTGCCTGGCTACCACCACCAACTGCCCTGACAGGGTTTACAATAGAGGGTCCTGGACAGAGCTGGAGAAAAATGTAAAACAATTCTAACTTCTAACTCACACAAAAAAAAAGAAGATCAGACTTACTGACCTGAGAGAGACTGGAGAAACGTAGAAACCCTTTTAGCTCAGTAATGAAGTCACTCCTGAGGTTTACCCTTCAGCCAAAGATTAGACAGGCCCATAAAACAAAATGAGAATAAAGGGGCACATCAGCCCAGAGGCAAGGACTACAAGGCAGGAGGGGACAGGAAAGCTGGTAATAGGGAACCCAAGGTAGAGAAGGGAGAGTGTTGATGTGTCGTGGGGTAGGTAACCAGTGTCACAAAGCAATATGTTTACTGTTTAATGAGAAGCTACTTTCTTTCTTTAAACCTTCATCTAAGGTTCAAAAAAAAAAAAAATAAAATAAAAAGAGACAGAACATAAAAACAAAAAAACAGAAATACACCCTCTTCTCACTTATCAAGCCATTGGGGCTGAATGAACCTCCAAAACTATTGCCCTGAGATAATCTTTAACTTCAAACCTTAGACCAAAAATATCCCCTCAAGTCTTCTTTGAATAAAAAACATCTTAATTAGTAATGCATGTCTGCTTTGAGCATTGTGCTCTTTTAAAGAATTAGCTATGTGAGATTAAATTGACAACAGCAACTCAAAGGATTGATGGGAAGCTTAGGGGGTAGTGAGTTTAAGATAATGGTGGTGGAATAATTTGGAAATGGATTGGGAGAATGGTAACACACCTTGAAGAAACTAATCAATGTCACTTCACTGTGCATGTAGAAATTATTGAAATGGTACATCATCTTTGGCTGTGTATATTTTCATCCAAATTAAAACAAAACACACACATACACACAAAATCAAAGACCTACTTCTTATGTGGAATCAGGTGAAGATGCAAATGCTAGTGCATCCAAAACAATAAGGAAGGAAAGAGACTGGAAAAGGTTGTTGGTAAATTTTACGATGAATGGCAATCCAATTTACTGCAGTAGTGAAAAAATAAAAAGCTGTTTGATTGTATAAAAGTAATAGAGTAGCAATAATAAGAGACATTTTCAGTAATTACATAGTAAATTGAATAAAAATAATTGTAGAAATTAATTGCCTGAAATCAGAATTAAATGCCCAATTAAAAAAATTTAAATGGCTATTAACAGCATCTAAGCCTGTAACTTAGCCAGCTATAAAACAGCTTAGATTCTGGTACAAAAAAAGAAAGTCATTTTTAGATAGAGAGAAGATAAAATAAGTTAATTGCTTTTGCTATGCAAATTTTGTTAGAAAATTAAGAGGAAAATGTATTTTTAATAAATGGAAAAACCTTCATATAGTTTATTTTTTTCAGTTTAAGATTTTTTGTGTGTGCTTTAGGTGAAAGTTTACAGCTCAAGTTAATTTGTCATACAAAAATTTATACACATATTGTTATGTAACACTAGTTGCTAGTTTAAACAGAGTTTTAATGATAGTAACGATTTATACTTTGATTTTAATTAAATTATATAATATCTACTTCCATATGCATCAGTTCTGAGCTGCACGCTATTGTAACGGGATTCTTTACTGCATATTGCTCTATTGTTAATAACAGCAAAAAAGAAAAAGGGGAAAAAAAAAACAAACTCTACCTCTTAAACTGCTCTTTTGGATAAAATTTTCCTGAAATAGATGTTCATATGTGGCATTGCTTACTTTTTCTGTTGTAAAGAAATTTTTAAAATATTGTTGTTGTTATTGTTAGGTGCTGTTAAGTCAGTTCTGACTCATAGCAACCCCATGTACAACAGACCGAAACACTGCCCGGTCCTGTACCATCCTCACAACCGTTGTCATGATTAAGTCCATTGTTTCAGCCAATGTGTCAATCCATCTCCTTCAAGGTCTTCCAGTTTTTCGCTGTCTACTTTACCAAACATGATGACCTCCTCCCAAGACTGATCCCTCCTGATAACAAGTCCAAAGTATGTGAGGCGTAATCTCACCATCCTTGCTTCTAAGGAGCATTCTGGTTGTACTTCTTCAAAGACAGATTTGGTTGTTCTTTTGGTAGTCCATGGTATATTCAATATTCTTCTCCAATACCACAATTCAAAGGCATCAATTCTTCTTCTGTCTTCATTATTCATTGTCCAGCTTTCACATGCATGTGAGATGATTGAAAACACCATGCTTGGGTCAGGTGCACCTTAGTCTTCAATGTGACATCTTTACTTTTCAACACTTTAAGGAGGTATTTTGTAGCAGATTTGCCCGATGCAGTGTGTCTTTTGATTTCTTGACTGCTGCTTCCATGGGTGTTAATTGTGGATCCAAGTAAAATAAAATCCTTGACAACTTCAGTCTTTTCTCCATTTATCATAATGTTGCTTATTGGTCCACTTGTGAGGATTTTTGTTTTCTTTATGTTGAGGTGTAATCCATATTGAAGGCTGTGGTCTTTGATCTTCATCAGTAAGTGATCGAAGCCCCTTTCACTTTCAGAAAGCCAAGCTGTGTCATCTCCATAATGAAAGTTGTTAATGAGTCTTCCTCCAATCCTGAAGTTGCATTCTTCTTTATATAGTCCACCTTCTTGGATTATTTGTTCAGCATACAGATTGAATAAGTACGGTGAAGGTATACAACCCTGACACAAACCTTTCCTGACTTTAAACCATGAAGTATCCCCTTGTTCTCTTCCAATGATTGCCTCTTGAGCTATGTACATGTTCCTCATGAGCATGATTAAGCATTCTGGAATTCCTATTCTTCACAATGTTATTCATAATTTGTTATGATCCATTAGGGACATAATTTTCAAAAGTTAAAAAGAACACTCAATATATAACAATTGTGTGTCAGAGATTTATTTGTCTCAGTAATGAAGTATCAGCAAGATGTTAAGGAAATTCAAGGGAGAATATGAGAGACTGAAACATAATACTGAAGCATAAAAGAAAGGACTCTGAAATAAGACTGCTAAATTAGACATAAATGCAATTTTGAATAATGTTGTAGATGAGGAAAAGAAGGGGTCCCTAGGTGGCTCAAATGGTTAAGTGCTCAGCTTGTAGCTGAATGGTTGGCCTTTCTAGTCCACCCAGAGGCACCTTGGCAGAAAGGTCTAGAGATCTACTTTTGAAAAGTCACAGCCTTGAAAATCCTATGAGCAGTTGTACTCTGCACACACGGGGTTACAATGAGTCCGAATCAACTCAAAGGCAATTGGTTGGATTGGTTATGGGGGAAAGAAACTCCACAATCTCCATTTGTAAAAGAATAAGCTTTTGAAAA
>NW_004444117.1:813916-820065 GCF_000243295.1 Trichechus manatus latirostris
ATACAACCCTGACACAAACCTTTCCTGACTTTAAACCATGAAGTATCCCCTTGTTCTCTTCCAATGATTGCCTCTTGAGCTATGTACATGTTCCTCATGAGCATGATTAAGCATTCTGGAATTCCTATTCTTCACAATGTTATTCATAATTTGTTATGATCCATTAGGGACATAATTTTCAAAAGTTAAAAAGAACACTCAATATATAACAATTGTGTGTCAGAGATTTATTTGTCTCAGTAATGAAGTATCAGCAAGATGTTAAGGAAATTCAAGGGAGAATATGAGAGACTGAAACATAATACTGAAGCATAAAAGAAAGGACTCTGAAATAAGACTGCTAAATTAGACATAAATGCAATTTTGAATAATGTTGTAGATGAGGAAAAGAAGGGGTCCCTAGGTGGCTCAAATGGTTAAGTGCTCAGCTTGTAGCTGAATGGTTGGCCTTTCTAGTCCACCCAGAGGCACCTTGGCAGAAAGGTCTAGAGATCTACTTTTGAAAAGTCACAGCCTTGAAAATCCTATGAGCAGTTGTACTCTGCACACACGGGGTTACAATGAGTCCGAATCAACTCAAAGGCAATTGGTTGGATTGGTTATGGGGGAAAGAAACTCCACAATCTCCATTTGTAAAAGAATAAGCTTTTGAAAACAGAGAGAAAAGAAGGGCATACAGAAGTTCAGGCTCCTCTGAGGGTTAGTCTCTTCAAGGATGCTATCTTTCATTTTCCTGTCAAGTCTTTGACCTGAATGACCATTTGAGTGATCTGACTCTTTTTTGATTGGTAGTTTGTTTAAAAAAAAAAAAAAAGAAAATTGAGCTCCAACATTGTGAATATACTTAATGTCCCTGAATTGTACGCTTTAAAATGGTTAAGATGGTAAACTTTATGTTATATGTATTTTACAGTAATAAAAAAAAAAGAATTTTAAAAAATAGAGCACAAATGCCCATTAAGTGAATAGGATAAAACAATTACTGAACTCAAATGTATTTAGAATAAAGAACATAATTAATACAATTTTAAAAAAACAGAAAACCTAAGAGGAAGGTGAAACCATTGCTGATCTATCTAAAGCATCATCCAACAACCTGTTAATAAAGCAATGTATTGATCATATCTCAAGGCAGTAAGGGAGAGTCCACCTCAACAACTTAGTGATGCCTCAGAGGGGGGGACGTCAGAAGTGGGCTAATTATAGGGCTTTGGGCTCTAGGCTCAAGCTGTCTAAAGTGGGTCTTCAAGGCAGGGAATTGATTGCGATTAGACAAATTGGTAATATAGTCGTTTACGATTGGCAGACACAGCAAAGCAAGGGTCATGAGTAAGAATCAATTAATAAGTAAACTGTTTTTGATGAATCATGTTGGCACAGATGATTCTCAGTTATCTTCATGATAACATGTGAAAATTTACAAAAGCGATAGGTATCAATTCCAGGTGATTACGGCTTTAGGTGAATTTCTTCAGCATATTGATTTAGAATCTCTTGGAAATGGCTGCCCTACGCCCTTCTTCTCCAGAGAGAGCATCAGGCTCTAAGATAATATCAGAAGAAGAAAAAAAAAAAATACTGAAGGTTATTAACTACGTGATATTTTTCAGTTGCCATGAGAGTAAGATTTCTACTTTTTAAATATTCTCCTTTTTAAATATTAACACTATCTAACACTCATATGGAGCCCTGGTTGTGCAGTGGTTAACGTGATTGACTGCTAACCAAAAGGTCGGTAGTTCGAAGAGGTTATTATGCGTTAGTTACTGTTTTATGCACTTTACATATATTAGCTCGTGTAGTTCCCACAATACCCTCATGAGCATTTTTAGTACTGCCCTCATTTTACAGACTAGGATATCAAAGCACAGAGAGATTGAGTAACTTACCTATGGTCACACAGAGAGCCAAAGGCAGGGCTTTTTGGGAGCATCTTTCTCCCAAGTCTGGGCTTATAGTTGTTTTTCTCTGTATCTCTATTCAGATTCTAAAGGAAAGGCTGTGGAAGTGGAGGCTGCCTTCCTCTGAAGGGTAGGTTCTGATCACAGTGCAGCCAAGTGAGCACCAAGTCGGACAAGAATGCAGGCTCCAGATGTTCAGGAAGATCACACCGTTCATCTACTCTCTTGTCTAAAAGAAGGCTTGCAGCACACACCTTGTAGTTTTTCTGTGAACCCAGAGGCAGGAATGCCCCATGCTGGGCAAAGGTCACTGTGAGTAGGCATCAGAGTGAGTGAAGACGCCGTCAATCACATGTGGGGCACAGAGGTTGCAGCCATACCACATCTCTAAATGCAAGCATAGCGTTAAACCTGTGAGAATAGGCACAGAGGAGGAGGGAGGGACTAAGTTTGCCATGAGCCCAAAGAGAATGGTTATAGAGAAGGTAACATTTGAATCAGGCATTAAAGAAGGTAAGAGGTACTGTCCAGGCATTTTGGAGGAATTCCCTCAGATCACCAAGTTAGGTACTATTAATGCCACTTTTATATATGGGGAGATAGAGGCCAAGCAGAAGTACATTTTCCAAGACTACATGGCAGGCAAACTAGGATTAAACCCCAAATGTGTCTGGCTCCAAGTTCTGTGTTCATACTACTGCTCCATGAATGAGAAGAAAGCCACTCCTGGCAGGGAAGACACCTTGCTCAGAGGCAGAGGAGCATTAAAGTGCAGGGGCCTGGAGGAGGGGGTAGTTAATTCTATGACTTTGGAGTGTGAGTCTAAGAGAAGAATGGAAGAAAGAGAAAGCTGAGACTGGATTACAGTTAGAAAGTTTTCCATGCTAAAGAGTTTGAAAATAAGAGAGGGCATTATCATTGATTGTTTTTAATTATGGACATGGAAGGAGCATATATTCCTGGTAGAAATATCACTTCTGGCAACAGTATGGAGGATGCATGGAAGAGGAAGTGATTGAGACGTGGAGATCAGTGGTGAAGGAATTAAAATAATGCAAGAGAGAGTGGATGGGATTCTAAAATAAGATAAAGGAGTGGGAATGGGCAAGAATGGAGGGATCAGAGCAGTGCTTCTCAAACTTGGATGGGCATAAGGATAGCCTGAGGATCTTGGTAAAAGCAGATTCTGATTCAGCAAATCTAGGTGCATCCTAAGAAATTCTTTTCCCCCCAAAATACTGGCCTGAATCTTTTAATCCATTTCCTTTTGATTACTACTGACTTGGTGGCATTTCAAAAGTGGTAGTAGAGGAGCTGCCTATGCACATATTGCAGATGTAAATCTATCACTTGGTTTTTCATTCTTGCTTTTTTTATTCATATATATATACATACATTAATTTTATTGTGCTTTAGGTTAAAGTTTACAGTGCAAATTAGTTTCTCATTCCAAAATTTTTACACAAGTTGTTTCATGACATTGGTTGCAATCCCTTTCAGGCAATCTGACTGAAACCAGACTTCACGCATATGCCATGAGACAGTAGGTGACTAGAAGGTGAACTTAGTTGCCTTATTTTCAGTATATGCCAGCATTTTCTTGGGAACACATAGATGTCAAGAGTACACAAAGAGCCATCTTGAAGGAACACCGGCTGCCATCTTGCACCGCCAGTTGCCGAAGCAGCCTACACGCCCACCCCACACCCATTTTTAAATATACGTGCCATTTCCCAGACGTTTAATGAATATATATGACTTCTCCTTTCCCACTGTAGTATAAAACTTCCTCTAGCCCTTTGTTAGGGCAGACAGTGCTCTGAGAACCATCTCCCTGTCTCCTTGCCTGTGGCAAGAAATAAAGCTTGACTTGCCTCAAATCTGCATGACTCTTTGTTATTCTTCACAAGAGCACAGGCAGCGAACCCCTTGCATCTGGTAACAGTGGCAGCCAGGTACCATATAGTTCTTCTGAGCTCAAGCTGGTGAAGGCTGTGGTTCATGTGGACCACTTGGTTTTTCTTGATGTAATGTAATGACCTTTTGTGTATATTGAAAAAAGGAGATTAAAAATCAAACTTATTTGACATAGTGATACATGAATTTAATTTTTAAGTCATTGCTTAGGGACTGAGATGATTTGATCCTTTATCAGTACGTCTTTGCATACTACATTTAGTTATCATTAAAAAGACTACTAGTTTTACACCTTCAAATACTCTAAGTGATAGAGCTCACTCAGCCCATCACCTTTCTCTTTTATTCAGTTGTTAACTTTCATAACTCCTAAAACTTCAAATATTGATTACTCTGCTTATCCACTTGGTAGATGAAGCAGTGTCATCCCTGTTGTCTCAGTCATCTCTGACATATAATTAGTTCTGGTTTCCTATATAAGATTTGAGTTATACACGCACTTAACAGGCCACTGTTCATTCTTATTGAAAGTGCATTTATTATTCTTCTTTACCAAATCTCTGGCTCTGTAAATAATTGTAGCAATGAGATACACTTGAATATTATCCTTTTATTTATTTAAATGAGTTAATTCAATTCAAATTTACTATTTTATAAGCTTAGTTAAAACATTTCATCCAGTAGTTTAACTTAGGCTCAATTGCCTTGCAATTATGATCACAAAATGTAATATTGGCCAGCTTCATTCTACTCTTTGCTCTGTTGAACTATTACAGCTCAACTCCTGAACAAACTTGATTAAGGGTGTTGGAAATACAAAAGTGTACTGCATCAAGAGTAGTTGATACATGGCTGGTTTAGGGTGTGGATGGCTGCATGTGTGTGTTGGAAGGTGTAGAAAAAAGGCATAAAACATTTCTGAATTCATGTCTAAGGTGCACATCTTTGACGGGTTGGATGAGAACTCTGTTGCTCACAGGTATAATATGATATCTTTGTTCCAACTTTCCTAGATTTTATTGTAGAGTTTCAAAATCACTTCTTGTCACCACTACATTTGTGGAATAACTAACTCCTGGAAGTCCTGGTAGCCCAGTGGTTAAGAACTAGGCTGCTAATCAAAAGGTCAGAGTTTGAATTCACCAGCCATTCCTTGGAAACCCTATGGGGCAGTTCTACTCTGGCATATAGGGTCACTATGAGTTGGAAACGATTAGACTGCAACAGGTTTGTTTGTTGGTTGGTTGGTTCTACTGATAGATCTTTACATGTTTTTTTTTTGGTTTAAAAGTGCACAGTCTTAGAGAGGGACTTAATATTGCAAGGAGTCTTCAAAGGAGTGAAGCACTAGTGATGCCAATTCCATATACAGAAACTTAGGTTTATGAAGCCTGAGAAACCACACCACAGTTCTAAAGCAATTATAAAGCCAGCACTGGAAGTACCCAGAACAGTTCATTACACATAGGAAGCCATAGTCAAATATTTGTTAAGTGAATGAATTATTCCAAAACTAAGACCTCTTGATACACAAGCATAAGTTACTTAGGTTGAATTAAAGTTAATTATTACAAATGGACATATCTTCTTATGTTAATTTGACATCAGTATTAGCCCAGCACCTTCCTTAGGGCCCACACCACTTCTTTGTTCCTAAGACTATAAATCAGGGAGTTCAGCATAGGTGTGAGAATAGGGCCGAGTATAAAGAGAACCTGATCCAGCTTGGCATTATGATAGGAACTAAGCCTCATGTAGATCACTATGGCAGGGCCATAGTAGAGGCATACCACAGACAGATGGGAGGAGCAAGTGGTGAGGGCTTTGTTTCTGCCCTCAGGGGAGTTCATGTGGAGGATGGCAAGGAAGATGAGAGCAAAAGAAGAAAAGATGAGGGACAAGGAAATAAGAAGCACCATGATGCTTGTCACCACCACAGCCCTCTCATAGGCAGAGATGTCCTCACAGGCCAACTTTAGGACAGCTGTGAGCTCACAGAGGAAAGGGGAAATCTCTCTGGAACCACAGGTGGGGAAATGCATGGCATAGGTTGAGTGTACCAGTGATGTAATGACACCCCCAGCCCAGGAGAAAGCAGCCATCTGTACACAGACCCTATGACTCATGATGATGACATATCTCAGAGGGTTGCAGATGGCCACATACCGGTCATAGGACATGAGGGTGATGAGGATGCACTCGGCGATTCCTAGAGTCAGAAAGAAAAAGATCTGAGTTCCACAGTCCGACCGTGAGATGTTTCTCCTCCCTGAGAAGAAGTTAATGGGCATTTTGGAGACAAAGCTTGTCATGGTTTGCATTATGTCCCCC
>NW_004444117.1:820165-824616 GCF_000243295.1 Trichechus manatus latirostris
CATGGTATATTCAATATTCTTCTCCAATACCACAATTCAAAGGCATCAATTCTTCTTCTGTCTTCATTATTCATTGTCCAGCTTTCACATGCATGTGAGATGATTGAAAACACCATGCTTGGGTCAGGTGCACCTTAGTCTTCAATGTGACATCTTTACTTTTCAACACTTTAAGGAGGTATTTTGTAGCAGATTTGCCCGATGCAGTGTGTCTTTTGATTTCTTGACTGCTGCTTCCATGGGTGTTAATTGTGGATCCAAGTAAAATAAAATCCTTGACAACTTCAGTCTTTTCTCCATTTATCATAATGTTGCTTATTGGTCCACTTGTGAGGATTTTTGTTTTCTTTATGTTGAGGTGTAATCCATATTGAAGGCTGTGGTCTTTGATCTTCATCAGTAAGTGATCGAAGCCCCTTTCACTTTCAGAAAGCCAAGCTGTGTCATCTCCATAATGAAGGTTGTTAATGAGTCTTCCTCCAATCCTGAAGTTGCATTCTTCTTTATATAGTCCACCTTCTTGGATTATTTGTTCAGCATACAGATTGAATAAGTACGGTGAAGGTATACAACCCTGACACAAACCTTTCCTGACTTTAAACCATGAAGTATCCCCTTGTTCTCTTCCAATGATTGCCTCTTGAGCTATGTACATGTTCCTCATGAGCATGATTAAGCATTCTGGAATTCCTATTCTTCACAATGTTATTCATAATTTGTTATGATCCATTAGGGACATAATTTTCAAAAGTTAAAAAGAACACTCAATATATAACAATTGTGTGTCAGAGATTTATTTGTCTCAGTAATGAAGTATCAGCAAGATGTTAAGGAAATTCAAGGGAGAATATGAGAGACTGAAACATAATACTGAAGCATAAAAGAAAGGACTCTGAAATAAGACTGCTAAATTAGACATAAATGCAATTTTGAATAATGTTGTAGATGAGGAAAAGAAGGGGTCCCTAGGTGGCTCAAATGGTTAAGTGCTCAGCTTGTAGCTGAATGGTTGGCCTTTCTAGTCCACCCAGAGGCACCTTGGCAGAAAGGTCTAGAGATCTACTTTTGAAAAGTCACAGCCTTGAAAATCCTATGAGCAGTTGTACTCTGCACACACGGGGTTACAATGAGTCCGAATCAACTCAAAGGCAATTGGTTGGATTGGTTATGGGGGAAAGAAACTCCACAATCTCCATTTGTAAAAGAATAAGCTTTTGAAAAGGGTCCCTGTACTGAAAAGCTCCTAGTCCAGGGGAACACTGATGAGAAGGCCGACAGAGAGAGAAAGACTTTCCCTGGAGCTGACACCCTGAATTTGGACTTTTAGCCTACTTTGACTGTGAGGAAATAAACTCTTCGTTAAAACCATCCACATGTGATATTTCTATTATGGCAGCACTAGATAACTAAGACAGAATTTGGTACCGAGAGTGGGGTGCTGCTCTAACAGATACCTAAAATGTGGAAGTGGTTTTAAAACTGTGAATGGATAGAAATGTGGCAGTGACAGAGAAACAGCAGCAGCAGAGAACCTACAGCAGTAGAGAAGCAGCACTAACAGAGAACATACAGCAGCAGAGAACCTACAGCAGCAGAGAAGCAGCAGCAGCAGAGAACCAACAGCAGCAGAACCAGGAGACTGGTGAAAGATGGCGCTGGAGCCAACCCAAGGAGCGACAGAGCTGAATGCCTGCGAGCAGGAGGCTTCCTGGTGGAGTGGGGTGCCTCTGGGCACTTATTGGTGGAGCTAGGCTTGCCAACCCACGGAGCGAGGGAGCTGAGTGCCTGTGTGCAGAACGCTTCCTGGCGGAGTGGTGTGCCTCCGGGCACTTACTGGTGGAGCTACTGAGCTTTGGAACACTTGCCCCAGCAGGACAGATGCAGGCATGAGGAGGCCATAGGAAGCAGAAGCTGCAGCACTTGATGAGTAAGACAAAGCTAGAGATTAATATCAAGTCCATGAGGGCCACCTGACTGAGCAGGAAGTACATAGGTTTGTGGAAGTAAGAATCCATCCAGATCAGGAGAATGAGAATGGAATTCAAGATGAGAGCCACGATGTAGATCAGAAGCATGACACCAATAAAAAGATTGATATGTTTTATATCAAAGGAGAGGCCCAGAAGGATGAAATCTGTGCCTGATGTTTCATTTATCTGTACCTATGCTTTATTTTAAAAAATTAAATAACAGAAGGAAAACTGACAATGAGATATAATGGAGTGCTATTGGACTATGGATTTAACCCTTCAACCCTTTTCCTCTGTCATCCTTGACCAGAGTTCTTTGGTCAATGTAAACATATTAAAGAAGCCCTGAGCCAATTTTCGTAGGCATTGACCTGATTTCTGATTTTCCCCATTCACAACCTTATTTCTGTTTTTCTTACTTTCCTCATTCACTCTTATTTTCAGGAAAGAGTCACTGGCCACAAGAATGATTGCACTGCTATTGGCAAGGGGTTCAAGTTGTGTTGGGCACAAACCTGGTAGCATATCAGGATCACCTTGGGAGGCTCTTCTATGATTGGTTCCCTTGTGGCCTTATTTTTCTCCAATTTCTGATTGCCCATTTAGAATGGGACTTATTTTAAGCTAGTATCTGAGGTGATGCTGATATTCCTAGTCAGAGTGACTGTCTTTGGAAAGGAGTTCAGTTATCTCCATCCAGGCTGAGAGAGATTAAAATAGTTGTCTTGGGTGACATGGCTACTTCTTGTCAGAGAACTAGCTCATTCATTTATAGTACACTGCCATCCTCATGATTATTTCATGTTGGCAATTGATTACATTTTATGTCATGTTGTTTCTAGTTTAACTTGTCATATTATACTTAATAAGATTCTAAATTACTTCATAAGAGGAAATACTTATTATTTCCTTTATACCCAAGTTCACTGGATTTAAACACGATCAATAAGTTAATGAGTTCCTCTAACTCTAGACTTGGATATACAACTATGTGGACAACATCTCATGAGGATGAGTAAGGAGAATTACAAATTAACTTATTTAAAACACAACTCTAGATTTCCTCACCCTAAATTTTCCTTCCTCCAGTTTTCCCATTTAAGTCAAATTCACCACCATTCATCCATTGCACAAGAACAAAATCCTAGGAGTTATCTCTGACTCCTATTTTTCAAACCAGTTCTTTGACAAGTCCTATTAATCTGCATTCAAAATATGTCCTGAATATGACATCCATCACTGTCACCCTACACTAAGCCACAGCACCCTTATCTGGATCTGTGCCAAAAATAGTCTTTGTTTTGAGACACTCGGTTTACTGGTTTGTGTATTGATGTATTTGTTTTGTCTTCTCTGTGATGGAAGTGATCTTGAGATTACCCAATCTACTCCCGTTGTTCTTTTATGCATGAATACAGTGAGGCCCATAGAGATCCAAAGACTTGTTTTAAGTCTCCAAAATTGTAGTCTGAAAAGCCTGGTATTCAGCACAGAGAACTGAATAATTTCCTAAACTCTTTTCAACACAGTCATTTTAGTTAGTCATGTCTGTGTCCATGCTGTTTAATAAAAACCTCTAAATTGATATACAGATGCAATTTCGTATACCAGTAAAAGCCAGTTACCAGCAAGTCAATTTTGACTCATGGCAACCCCATGTGTGTCAGAGTGAACTGTGCTCCATAGGGTTTTCTATGGCTCAGTTTTTGGAAGTAAATCACTAGACCTTTCTTCTGAGGCACTTCAGAGTGGACCTGAGCTGCCAATAACCTTTCGGTTAGCAGCTGAGTGTGTTAATCATTTGGGACAACCTAGGGACTCCACAGTTGCCATTGATTCATGTAGAGTGGTTATAAATGGGAAGATACATAGAATGGAATATAATAAACACATTTATCACTTACAATGTAAATTATACAACTATACTCACTATGTTAATGATTTATAATCTTTGTTATATTTGAATATACATACTTTCAAGTATGTAAGTTTTATTCATAGAAAATTTCCCAAGCTCTTCTTAGTTATACATTATTTTCTTATAAGGCCATTCAGATTCAGCTATATAGGCTCACATGAGATAAAAGAGTCCTTAAATTTACATATTATTTCTTCATTTGGGAATAAGTCTGTGTATTGGTATGCTAAGCATTTTGATCGCCATTCAACTATATCTTTTATCAACTGTTCATCTTTAGAGCAGTGTGAGTGGCAAAAGACCTCTAAGCAGTGTCAGTGTCTGAAAAGAGAGAGAGAGAGAGAGATCTTTGATTTAAGCCAAAGCTAGCCTTAAGGGCTCAGGTTTTCAACCTCACAGATGTCCTTCTCTTCCTCAGAGCAGTTTCATTGCAAAGAGTGAGAATATAACCTTTTTTTTACCACTTCTGATAACACTGAATGTAAAGACACATTCAAGGCCCTGAATACTTTATATAATTTAATTTTTCTTTGAATTTTTTTTTATTGTACTTCAGGTGAAGG
>NW_004444117.1:824716-849179 GCF_000243295.1 Trichechus manatus latirostris
GCAGGGCAGGTCTAGCTGAAGAGGAGTTACTGGGAGGGGTTGTTTGTGGCACTTACTACAGCCACCAGGGTGGGTTGGTAATCAGTGCAGGGCAGGTTTCAGTAGGCCATGCCTGTGCTGTTTGTTGGTGTGTTGTTAAGCGCACGGTGCAGGTAGGCAGGATGTAGCGGGGAGATTATTATGTGTGGAGCTAAGATGAATATGGGAGAGAGAAGAGAGGAACAGGAGCAAAAACATACAAACAAACAAAAAAAATGCTAGGGGAGCTTGCTGTTGGAGTGGGGAGATGAGAGACTATGAAATGGAGAAAAACAGAAAGGGGAAGAGGAAAAAAAGTAAAGAATAAATAAATAAAAATTGGAAAGGTTAAAGAACCGCAAGGTTCCCAGGGATCCCACCAGTAGAGCTACGAGGTCTGGGGAAGTCACTATCAGGTGTTGCAGTACAGCCTGTCTAGAAGGTGTAGAAATATACAAGACCAAGTATTCAGGGAACAGAAATAGAAGGAAGATATAGAGAGACAAGAAACTGAGTAATGAAGAAAGATAAAAAGGCCAAAAGAGGGAAAAGAAAATGAAAGAAATTTAAAAAAAAAGAACAAGAAAAGCCCCCAAAAAAACAGGAAAAAAAAAAAAAAAGCAATAAGAAATGCCCTGAGGGTTCTCTCTGCACATCTGTGCAAGCCAAGGGGTTAGTCTCCTTCCCACGCAGCACCTCCTGGCCAGAAAGGGCTCCCAACTCAAGAAAAGGAAAAGAAAACAAACAAAGAATTCAAAACAAACAAATGAACAGAAGCTCTAGGATTCCACCAGAGCGGCAGCCCAGACCGGGAAGCAGCTCCACACTTGAACAGAGCTCCACAGCCCCTCAGGAAGAAGCAAAGATGGTGAATGGAGACAGGTATTTGAGAAAAAGGAGGGGGAGGTGGTGAGAGGTAAGGAAGAAATCAAAAGAAGCAGATAAAAAAGCAACACTAGCAGCCAACAAATGGCACTCAGAGCCATCTAGTGTGGGCTGGTGGAATCCAAGCAGCTGGTGTTTTTCCAACAAGAGACTGTGTTTGCCGGAAGCAGAGGGCGACGAGTGTGGGTGAAGAAGGATAGGGAGTAGGAAAGCTTATATCACAAATTACCAGAGCTCTGCAGCCCCTCAGGAAGAAGCAAAGATGGCGCACAGAGCCAGGTATTTCAGCAAAAGGAGGGGGAGGTTGTGAGAGGTAAGGAAGAAATCAAAAGAAGCGGAAAAAAGCAACACCAGCAGCCAACAAAGGGCACTCAGAGAGCCGGCCTGTTCAGGAGTGTGGAATCCAAGCAGCCGGTGTTCCCCGGACAAGAGATTGTGGCTGCGGGAAGCAGAGGAGGCCGAGTGGGGGTGAAGAAGGTTGGGGGATGGGAAAACATATATAACCGCAAATTACCGGTTGTTTTGTCTCCCGCTGGAAGCTCTGTGAAGCTGCTTTCTCGTATCCCGTTTGCTGGTCTCCAATAGGAGTCCAAGATGGGAGATCCGCGCTGCGTTAGCTGGTAGGAGACCTCTGCATGAATGTCTCCTCGCTCTCCATTCTCTGTCAATTTTCTCACTCCATTTGGTGCTTGACTGAGTTCTTTGTCTCTTCATTTGATGTTTTAGGGTTTCAGGATTATTGTTTTCTCTGTTCGGCTTAGTTTTTCGGATCTTTGCTGTGGAGGGACGGCAAGGTGCTTCTGCCCAGAGCGCCATTTTGCCGGAAGTCTGTCTGTTATTTAATTTTAAAGCACAAGATAGTATCTCCTCTTATGGTCTTCTCACTGGCTGATATACGTATGCTTGACCTTCATGACACTGTACAATAGGTAAAGTTAGTCATGCTGTCCTTCCCCAACCACAGTTCCCCTTTGCTTTTGTGCCCAGTACTTTCTTGCATCCTGGAACCGTTCTTCCCAGCACTTTTCTTGTGGTGTGCCTCTCTAAACCACCTTCACCCTGCAAGAGAGAACTACCTTTCAATCTAAAATATTCAAAAACATGAATGTAGTACTATTTCTGCTGTGGTAAGAGCTGACTGGAGGGAGAGGCTTGTTGGGCAGATCCCAGTATCTGTCCAATCACAGCACAGTGCAGTCATCCTCTCAGCCTTCCCCACTGTGCACCCTCCAATGTTTAGTTGCTCTTTTCCTATGTGATCCAGTCACTTATTTGATCCCTTCCTTCCTTCCCCTTACCAGCAGAGTCTCCCCTACACACTGGTGTTTATCTTCCTCCTATTCACATATTCACCCCTCCACCTAAGTGATCCCACTGTCCCCTTTCCCAGATCTGTCACCAACAAGGTCATCTGTCCTTAGGATCACTGAAGGATGCTTTATCCTAGATGTTCACTCTCTTTACCGCTCTCCATGCTTTCTTCCTGCTTTGCCCTGCCTCAGAATGAGAAAAATCTCCTTTTCATTTCTCTGTTGGTGTCTCAAAGTCAGTAGAACGCAGATGCTATGGATTTAATTGTGTCTCCTAAAAGTCTATATTGAAGTCCTAATCCATGGTACCTGTGAATGTGACCTTCTTTGGAAACAGGGTATTTGAGGGTATTATCAATTAACATGAGGCCATAATAGAGTAGGGTGGGTACTAAATCAATATGAGTGTTGCCCTTATAAAAAAGGAGAAGAGGCACAGAAAGACACAAAAAAAGGAAGATAGCCAAGTGAAAATGAGGGTAGAGATTGGCATGATTTACAAGCCAAGGATCACTGTCCCTCACCAGAAGCTAGGAGAGAGGCAGCCAACAGATTCTCACTCAGAGCCCTCAGTAGGAGTCAGCATGGCTGATACTGACCCTGATTTAGGACTACTAGCCTCTAGAGCTGTGATACAATAAATTTCTGTTTTTACAAGCCACTTATTTGTGACAGTTTGTTATGGCATCCCTAGGAATTTTACACAATAGAGAAAGTCAAAGAAGTTGGTTCAGCTTCTTTTACTTATAAGCAACTGTCTCTCCCATATAGACATATCATATTAGCAGAGTAATCCACAGTTTCCCTTTCCTTCTTATAGAATTCAGTATGCTCAGTGTTTGCTGAATTGCTTTAACCTCACTGCTTCGGGGAAGTTTTTATCAATAGACTAATCTCTAACCAATTTATTGGCATGACTATGAGAAACAAGGAATTTGTTACACCCTGTCCTTGGCTTCAGAGTAAGGCATCAAAACTATCTATTGGGAGGGAGGCAATACCTAACTCATTTCTGATCTCCTTCACAAAACAGGTTGATGACTGATTGACACAAAAACTCTACTGGTACATCATAAATATCCTTATGCAGAAGAACATGCTTTGAAGAAAAGATATTCCCAGTGTTCTCTTCACTCACTTCTGTCCTTCACTTGATTCCTTTTTGACTGTCTATGATTTTTTTAAGAATCTTATTCATTTCCAAAATTGTGTACATCTAGGTAAATGGGAATGAAAACTTCATGATACCTCCTGTTCTGGAAAATTTAGAAAATATATTGTTGGTAGTGTTGTTGTTGTTGTTTTCAGGAACCTGCTTCTACATTTAAAATATGATATTTAGAGGGCTGTGGGCATCATAGTCTCAGGGAACATCAAGCTCAATTGGCATAACATAGTTTATAAATAAAATGTTCTATATTCTACTATGGTGAGTAGCGTCTGGAGTCTTAAACGCTTGCAAGCAACCATCTAAGATACTCCATTGGTCTCACCCAGTCTGTAGCAAGGGAGAATGAAGAAAACCAAAGACACAAGGGAAATATTAGTCCAGAGGACTGATGCATCACAAATACTACAGCCTCCTCCAGACTGAGTCCAGCACAACTAGATTAGTGCCTGGCTATCACTGCAGACTGCTCTGACAGGGATCACAATAGAGGGTCCTGGACAGAGCTGGAGAAAAAAGTAGAACAAAATTCTAACTCACAAAAAAAGACCAGACTTACTGGCCTGACAGAGACTGTAGAAACCCTGAGAGTATGTCCCCCAGATACCCTTTTAGCTCAGTAATGAAGTTATTCCTGAGGTTCACCCTTCAGCCAAAGATTAGACAGGCCCATGAAACAAAAGGGACTAAAGGGGTGCACCAGCGCAGGGGCAAGGACTAGAAGGTGTTGGGGGGAGGGGGACAGGAAAGCTGGGAAACTATAGATATAAGATATTTATTTTATCCCAGGGAAAAATAAAAATACATTCTTATGTTTTCTTCTTAGAGATTCAAGGACCAGAATGATTAGTAGTTACCCAGTGGTACTCGAATAGGGTCCATGCCCTGGAGCAGTTGAGCCAATGAAACATTTTCCAAGTCAGAAAGGTGAGACAGTTTTAATTTAGGAGGTGTACACCAATGGACATCCGATAGCAATGCAGGCTGTCTCTATAGAGTCTCAAGAGGCATTTTTACATACGAGCTTATATATGATTTTTTACAAAGGTTGGAAGTGTCATTATTTATTACAAGGTAATTACAATAGAATCTTTATCATACTAAAGAGATACATGCCAGACATTTCCTTATCTGACACCTGGGCTGTAATCTTCCTGTGGGGGGTCCTAAGTCACAGGTGGCAGGACAGATCAAAACAAAGTCATTAACACAGGTATGCGAAAAGGGAGAAGTCAAAGAAAGAGAAAGAAACTTATTGGTTCATCATGGCGTTAGTTATGGCAAACTCTCAGTTGCACATTTTGAAAAGGAGAAAATATGCTGGGGAGTTTTAGGGTCACATATTCCCCCCTTTTGAAACTTGGGTGGCCATATACACTCATCCCAAATTTCAACTTATTCCCTTAGATCTGAAAGTTTCAAGTGAAAGGATTGAGCCTTTTACCTGTGATGAGTTTGAGTCATCTGCTGGACAGTCTGACTTGAGACAGAGAATGCCATCCTACATATAAGCATAAACTGGAGACAGCAACAAATAAACAGGACTATAAAAACTAATTCAATTCCACTAATGAATAAAGTTTTTAGCCAGGTAAAATCTGGCAGCCAGGAGGTCAGCCAAGAAAAATCATATCAGTCATGAATCTTTACTTTTTATAGCTCATCTTTTATATATTTCACCTTCTTTTCAATGAGTTCAGAGTTCTCAGTAAGATTAAGACAATACATTCTTTTGAACTCTTGACACCCATGGTTGTGTCATAGAAGCAGGTAGTCTATAGTGGCCCTATTTTCTAAAACAGTTTCCCTGACCTTCCTAGTTCCTGGCTAATAGCAGCTATGGCCTGTGATGTGGCTTTCAGGGATTTTTGTAGTAAGGCAAGCTAGATGTTGTATTTCTCGATAAGCCCCAACCACTAAATCTGGGACACTAATCAAGAATGTGTAGCAAGGGAGATATATTCAACTGCACTTAACAAGTGTAGATCATAATTATAGGTTACATCTAGGACAAGTTCTCTAGTGACCCTATTTCAGAGAACTCTTTAGAGGCAAGTTCGTAGTCAAACGTCCCAATGAACAGGACCCATTTGTAGCATTAGCAGGGATATAAGAATACACAATAATTCCACAGAGTATGAACCAACCTGAAGGAAGCTTAACATGGAAAGTTGCATATGTCACTCTGTTAATGAAGCCACAATTCATGCGTATTTTTTTCCTAAATCAACACAGCTTGCTTGACATTTCGAGAACATCACACAATTAGAGGCATTAGTAACTAAGGAAACCTGAAGAGTATACATCTCTCTGTCTTTGAATCTTGTGACAGGTCCCCAGCTATAAATATCAGGATATTGTAACTCTTTCTTTGAGTGTTTAAAAATGGTGAACTTTCTCAACGCCTCTAGGGGAGTACAAAACTCGATGAGACAGGACTCGAGGGCCGAATTGGCATGCAATTCCACCTCCCCCCGCCTGTCCAGACAGAAATCAGTAATGTTTAACACTCCTCTAGCAATATAGATCCCAAAATTTTGGTCTTTTAACAAGCAGTTGGGGGGAGCTTTTATCTCAGGGACAAGGATCCTCTGAGCCGAAGTCTCTCTCACACCTAATAGTAATCCCATCCAAGCTATCATTAAAAACATTTTTACTTTTTAACCCTAGAAAGTTTTTACTTCAGGCTGTTGATGGGTTGGGCTTTCCACTCCATTTTGTCACTGTAGGCCAGAGGATTTGACGCAGGAATGATGGATCCACGGTTTGACTCCTGCAAGCTTCACAGCTGTGTGAATGCTGAGTGAAGGGTCCAGTCCACTTAGGCTGTAACAGGAGGTCCTTCCACTTCTGAAGGAGCACCTGGTCACCAGGCTGGAAAGAGTGCGTGGCTATTTCAGGAGGGAACTTCTGCTGGATCCACACTGCCCGATGCAACTGGGAAAGAATTTTCGTTAGAGAACGCAAATATTTAGACATCATTACATTAGGGGGCTGGGTGGAAGACTGTGGGGAGAGTTGGTTGAGATGATGTGGTCTCCTATAAAGTATTTAAAAGGGACTCATTTTAAATTACCCCTGGGGTGCAATATGGACTCAGAGGAGGGCCAATGTCAGGACATCAATCCAGGGCAGTCTGGTCTCTTGGCAAAGTTTACTAAGATGACATTTTATGATCTTATTCATTCTTTCAACCTTTCCACTAGATTGGGGTCTCCATGCTGTGTGAAGTTTTCACTTTATTCTTAAGGAAGTTGAAACCTTTTGTACTGCTCTCTAGCTGTCTCGGTCTGGCAGGGAAAAGTTTCTATCCATCCTGAAAAAGAATCTACACTCACCAGTAAAAATTTCATCCAATGTTTAGTTTTGAGCCCTTCACGAAAATCAGTTCACCATATTTCACCCGGAAAAGGGTCCTATTCCTTGAAGGCCGGAAATCTTGGGCCCGTAAGCCTTTAGATAATGTCCTTTTTTTGTTCCAGTACTACATTCACTGCATGAGGGACAAAAGCGATAGTATCGTGTCCCAAAGTAAATTTGTTAGCCTCCTTTATGATGATGCTAGCTGCGGCAACCACACGGAGGCAGGCCAAGCTATCCTTTTGGGAAAGTGTCCAGATTTTTTTAGAGAAATAGGCAATATGGCATCTCTACAGTCCCAACAACTGGGTTAATACACCAAGGGCTGTTCCTCTGCTTTCATCTATATACAATTGAAAGGGTTTTTTGATAATCTGGCAGCCCTAGGCTGGGGCTTTCATCAACTGGGACTTTAAATCACAAAAGGCTCATTGACACTCAGTTGTCTATTTGAAAGGATTTCTCTCCACCCCCTGAGTAGCCTGATAGGCTAGACTGCAGATGGTTTCTATGAAGAAAGTTAGGTATTTTACCTCTGTGAGGTTAGCTTGTAACTTTCTGAAAGCTGGTAACCGGCTTCTGCCAAAAAATTTAAGACAGTGACAGTATTTGTGATGGAGTCTTCCTCAGACTCGCTTCCTACCAGAAGGTTGTCCACATACTGAAAGACCACTCTTGGGTTGAGGGGAGGCAAATGCTCTAGGTCCTGGGCCAGTGCTATTCCAAAAATAGTGAGGGAGTTCTTAAACCCTTGGGGTAGCACAGTCCAACAGAGCTGTTTCTTTCTTTTGTCACCTTCCCATTCGGAAGCAAAGATCAGCTGGCTCTCAGTAGCCAGCAGAACACAAAAGAAAGCGTCTTTTAAATTTAAAAAAAAAAAAAAAAAACCGTAAAATGAAGAGGAAGGTGGGTTCGAGTCTACCGGGTGTAGGTACGGTCTTCACAACTTTGTTAACATCCCTCAAAACGGTACTCACCAGTCCACACTTCTTCTTTACCGGCAGAACAGGGGTGTTGATGGGGATCTGCACTCTCGCAGCAGTTCCCAACTCCAGGTGTCCAGTGATTAAATTGCAGTCCCAGACAATCCTCAACTCTCAGTGGATATTGTTTAATCCGAGGAGGCATGACATTAGGTAACAGCTCCACGATCACAGGGAGGACAGTCCAAGATAGTCCTGGCTGGCCACTGGCCCAAACCCACAGGGCCACGGCATCAACCTCTCTTTGAACTGTGGATGAGATGGACTCAGAGGATAGCACAAGTTGGGTGAGGGCTACGAGAGCAGCTTGTACTTCTCAGGTGTTCGCTGGTGGTACTGTCAGAGACAATCCTTTTTCATCAAAAGAGATTTCCGCATGCACTTTACTTAGGAAATCCTGCCCTAAAAAGGGGAACCAGGCATTCAGGCATGCATAGAAACTGGTGGGATAGCTTGATTTCCCCTATTTCACAGTCCATTGGCAAAAAAAAAAAAAAAGGATCGAGTCACCTTTTTCCCAGTCACCCAGACAACATGAGTACTGCTGGTCGAGGCAGTCCCTTTAGGCTTCCTGGTGAGTACCGAGAAGGCTGCTCCAGTATCAACCAAGAAGTCTAGGCTGTTCTCTCACCATAACTTTTACCAGGGAATCGGTAGGAGGTAAATCAAAAGTTGTCTCCCTGTGTCTCCATCCTTCAGGGTCCTCCTCCTGCTCTTTCATAATTCCTTGAAAAAGCTTCTCTCCCCTTCCTATCTTGCCTGATCCTTTTCCATTCTTTCTTTTGGGGCAATCATTTTTCCAGTATCCCTCCTCTCTGCAAAATGCACATCAGTTTTTCTTTAGTCGGGGCCCGCCCTTACCAGAGGATTCTAGAGCAGCGGCCAGTAGATTAGCCTGTTTCTTCATGTCCTGGTCTTATTATTTTTTCCCTCAGCCTCTTTTATCTGATCTCTGTTGGTAAAGACCTTAAATGCATTCAGTCATGGCATGCGGGTCTGACGGATACTCCTCAAAGTTTCGCTTCCGATTGTACAAATCAGATGCTGGGAACGGATTACCAACCCACATCATCTGAGATGGGCCTTTCTGCAGCTGGGACTGGCACCTCCCGGAGTGGGTAAATCTCTCCTGGGGGAACTGGGCAGAATTGTACCCCACTCCTGGTATGGGGTAGGGAGACCATGTCTGTCTCAACCCCTACACCCACCTTTCACATCTTCCAGTCCTCATCTTCTTTTTATTTTATTTTATTGTTGTATTTTAAGTAAAAGTTTACAATTCAAGTTAGTCTCTCATACTAAAATTTATACATACATTGATATGTGGCCCCGATTGCTCTCCCTATACTGTGACAGCACATTCCTCCTTTCCACCCTTGATTTCCCGTGTCCATTCAACCAGCTCCTGACCTTCTCTGCCTTCTCATCTCACCTCCAGACAAGAGATGCCCATTTAGTCTCATGTATCTACTTAAGCTAAGAAGCACACTCTTCACGAGTATCATTTTACGTCCCATAGTCCTATGTAATCTTTCCGTCCTCATCTTCTGAAGCCACCAGGGAGGGGTCAAGAAAGGGTGTCAAAGGGGTTTTTTGAGGTGGGGGAATGAGAAGAATATCCTCCAGTTCTTCACTTCCTACCCTGTCATCATCATTCGCCTGCACAAGAGGGGCTAAAACACAGGCTTTATCCTTTTTTTGTGCTATAAAATCGTAAAACATTCTACATACAGCTTTTCATCTCACTTGTTAGTTGGAGTACAAAACAGATCAAGTTTCATAATGGTACCAAAATCCCTAAAACCATTTTAAAAGTCACTTAACCCCATCGGGGAGCTGGTATTGAGGCCACACCTGATTGTATAAACCTTTAAGATATCTCTTAGTTAGGAGATCTATTCCTAAAAAATAAGTTCAGTTTCTAGTGAACTTTCAGCCAGAACCTTACTTCCCTGGGTACCCACTTGCAATGGGGAACCTCACTGGTCTCTCGTCCAACCTCACGGGACCTAGTCACTCATTCTTGGAGGGAGTCTATGAGAACCGACGCCCCTGTGGCTTTTACAGAGGATTTACCACCCAATTCCCAGTTACTTACCATGGCCAATGGAAACTGCCTCCCTCTGTCCAGAGCTTGCTGCCATGGAGTCCTCCCTCATCACCAGGGGAGGACCATAGATTACTATTTGATACTCAGTCACCTAGCTCCTTCATTCTGTTCTGTTGTCTATCTCTCTATTTGCAGCTCTAAAACAAACATCATATTTCAAGAGTGGTTTAGTTGGCCTTTAAACAAGAATTTAGGGTTGCTCTGTTTTGAAACAATATTTATAAAAAGACTATTTGTATAACTTTTCATTCGCCAAAGGTTTTCATTTATATTGTCATTTAATTCTCCTAATAGCCCTGTGAAGGATGCAGGGGGATAGGGTGTTCCAGTTTTTAAGATGAGAAATATGATGGTTATTATTTAAGAGCTCAGCAGATTCTGGACACTCTTCACAGAAGAAAGACTCTCAGTTCCAGGTGGAGAGATAGTGACTCACCCAAAGTTAGAGCAAGTAAAAGTCATGCTGCTACTGAATTGTAATAAACATAATGTATTAGTGGATCATTTATAGATTCTTAAATTTATTAGAGAAATGTCATTCTTTTCAATTTGGCAGTAAATGGCTATAACCTTCCCACAAACTGTCCTTCCCTACCTTTTGAGGGAGAGCATCTTAGACAGGTAGTTCTTAATTCCATTCTCATCCCTGTTTTTTCTCTACATCCCTACACACTTAAATAACTGCGCAGGTGATAGTTTGAATGGCTTGTCATCACTGACAGCAGCCTCAATTGTGGGTACTTTCAGCCCTTTGCATTGTCATCCCAAACTTCCAACTTCTCAGCATCAATTGAGAGATAAGTGAGAAAGCCCATGTTACCACCTACAAAACAAAGAAGAGACTTCATCAAAGTGGAGATCCAACAGACAAGGTGAACTACGTTATGCCCGAGGGTGAGAAAGTCACCTTTTGCAGAAATTCCAAGGGTAGAGGACTCTTTAGTGAAGAGGAGAAGAGGGAGGTAGTTTCTAACATTCACCTCTGCCAATATCTACCTATGCCCCCTTAAGACCATTTTTCTGTATTGGCCAGCAGGGCTATCACTCCTTGGGCGGTTCTACATGTAATTAGTTCAGGAGCACTGAGTCCAGTGAAAATTACTGTCAATGATTACAGTAAATTCTCACATCTTCAAAAGCCAAAAATAAACCAACAACCACAGGCAATTTGGATCCCAATGCCCTAATTTACCTTAAGCTAGGCTAGGTTGTGACAAATTGCATGCCCAGCATTTAATGTCCCTGGAACCAAGAATCACTTCAGTGTGAAAAGTGCTGGGACTCTGTTGAGACCTGAAATAAGTATCATATTGAGGCAATGCTTAGCCAGAATAAGTGGGCCAGTGACTCATTTTTATAAATACAGAGCACAGGTTCAAATTCAGATCCATTTTTTATAATTGAGGAAATAGGGGCTTCACAACTGTTTCCTGGATGAAATTTTTCCCTAGGCTTTAAATAACGAGTTCATGGAGCATTCAGATTCAGTGCTTAAAGCAATCTTTATACTTTTAGAAATATTTTCTTTCTTCAGACTCTGCTGAATCATGCTGCTCAGGCTTTGTTCATCTTGAATTTTCATACAATTCAAAATTTCATCCTATTATCATTTACATTATTTAAGCTACATTTAAGGGACTCATTTGGTAAATTAATTCTATCAGCTAGAGCACCACGTGGAATATTTATACACAAAATCTACACCTAACCCAACCATCACCCTACAAGCTAATGTTTCAAGGATTTGAGTGCAGATGGTGCAGTGTATCACTGAGATTTATACCTTTAAATCACATATTGTATCTCCCTGATGCTTAGCTTAACTTTCTGTGCTAGATCGTCCTTTACTTTCAATTCAAATTATTCTATCAATAATTCAAATGAGCAAATCCTCAAAGTATACTTTGAGAGAGGTTGGACGGGAGATGGTTGGGGCAAAATAGATCAAATAAATTTCCAAGAATGAAATAATAGGAGAAGAGGAATTGAGGGAACTACTTTCTCATGACTACAACATATAAACTTTTTTTTCCATCTATTTTGAAGTAATATTATGAGAGGCATGTAAAGAGAAATCTGGTACTGAAATCTTTATTGTGTTGTTGTTAGTTGCCATCAAGTTGATTCCAACTCATAGTGACCCATGTGTGTAGAGTAGAATTGTACTCCATAGGATTTTCAGGGCTATGACTTTTTGGAAGCGGATTGCCAGAACTGTTTTCTGAGGTGCCTCTGGATGGGTTCAAACTGCCAGTCTTTCAACTGGTAGTTGAGGGCTTAACTGTGCTACCCCGGGACTCCTGTGGAGGCCGTAAGAAGGTCAAATTAGTGCTGACTATGTATCAAGTCCTGCTGTTATGCCTGGGAAGAGAAAACTGCCCCAGGTCCATAAAGGGCTCTATTATCACAGTCACTGAAACACAAATAATGCTTTTGCAGCCTCATAAGAAAGCTCTTGGAAGTTTGACAACCAATTGAACAAACAGGAATTACAGGATAGGGACCCAGAAACAGAGCTTTCTTCTTTTAAGCCATTTGTTTTGAAAAGACTTTCAACATTTTACATTAAACAGACTGAGGTCTGTTTAATGGATGTTATGTTAAAGACACTTTGCATTAAATAGGCTTGTTTTGATGGTATTTTTACCTAGCTGTGGGCCATATCCCCGGATTTTAGGATGCACATTCTCTGTTCACAGCCATTATCAGTTCTGTGGGGGAAAGGTAAGGGTTTGTTCATGGTGAGGGTTCTTTAAACCATGCATCAGTGAAAAGATAATTGGAAGCTCCTGTTCAGATACTTTCAGATAATTTAGTTCCTTGTAATCAAGTTTTTATTCATTCATTCATTCATTTGAAGAAAATTTATTACATGTCTATTTTGTGTCAAGCTTTATGCTACAAACTTGATATAAAGTGACCAAAGGCCTAGGTTCTGCCCTCCAAGAATGTTAGATGAAATTAGATGGGGGATGGAGAAGAGTATAATCGATTATCACTATTTGTGCATTCTGTATTTGTGAATTTGCCTACTCACTGGAATTTATGTAACCTAAAAATCAATACTTGTGAGATTTTGCCGTCATTTGCAGACACGCGCAGAGCAGCAAAAACTTAGAACAGTCACCTGAAGTATATGTTCCCAGCTGAAGTTGAACAAGGTTGCCTTCTAGTTTCAGCTCTCATACTGTAAACAGTTGTCCTTTTCATGGTCTAATTTTTGCATTTTTTGTGTGTTTCTTTTTCTGAAGGAGGGTGTGATTTTTTTACTGTTTAAAATGGGCCCCAAGGATAGTGTTCCTAAGCACAAGGAGGTTGCGTGTACTTTACAAAGAAAATACTTGTGTTAAATAAACTTCATTCAGGTGTGTTATAGTGCTGTTGGACGTGAGTTCAATGTTAATGAATCAACAGTATGTATTCAATAAAGTGTATTTAAGCAGAAATACTTATAAAGCAAGGTTATACATTGATCACTTGACAAAAATGTTGTGACCAGACGCTTGCAGGAACCCTGTATTTTCCCTGGAGCAGTGGTTCAGTATTCACTAATTCAGTGTTCATGGTGACTTTATAGAACATAACTACTGTAAATAATGAGACTTAACTGTACATAAATAATTACACCCCAGTGTGATACTCTAGGGACAGAGCCAGAGACCCAGAATTTGTTATTGGACTCCAAAGAGTAGTCAGCAAAATTATTTAAGGTGCAATTGAAGTGAGAAATAATCTAGGATAGTTTCTATGGGAAGAAACCAAGATGTTTTTGTTGGATGTTGACAACTGGGTGCAATATTTCAGGTGAAACAGAGGAGGGTTAAAGACATTTGAGGCCAAGAGGAAGCCATACGAAGTGCTAGCTGGGTACCTCTACACTCCCCAGGCATGCAGTTAATGCATAGAGGGAAGGCTCAAGCAAATAAAAAATTTATCAAAATTGAGGCTTTGACCCTGTATCAGTCAGAGTCCTAGCAGAAAAAAGATAGTGTACTCAAATTAGGGTAATTTCAAAAATGTTATTACAGGAAATGTTTAGAAAAATTCAAACGTGTGCAGATTGTAAAAAAAACTATAGTGGATAATTGTACATCAGGACCTAGACTGGGAAGGATAAAGACAGAGTAAAGTAGAGAGGATCTCTTAAAAGGAGCAGTGGTCTTTAATGATGAAAAATAACCAATGTAAGGAAACATAGCAGGAAAGAAGCCAGGGCAATAATATTCTGCCCTTACTCTTGCTCCTTTTCTAATTCCGCTCTCAGTTTTCTTGTTTGTAAAATGGGGATGAAAACAGCACCAACCTCAAGTATTTGCTAGGAAGAGATAAAGCAAGTGTTGTTCTAGGTGCATTGCCTGGCACATTGTAAATATTAAATGCATCATGGGTGGTATATTTTTAGCAGTAAAGGTAGCTTGCCCTGAGAGTGCGTTTTAGTAATCCATTTGAATTATTTACTTCTAAACTCCCTCTCCTTAAGGGTGGAGTAGCAGGAATAGCCTTCCCGCACAGTTGAGATGTGCATCATTTTGCTCTTTCTCCATAATTTGATGCATTGGGCCTCTGTCAGACAGGGGTTGTTGGCCCTCTTGAAGAATAGTAGCTTCAGAGAATCCCTGCATGCATTTCCATTGAGCTTCTTTTATGATTCTTCCTCTTTCTCCTCTTACCTGTTCTGGACTCCTCCCTCCTTAAGGGGTTGGGGCTCCTGGAATTTCATGTGATATGGTAAGACAAAGACCATCATGACTTGAATAAACCCTGGAGACTTCATTGATTTCATGATGGCACTGGCTTCATGGGAACAGCCAGCCAACATGATGCTATTATAAATAGAATTTTCCATTCCAATATATGTTCCAGTTGGTAATGATTTGCATATATGAAGGTTATCAATTTTTGTACATTTTGTATTTTTCTACCTTACTAAATTATTTTAATAACTGTTAATTAGCATTAATTTTATGATTGATTTACTTAGGTATCCCAGGTATAATATGTCATCTGCAAATAGAGACAATGTTCCCCTTCTTGTACTTCTAATTGATTTATCTTGTCTAATTACACTGGCTAATAACTCCAGTGCAATGCTAAATAGTAGTGGAGCTAATGTCTTGCTTGCTTTATTTGTGTCTGGAATAGAAATGCCTCAAATGCCCCCCACCCCTAATTAAGATGCTGGCTTTAAGACTTGAGTACACATTTCCATCATGGTAAGGAAATACCTATCAATTCCCACTGATCAGTTAAAAAAAAATCAGGAATGGGCGTTAAATTTTGTTGAAAGCCTTTTCAGCATCTATAGAGCTTATCCTATTATTTTTCTCTTTAGATAAATATATCATATTAATAGATTTGTAATATCAAGTCATTGATTTGTTCCTGAAATAAAATCCACTTGGTTATGATATATTATTTATCTTATTTTGATGAAAATGTATATGGTCAAATATACACACCTCTTCCACAATTTCTACATGTACAGTTCAATGACATTGATTACATTCTTCAAGTTGTTCTACAATTTTTGCTATCTTTTCCAAATTATTCCATCACCATTATCTTAAATTCACTGCCCCCTAAGCTTCCCATCCAACCTTTTGATTTTCTGTCGTCAATCTGATCTCATACAGATAATTCTCTAGAAGAGCATAATGCACAAGACAGTCATACCTTTCTAATTAAGATAAACTGTTTTGGGTTCAAAGAAGACTTCAGGGAATATTTTAGGTTTAGAGTTTAAAGTTTAAAGATGATCTCAGGACAATAGTTTTTGGGGTTCATCCATCCTCAGAGGCTCCAGAAAGTCTGGATTCCATTGAAAATTTAAAGTTCTGTTTGACATTCTCCCCCCTCCTATAGTCTCTTTGATCAAAATGCTCAGTAACGGTAATGAGGCACCATCCAGTTCTTCTGATCTCATGGCAAAGGAGGCTGTTGTTTATGGAGGCAGTCAGACACACATTCAATTTTCTCTCCTGATTTTTGACTCTTCTTTTTTTTCTGCTGCTCTAGGTGAACGGAAGCCAATTGTTGTACCTTGGATGGCCACTTGCTAGCTTTTAAGACCCCAGACACTATGCAGCAAACTAAGAGGTAGAACAGAAATATTGAGAAAAAATATTAGGCCAATTGCTTGCCATGTCCCTTGAAACCATGATCCTAAATCTCCAAACCAAGAAAACAAATCTCATGGAATGTTTGGTTGTGCATAAGCAGCCTCAACAGCTGCTTTTCTTCTTCTTTTTTGTAAAAAAATATACAACACGACATTTGCCAATTCAACATTTTTCAGTTGTACCACTTACCTGGTGGTGCAGTGGTTAAGTGTTCTGCTGCTAACTGAGAGGTTGGCAGTTCAAACCCACCAGCTGCTTCATGGGAGAAAAGACCTGGAAAACTGCTCCTGTAAAGATTACAACCTAGGAAACCCTATGGTGCAGTTCTATTCTGTTCTGTAATGGTGCTGTGAGTCAGAATTGACTCAACTGTACACAACAACGCCACAACTACTTAACCAAAAAAAAAAAAACCCATTACTGCGGAGTCGATTCTGACTCATAGTGACCCTATAGGACAGGGTAGAACTGCCCTATATGGCTTCCAAGGAGTGCCTGGTGGATTTGAACTGCCAGCCTTTTGGGTAGCAGCCATAGCTCTTAACAACTACACCAACAGAGTTTCCATCACTGCTTAGTGCTATCAAGTACATTACTTAGCTCAGCCATTACCTTTAGTTAATGCCAAATTTCCCATCACTGTGAACAGAAACTCACTGACCCTCTTTTAATGTGCTGTTGAATTCTGTTTGCTAATATTTTATTTAGAATTGTTTACACTGACTTTCACAAATGAGATTGATTTGTAGTTTTCTTTTCTGTCCGCTTTTTCAAGGTGGTAGTGTTAAACTTTCTTCATAAAAATACTTTGGAAATATTGCTTGTTTTTCTGTTCTCTGAAATGGTTTAGGTGACATAGTACCATTTGTAGGTTGAAAGTGTTAGAATTTCCCTGGGCCTGGTGCTTCGTGGTGGGCAGTGCTTGGAAGACTGTCTCTATTTCTTCCACGGAAACTGGTCTCTTTAAGCTTTCCATTTTTACTACAGCCATTTTGGGTAAATTTTCTTTTCTTAGATAGTTATTCATTTACCCCATTTCTCAGCCTTTTTTTTTTTTACTGTTGGTTTCTATTTTAATTATTTTCTTCTTTTTACTTCTTTTGGTAAATGTTGTTTTTTTTCCCTGGTTTTCTTTCTTTTTTTCTTACATTAGAGGTTTAACTCATTAATGTTCATTTCTTTATTCGAGTTCATATATGTATTCATATATGTTTCTCTCTGATCTTGGCTTTAATTGTATCCCATAGATTTTGATATGTTGTGTTTTCTTAGTCATTACTTGTAAGAAATTAGACATTTCATTTGTATTTCCTCTTTGACCGCAATGCTGTTTAATTGAATTGTTTTTTAAAATTTTGTGGTGGAAGGATCTTTTTGAATTTGTCATAAATTTCTGATTTTATTGCATTCTAGTCAGTGTTATTATTGTGTTTTTTTTTTTTAATTATGGAGCTTATTGAGGTTTCTTTTATGACCCGTTATATGGTTAATTTTAGAGAATATTCTAAGTGTTCTTGAATAGGCTTTTTTTTTTCTTTCTTTTATTGAAGTTGAGTTATATCTTTCTTTATGGTTATGTTTCTTTGTTCTATATTCTCCCTTATTTTTTATTTATCTGAATTGCCTTGGAAATGCTATCTGCCTATTTCTCCTAGGATTTCTGGAGGTTTTTGCCTTAAGATGGTGGCTTCTATGCTTCTTATTGCAGATATTGATAACTTTCTCCTTTTTCCTTTCATTATGATTTGTGGGCTTTAGAATTGTAAATGGGCCTGAATTCTAACTTGTCTGATGTCAGATTTTCCTCGTCTTTTTTCTTCTTGTCTATATTTGTCTGGCGTATTTTTTCTATCCCTTTATTTTAACCTTCTGGAATCACTTAGCTGTAACTCTTTGCATTTGCAGTGATTATTTGTGAATTTTATTTTTAATGGAAACTATCAAGAACAGGTGTTATTACTTTTAATTTTTTTGTGTCTGCACCTCAAATGATTCCTTAGATGGCTAACCTTTCTTTTCTCTGACTCTTAATGAGTTACAGAATAAGCTTTGTAAGCAATTTCAGTTACACCTCTTTAAATTGCCTACTCATATTAATTGCCTTTATTTTTTTTTTTTTGGCTTTTTGTCTTTTATTTTTCAGTTTGTAAGAAGTTTTTTTATATATTCTTTTGTTTGTGCATTAACATTTTCTCCAAATGTATCATTTTTGTTGTTGCTGTTTCTAATGGTATCCTTTATCAAACCAAATTGTAAAATAATTTTACTAATATTTGACCATATTTAAATTGCTCCTGTACTTCTGCTTTCCTTAAGAAGACCCCTTCTGATCCTAGATTTTAGATGTGATAGTATAGCTTTTCTCTAATGTTTTATTATTGTTTTTGTCTTTATGTCTACAATCCATCTGGAGTTTCTTTCTATGGGGTTAAAGAAGTCTTGGACTTAATTTTTTGCACTTGTAAAGTCAACACTGCACAAAAGCACTTATTTTCTTTTTACCTCTAAAAAAACAATACTGCTGTGTTTTAAATTCTGAAATACATTAAGATGTAGTTCTAGATCTTTATTTTGTTAGTGATATTACTTAATTTTTTTTAGATTTTAAAGTCTGAAATACATTCACACGCTTCAAAAGTCATCATTACAAAAGCATAATAAACAGTGATGAGTCCCCTTGACGTTCTTTCTGCTTGCTCCTTATCTGTCCTCCTTCTTAAAGATGGTCAATATTTTCAGTTCCTTTTGTATTCTTGCAGAGATATTTTATGCCTTCAAAATCAAACACATAAATAAATATTTATTCTTTCCCCCTTTTCTGCCCAAATGACTGCATGACATTCATTCATTTACTTATTAATTCATTCCACAAATCTTTATTAAGGGTCTATTACATCCCAGGTACCGTCCTTAGCACTTAGCACACATCAGTGATTCCACTGGGAGGGGATACCTGGAAACTTGCACCTGGTTTCTACAGGACTTCACCCCATGCACTTTTTCCCTTTGCTGATTTTGATCTGTATCTTTTCACTGTAATAAACTGTAACTATGAGTATATCAGCTTTCCTAGGTCCTGTGAGTCCTTCTATTGTATCATCTAGCCTGATAGTAGTCTTGAGGATCCCTGACATGGACAGTACTTAATTCTCCCAGCAACAATGTTTGACAACATGGGCAGTGTTGCCGACCACGGAAAATCACCTGAATATTGGTGTCCAGGGTTTTTAATTGGGGTCAGTCATGTAGACATTCAGTGACTGGGTGCTGACCTTAGGTATTCAGAACCCAGCCCCTAGAGCAAAAATAGATGTTTATCATGAATCATGTTAGCATAAACTGTCTGATCAAACTAGTACAGCATGGCCCAAGGCCTCAGGCATACAAAAACACTCTTATCAGACAGAATATTTCAAGGGTTCAGAGATTATTTCCCAGAAGCTGGCCAAGGGTCAGTCCTGAAGGCAAGCCTTTCTTAGGAAAGTACAAGGTTTGCGCAACCCAGGCCTACCGAGCTAACCTTTTCTTGCACAAGAAACTTAGGAGGTACTAGTAATAACAAGACTTTGTATTTTTCCTTTTTCTGGAAATGACAGATGAGTGTTGGTGCTAAATGTAATTGGCAGGGGAAGATAAAAAATTAATCAAGAAACGCTTCAGCAGTTTCACACTTGTACTAGGATCGAGTTCCAACCCAGTGGATCTTGAACTCTAATGTTTATGGATCTAATTAGGTAAATGAGCTAAACTGGCTGGATGTAAGAAGTCAGCCACATAAGGATGATGAATTGGCAAAGCCTTTCTTCTTTAATGCTGGACACAACACGCAGGAGAGAACCAAGTGTGTACTTGGGGAGCATACTCTGCCCTGAGGCCCAGCAGGTGTTTAATAAGAGTGTGCCAAGGCAAGGAGTGCAGCCCAATTTTCTGATTTTCCCAAAATAACTGAGATAAACAGATTTTTATATAAGATCTGCACTTTTTTAGCTATTGACAAACAAAACACTCTGAGGTCAACACTGTGTGAGTCTGATGTAAGTCATCTGTGTATAGGTAATCTACAGCCATGAGTGCTGACCTATCTGGGAATGCTATGACTTTTAGGAAGGAGATTGCCAGGTCTTTCTTCCAAGGTGACTCTGGGTGGACTCAAACCTCGAACTTTTCTGTTAGCAGTCGCGGGCTTACCCATTTATGACACCCAGTGCTTCCCACCCCCCCTTGCTCTTAGTAACCTGTAATCTTAAAATTCAACCTTCTTCCTTTTCCTATTTGTTCTTATTAGAAAATCTCTTCTTTTCATGCTCATCTCAGCCAAGAAGCTTGATCAATTTCCTTTTCTGAAATAGTCACCTGCAAAATCAAATACAATGAATTATTCCACTCAAAGATTACATAACAATAGCTGAGAGAATTTCTATGAGTACTATGAATGGTGCCCTGGTGGTGTAGTGGTTAAGAGCTTGGCTGCTAACGAAAAGGTAGGCAGTTTGAATCCACTTACAACTCCTTGGAAACCCTATGGGGTGGTTCTACTCTGTCCATAGGGTCTCTATGAGTCGGAACCAACTCAACGGCACCTAACAACAACAAATAAGAATTATAATAAATCTTCTCCTTGCAAAAAATAAATAAATAAATAAAGCATTATAAACAAACTTACTTCAAAAATTGGCAATGATCTATCCTGGAGGCAGGGCCAAGATGGTGGAGTAGTCAGACACTTCCTGTGGTCTCAATTACAAAAAAGACCCCAAAAAACAAGTGAATTGATCATATATGACAATCTAAGAGCCCTGAACATCAAAGGCAAAACTGAGGAATTGGATTGAGGGGCAAGAGGAGGGAGAGATGGCTCAGAAGCAGAAAGAACTTGCCAGACTTGATGCAGAGGGACCCAGAGCCCTTTAGGCCGGATCAGCTCATGTGTGCAGTGAGGCAAGCTGTAGCATTTGGGAGGCATTCTCCACATTGGGAGAGACCCAGCGGCAGAGAGCCTACTTGGGTATCCAGCACCAGTGAAAAGAAGCACTCAATAGGCGAAAGATAAGTCTGGCCTACTGCATGGAACAAAAGCATCCTTCTTTAGGAAAAATCTCCCTCCCATTTACCTCCCCATTCCCTGCTCTGCACTGGGTCTGGGACAGATTCAGGAACTGCTGAGTCCCCTGGGCCGGAAGTATGACTCATCACGCTACCTGACCCATTCTCCCAGCCTTGGAGAGGGAAGAAATTATCGAACAGGGGAAAAAATAATCTGTCAGCTCCCCTAAGCCAGGAACCCAGGGTAGGCACAGCTCCTTTGCCTAGGCACAGGCATAAAAGGTCACTGACTTAGAGTGCCTTTCACCCCTGAATAGACTTGTGTGGACCCATTTCAACAGAGTAGGCCCTCATTAGCACAGTACAACAGGGTATATACCTGAAGTCTAACATCAGCTGTTTCAGCTGTGAAGTGGCAGGTTTGTGACATTTGACACTGCTCTGCCTACTAAGCACGGTCTTCACCTACTCACATCAGGGGCCTGAGGACTGGTGGCTCCACTCATGCCACACAGCCACCTGCGACAGGGGTCCAAGAATAAGTGCTGCCCCCCAATCCTTACAGCCAACAGCATTGGGTGCTCATAGTCTGGCTGCAAAACCCACCCACCTACACACTGTAGGGAACAGGGAGAATCTTTCCTCAAAGACTCAGGGACAGCCATGAGCCCCCTGCCTTGCTCTGCTCATGACCCCCTACTGCAGTCAGATACCTATGCCTACATCAATCACCCATGCCAGTCTAGGACTGTAGGTGAGAGCCTGCACCATACACTTGGTGACCAACTACCTGGACACCTGAGCTGAATTCTATACAAGAAAAGAAAACAGAATCCTGTGCTCACATACTTAGTAACAGATCTACACACCTGGTGACAGGACTTTAGAGCTTCAAAGGTGCAAATAATCAAACTAGCTTGCACAAGCAGCCTATCTGGGCATATGAAAACAAAACAAGAAGCTAGGACAAGGTAAGCAAACATAAAATAAATAAATATAATAACTTCTTGATGGCTCGGAGAAAACAGTCAATATTCAAGAGACACATCTTAGACTTAAAGACACAAACAAACTAAAACTCAAAGGATGGAAAAAATATACCAAGCAAACAACAATCAAAAATGAGCAGAAGTGACGATATTAATCTCTGACAAAAAAGAATTTAAAGTAAAATCCGCCACAAAGGATAAGGAAGGACACCATATAAAGATTAAAGGGTCAGTCATATAAAGAGGTAGCTCGTGATGACTTCAGCAAGCACCCAAAATAGAGAATTAAGAAATTTTCCTGAGGAAGAGAATTTCTTGGAACTATCAGAGGCAGAATACAAAAGATTAATATACAGACTCTTCAAGAGATCAGGAAGGAGATGAGGCAAAACACAGATCAAGGTAAGGAACACACAGACAAAGCAAGAGAGGATCTTAGTAGTTTATTCAGGAGCATAATGACAAATTTAATAGGCTGCAAAAATCCATAGAGAGACAGCAATCAGAAATCCAGAAGGTTAACAATAAAATTTCAGAATTAGACAGCTCAACAGAAAGTTATAGGAGAAGAATTGAGGCAGTAAAAGTTAGTTAGTGAGATTGAAGATAAAGCACTTGACACCAACTTATTTGAGGAAAAATCAGATACAAGAATTTAAAAAAATGAAGAAACTCCAAGAATTATATGAGACACTATCAAGACGAATAACCTACAAGTGACTGGAGTACCAGAATAGGGGGATAACAGAAAATACTGAGAGAATTGTCAAAGATCTGTAGGCAGAAAACTTCCCTGATATCATGAAAGATGAGACGATGTCTATTCAAGATGCTCATCGAACCCCACGTAAGGTAGATCCCAAGAGAAAGTCACCAAGACATATTATATTCAAACTTGCCAAACCAAAGATAGAGAATTTTAAGAGCAGCTAGGGATAAATGAAAAGTCATCTCCAAAGGACAGTCAAGACTAAGCTCGGACTACTCAGCAGAAACCATGTAGGTGAGAAGGCAGTGAGATGACGTATATAAAGCCTTGAAGGAAAACAATTGCCAGCCAAGAATTATGTATCCAGCAAAATTGTCTCTCAAATATGATGGCGAAAGTAGGGCATTTCCAGATAAACAGAAGTTTAGGGAATTTGCGAACACCAAATCAAAATTACAAAAAATACTAAAGGGAGTCCTCCAGTTAGAAAATTACTAACATCAGATAACAACCCAAGACTAGAACACAAGACAGAGCAACCAGATAACAATTCAGATAGGGAAGTCACAAAAGCAAATCAAAGCTAAAACACTGAAAACAGGAAATAGAGATGTCCATATGTAAAAGATGACAACATTAAAACAAAAAAGAGGGACTAAAAAATGTAGACATAGATTTTTCTTATGGAGAGGAAGTCCAGGCAATAAAGAAATAAAAGACCAATTTAAACTTAGAAAAATAGGGGTAAATATTAAGGTAACCACAAAGGAAACTTACAATGCTACACATCAAAATAAAAAACAAGAAAAAAATAAAGACTCAGCAAATAAAAAATCGCAACAATGAAAAAGATGAAAAGAGAATACATAAAGAAAAACAACTCAGCACAGAAAATTAAGTGCAACAAAGAAACTATGAACAACACATAAAAAAAGACATAAAATGATAGCACTAAACTCATACCTATTAATAATAACACTGAATGTAAATGGACTAAAAGTACCAATAAAGAGACCAAGAGTGGCAGAATGGATTAAAAAAAATGATCTGTCTATATGCTGCCTACAAGAGACACACCTTAGACTTAAAGACAAAAACAAACTCAAAGGATGGAAAAAATATATCAAGCAAACAACACTCAAAAATGAGCAGAAGTGACAATATTAATCTCTGACAAAAAAGACTTTAAAGTAAAATCCACCACAAAAGATAAGGAAGGAAACTATATAACGATTAAAGGGTCAATACACCAGAAGGGCATAACTATAATAAATATTTACACACCCAAAGACAGGGATCCAAAATACATAAAACAAACTCTAACATCATTAAAAAGAGAGATAGGCTGCTTCAGAATAATAGTAGGAAACTTCAATACACCACTTTTGGTGAAGGACAGAATATCCAGAAAGAAGCTAAAAAAAGACATGGAAGATCTAAATGCTACAATCAACCAACTTGATTTCATAGACATATACTGAACACTCCACCCAGCAGTGGCCAAGAATACAGTCTTTTCCAATGCACATCGAACACTCTCCAGAATAGACCATGTTAGGCCATAAAGCAAGCCTTAACAGAATCTAAAGCTTCAAAATATTACAAAGCATCTATTCTGACCATAAACCCATAAAGGTAGAAATCAATAACAGAAAAAGCAAGGAAAAAAAAAAATCAAATGCATAGAAACTGAACAACACCTTGCTCAAAAACTACTGGGTTATAGGAGAAATTAAGGATGAAATAAAGAAATTCATAGAAATGAAAGA
>NW_004444117.1:849279-869070 GCF_000243295.1 Trichechus manatus latirostris
AGAGTTAACACCACTACTACTAAAGGTATTTCAGAGCATAGAAAAGGATGGAATACTCCCAAACTCATTCTATGAAGCCAGCATAACCCTGATACTAAAACCAGGTAAAGACACCACAAAAAAGAAAATTACAGACCAATATCCCTCATGAACATTGATGCAAAAATCCTCAACATAAATCTAGCCAATAGAATTCAACAACATATCAAAAAAATAACTCAACATGATCAACTGGGATTTATACCAGGTATGCAGGGTTAGTTCAACATGAGAAAAACAATCAATGTACTCAATCACATAAATAAAAGACAAGCACCACAAGATCTTTTCAAACTATGCAGAAAACCATTTGACAAAGTTCAACACCCATTCATGATAAAAACTCTCAAAAAATTAGGAATAGAAGGGAAATTCCTCAATATAATTAGGGGCATTCATACAAAGCCAATAGTCACCATCATCCTAAATGGAGAGAGTTTGAAAGCATTCCTGGTGAGAACAGGAACCAGACAAGGATGCTTTTTTATCACCACTCTTATGTAATATTGTGCTGGAGGTCCTAGCCAGAGCAATTAGGCTAGAAGAAGAAATAAAGGCATCCAAATTGGTAGGGAATAAGTCATAGTATCTCTATTTGCAGATGATATGATCTTATACACAGAAAACCCCAAAAAATCCACAAGAAAACTACTGGAACTAATAGAAGTTTTCTGCAAAGTATCAAGCTACAAGTAAACATAGAAAAATCAGTTGGATTCCTCTACACCAGCGAAGAGAACTTCAAAGAGGAAATCACCAAATGGATACCATTTACAATAGCCCCCAAGAAGATAAAATACTTAGGAATATATCTAACCAGAGACCTAAAAGACCAATACAATGAAAACTACAAGGCACTACTGCAAGAAACTAAGAGTCCTGCATAAGTGGAAAAACATACCTTGCTCACCGATGGGTAGACTCAACATTGTGAAAATGTTAATTTTACCCAAAGCGATCTACAGATACAATGCAATCCTGATCCAAATTCCACAGGCATTTTTTAATGAGATGGAGAAACAAATTACCAACTTCATATGGAAAGGGAAGAGGCCCTGAATAAGTAAAGCATTACTCAAGAAGAACAAAGTGGGAGGCCTCACACTACCTGATTTTAGAATCTATTATACCGCCATGGTAGTCAAAACAGCCTGGTAGTGGTACAAGAACAGACACATAGATCAATGGAGCAGAACTGAGAATCCAGATGTAAATTCATCCATCTATGAGCAGCTGATATTTGACAAAGGCCCAAAGTCTGTTAATTCGGAAAAAGACAGTCTCTGTAACAAATGGTGCTGGCATAACTGGATATCCATCTGACCCATACCTTACACCATACACAAAAACTAACTCAGAATGGATCAAAGACCTAAATATAAAACCTAAAATGATAAAGATCATGGAAGAAAAAGTAGGTGCAATGCTAGGAGTCCTAATACATGACATAAACACAGTACAAACCATAAATAACAATGTACAAACACCAGAAGAAAAACTATATAACTGGGAGCTCCTAAAAATCAAGCACTTATGCTCATCAAAAGACTTCACCAAAAAAGTAAAAAGACAACCTACAGACTGGGAAAAAATTTTTGGCTATGACAAATCCAATCAACAGCTAATCTCTAAAATCTGTAAGATACTGCAAAACCTCAACAACGAAAAGACAACCCAATTAAAAAATGGGCAAAAGATATGATCAGGCACTTTGCCAAAGAAGACATTCAGGCAGCTAACAAACCCATGAGGAAATGCTCATGATCATTAGCCATTGGAGAAATGCAATCAAAACTACAATGAGATACCATCTCACCCCAAAAAGGCTAGCATTAATTCAAAAAACACAAAATAATGAATGCCGTAGAGGTTGTGGAGAAACTGGAACACTTATACACTGTTGGTGGGAATCTAAAATGTTGCAACCACTTTGGAAATCGATATGGCTCTCTGTTAAAAAGCTAGAAATATAAGCACCATACGATCCAGCAATCCCATTCCTTGGAATATATCCTAGAGAAATAAGAGCTGTCATACGAATACATATATATGCACACACATGTTCATTGCAGCAGTGTTCACGGTAGCAAAAAGATGGAAACAGCCTAGGATTCCAACGACGGAGGAATGGATAAACAAATTATGGTATATTCACACAATGGAATACTACACAATGATAAAGAACAATGATGAAGCCATGAAACATCTTATAACATGGAGGAATCTGAAGGGCATTATGCTGAGTGAGTTAGTCAGTCACAAAAGGACAAATATTGTATAAGAACACTATTATAAGAACTCAAGAAAAGGTTTAAACACAGAAGAAAACATTCTTTGACGATTATGAGGGTGGGGAGGGAGGGAGAAGGTTATTCACTAACTAGATAGTAGACAATAATTATCTTAGGTGAAGGGAAGGACAGCACACACTACAGGGGAAGTCAGCACAACTGAACTAAACCAAAGCTAACAAGTTTCCTGAATGCAACCAAACACTTAGAAGGACAGAGTAGCAGGGGCTGGGATCTAGGGACCATGGTTTCAGGGGATATCTAGGTCAATTGGCATAACAAAGTTTATTTAAAAAATATTCTGCATCCTACTTTGGTGAGTGGAGTCTAGGCTGCTTAAAAGCTAGTGAGCGGCCATCTAAAATGCATCAATTGGTCCCAGCCTACTAGGAGTAAAGAAGAATGAAGAACACCAAAGACACAAGGAAAACATTAGCCCAAGAGACAGAAAGGGCCACATAAACCAGAGACTTCATCAGCCTGAGACCACCAGAAGAACTAGATGGTGCCCAGCTACCACCAGTGACTGCCCTGACAGAGAACACAACAGAGAGTCCCTGATGGATCAGGAGAAAAGTGGGGTGCAGAACTCAAATTCTAATAAAAAGACCAGACTTAATGATCTGTGAGACTGGAGGAATCCCAGAAAGCATGGCCCCCAGACTCTCTGTCAACCCAACACTATAACCATTCCCCAGGCCAACTCTTCAGACAAAGATTAGACTGGATTATGGGACATAGAATGATACTCCCGAAGAGTATGCTTCTTAGCTCAAGCAGATACATGAGACTCAATGGGAAGCTCCTGTCTGGAGGTGAGATGAGAAGGCAGAAAGGGTCAGGAGCTGGTTGAATGGTCATAGGAAATCAGGGGTGTAAAGGAGGTGTGTGCTGTCACTGTATAGGGAGAGCAGCTAGGGTCACATAACAATGTATGTATAAATTTTTGTATAAGAGACTAACTTGAATTGTAAACTTCCACTTAATGTACAACAATAAAATTAAAAAAAAAGTCAGTCCTCTAGTTTGATACATATCCCTTTTTATTACACGCTAGGGAAACTGAAGCAGCAAGTTTGTGCCTAAATGCACTCTGCAAACCTCCATGGGCTAGAAAATATGATTACCCTTTAAAGAGACAGAGGGCAATATCTAAAGGCTTTTCTTCCTCATCTGAATAAAGAGGATGCATTATTTTTGTTATTTTTTTCTCTGAGCTCCTCAGTCACCATGAATGTAAAGCCTGCGTGATGACAGATTTGGGCCCCTGAATGAGGGTGGAAGTGAATTCTGGAGTTTCCCTTGTCTACCTCACGCATCTGTCCTTCTGTGTCACAAAGAGGTGCATCAATTTCTTCTTTTTTTATTGTGGAATATATATATATATACATATATATATATATATATGTACACACACATATATAAAACAAAACATTTGGCAATTTAACATTTTTTACATACCCGATTCAATGACATTAATTATGTTCACCATGTTGCAAAACCATCACCACTATCCACTTCCAAATATTTCTATCAATGACTCACTCTTTCCCCTTCTCTCCCACCCTTGGTAACCAGTAATGAACTTTGGGCATCATTTATTCTTGAAATCAGGATCATCTGGATGATCAGTGGTGATGTCATTCGTCTTGCCTTCATCCTGGCCTACCACAGCATTGCTGTCCTCTATATCAACTCCCGTGAGGGTAGAAAAAAAGCTGTGGCCAGGCTACATCTATGTTCTTTATAATCCTCACTCCCATTTCCAGGGGTCACTATATTTCACTACTGTTGTTGTTAGGTGCTCTCAAGTTGGTTCCAAATCATAGCAACTCTATGTACAACAGAATGAAACAATGCCTGGTCCTGTGCCATCCTCATGATTGTTGTTATGCTTAAGCCCATTGTTGCAGCCACTATAAAATGTGCTATAAAAGTTATTATATACAGAGAAGAAAAGTCAAATCATCTAAAAAGAGAAATCCAAGTTCTTTTGGAAAGTGTCCTAATAAGTCTAGTTCAGGCATAATCCCAAAAAGCACTGCCTTTGTATAGCTATTAGTTATTGATGCCAACCATCACTAGAAATAGAGAAGAATAAGCACATTTCCACTAGGAGATACATTTTTATTCCCTTTGAGATACTCTCTCCTGTATCACATTTTGGGTGGATTACCTGCCACCTCAATAGACCAGTTAATCACCTCATAACACCTTCCTGGTAACTACCTTCTTGGAAGCATACACATGCCCTGAATTAAGAGCCAGGCTTTGACCAATAAGTCCTTAATCTTCAAGGTACTTACATTATTTCCTCATTAGGAGTTTTGACTTTACATTTCTAATTATGTTTTCTGGGTGATGCAAACAGTGTATGCATTGAGCTGCTAACTGAAAGGCTGGAGATTTGAGTTCCCCAGAGGTGCTTAGGAAGAAAGTCCTGGTGATCTACTTTCAAAAAATCAACCATTAAAAACCCTATGGAGTACAGTTCTACTCTGACACACATGGGGTCACCATGAGTTGGAATTTACTTGGTGGCTACTGGTTCAATTATGTCTAAATCTGAAATTTGGGAGAATTATTTTCGTAAGTGTTTCATAGGAGCCTATTGGTTATAGCTGAAACAACTCTGTATTTTGATGACTAGAAGAAAGCATATCCTAGGAATAGCTAAAATCCCTGAAGAATGACTCCTTAATGTAGAAGATTGGATGAGAGTATTTTTCTTTCCAAACATTTTAAATATTCATCAGAGCCTAGAGCTAATTAATGTCTGGGGACAAGGCTCCCTCAGGACACATCCCCAATAATCCTTGGTCCCTGGATTATGCGGTGAGATAAAGTCTAATTATTCAAACCACTTATTTTATCCCAAGAACATGGGAGAAGCATCTACACAGTGGTTCTCTGCCCAAGCCACTGTGACCTGTGGATGGAGATGGGACAATCCCCTTAGAACAAAACCAACTCTCCATCTTTTGTCTGATAAATAACACCTCAAAGAGCTGCACAGTCCTAAGAGGAAAGAAGATTGAATTATTTTGAAGAGAAAGTGATTACACAACAGAACACTTGGGAATTTAAGGTAGCCATTATATTAGAAAAGCTAATTCTTATAGTACAAAGTATGTGAGATTACTATCATCATAAAAGAAAATAAGAGTTTGTTAAAATAATGGGACACATTCATAGTCTAAATTCCGAAAAGATTTTTAAAAAACTAAGAGTTTGGGTACTTTAAGTATTTTGGGTAGATGGTTTACTCCCTGATCAGCTATGTTTGTTTCAACAGTGTGTCTGTTTGAATGAATCTGTGAATCATTGAACTACTTTTGCCTTCCCAATTTCAAAACTTCTAGTTGGCTTAGCAAAATAATTTATTTAAAAGAGGAACATGCTTATTGCTTTATGTCATGTGGATCAATTAATCAATTGTTTAATAGAACTTTGAGATTTTAACATTTTTCCACTTTATGTAGACATTGCCTTCAAATAAAATAACCAAATACATGTCAAAGACTTAGTCTTTCAATTCTGTTTTAAGAATGCAAATTAAAAAGTTTAAACTTATATAATAATACATAAATAATAATATGTAATCAATAATATCTAATAATGAATATGAATTTTCCAATTCAATATCCACTTACCAACTATATGAGTGTCTGTTTAGTGCATCATACTGACAGTAGCATAGTTCTCCTTTTAATTGTAGAATATTAAAAGTAGATGCACCTTAGACAGGGATCCATGTGTTATTTATTGCTGTATGTTTATTCAAGTGTGAAAATTACTAAAGGATGTCTCTGCATTCAGTGTTTAGCCAAATTATCAGTTGTGGTCTGTGTATCATCAAGGAGCTGGGCAGAGACCCTGTTTATGCGGACATCACTTCGGTCAAGTTCCAGATATGCAGATAGCAGCCAGTAGGTTAAACATGAAATTAATAGTTTGAGACATTATATATTAGTTTTGCTACTGAATTTGTATAGAAAGCCTATGACTCACTAGTACTTAATGAAATTTTAAACTATTGAATGAAATCAGATATTTTATTAGAACATTAAATCATTGAAATAAGTATTTTTCATAGCATCAACAAATATACCATTTTATCCCATTTTCTTCTCTTACATAGTACTCCTTTCATTTCAGAAAGTAAGCTTATGCCTGAAAATCACTGTGAGCTGCCCACAGGCAGGCAGGGAAAAACACAACAAATACATTTATCTAGACAATCAGAAGGGGGCTCAATGCATTTTTGTTGACTGAGTGGTGATAACATAGGCATTGGATCAGCAGAAGGAGAACACCACAAGGGTTTGGGATCCTCCCTCCCTAAAAAAAGACATTCTGGTTGCACTTGGATTTGGGGGTTAGGAAGCACCATGGGGAATTTAAATAATATAATTTCATTCATTCTTTGCACCAGGCACATTGATAGGTATTGGAAATACAAAGATATGGAGTCTTTTGTCAAAGATCTTACAGGTTGTGATGGAGACAATCAAAAAGCAATCACAATACAATGGGATAAGTGTTGCAGTAGAGATCTTATGGAACACATGCAGTGGCATCTAACACAGACAAGGATGGGAGATGCTTTATGTAGCATGGAGCTACATAGGTAGGAAATAACAAGTAGAAAAGTGGTGGGAGTAAAGAAAGGTGTGGCTATCAGAGAGTACAGCATGAAAACTTAGTGAAAATCAGTTTGAGGAGGCTACTGCTGCTACATCTGATAAAACCCAGTGAGTTTCTATCCCCTATTGAGGTTTAAATAATCACAACTATCAAGCTTGAGAAAGTGTCTGATTCTACCATGCCCTTCCTGTTATGTACAATGGGAATCTGTTTAGTTCACTGTAACCTGAGTCATTAAAAGTAGAATAAATGCATTCAAATGGGTCAAATGAAAAATACCACTCATTGCAGCTAGATTTGACTACACTTACTAGTTATATTGATAAAATGACAATAATCAATGAGAGGACAGAGGGCTAAAAGTTCATCCCTCACATTATAGGACACTTTCCAGGATCTGTGTCCTGATCCACTCCATTATCAAACATAAACTGTCGTTAGTGACATACTCAGAATGGCCAGACAGAGGGTAAGAAGTGGTATACAGCTATCATCTTATGAGCTGTCAAAAGGAAAAGCTATAGCTTTGTTCCCTTGACCAGAGTTTAGTAATTATCACACTAATTTCCATTTAAACTCTCCACATATTAGCAACATAAACATTATCAGTGGGCCAGAAGAACTGAGTATTTTGATCCTGACACAAGATATCTAATACTGGGACTTTCACTTGGCCACGTAATATTTTAGTATTTCAAACTGCCTTTCCTTTAAAATGTATTATTTATTTTTCTATTTGTGGTAAATATATATATGTAGGAATATATTTATATTTACACATACACACATATACTTATGTATATATATATATATACGCACATACATACTTATACCTCTCCCTGGGTAGTTCAAATGGTTAAGCACTTGGCTGCTAACTGAAAGACTGGCAGTTTGAATCCACTTAGAGGTGCCAGATAAGACAGCTCTAGTCATCTACCTCTGAAAGATCACAGTCATTGAAAATCCTAAGTAGCAAAGTTCTACTCTGTAACATATAAGGTCACCATGAGTCGGCATTGGCTTCATGACAACTGGTTTGGTTTTTAATATCTATCTATCATCGATCTATCTTTTCTGTCTAACAAAACATATGCCATTTCAACATTTTTTTACATGTACAATTCAGTGACATTAATTATACTCATCATGTTGTACATCCATCACCACTACCTTTCTACATCTGTAAAACAGGTATAAATAAGAGGCTTTCTAAAATTTTCTAAAATTTCTATATTTTTTCCAGTTTAACAGTCTATGATTCTACATGATCACAGAGTTTCTTAGAGTATCGCTATGGCTGAATATATAAAAAGATTGTACATGTGATTGCAAGTATTAGAAGGTGATAGACTACTCTGTAAATAAAATGAAGAATTTAATAGTTTCCTAGAATCTAATAAAAGAGATATTTATTTGATCCAAGTAAATCTTTTAATAATCACTGGACTAAAAATTTAACAGTTTGGCTGGTTTCTCCCCAATATTTTTTTGTTCAGTCAGAATTCTTGAGCTATGGAGAGAGGAAATGCAACACGGCAGTCAGATTTCATTCTCCTGGGGCTCTTCCCTGGTTACAGACACTCCGGCATTCTCATCTCCATCATCCTTCTCATCTACTTCACTGCAGTTATAGGAAATGCCACCCTTGTTCTCCTGATCTGGGTGGACTCTAGGCTCCACACTCCCATGTACTTTTTTCTAAGTCAGCTCTCTCTCATTGACTTGTCCTACATTTCAAGCACGGTCCCCAAGATGGCCACCAATTTCTTTTCTGAGAACAGGACTATCTCCCGTGTTGGCTGTGGCACTCAGATGTTCTTCTATCTGATGTTAGCTGATGCAGAATGCATCCTCCTGACTCTCATGGCCTACGACTGCTGTGTGGCTGTGTGTAGCCCTCTGAGATATCCAACCATCATGAGTCCCGCTGTCTGTCTACAGATGGCTGTTGGGTCCTGGCTTGGAGGTGTGATGAATTTCTTCGCACAGACCATTTACACGATGCAATTCGCCACCTGTGAGAAAAGAGAAATCAACCACTTCTGTGAGATGCCTGCCATCCTGATGCTCTCCTGTGAGGATACCTCAGTATACCTAATGGTGGTGATAGTTATGAGCATCATTTTTATTATCGTGCTGCTGTCTTTCATTACAGCCTCCTACATTCACATTTTCCTCACAGTTCTTAGAATGAACTCCCCTGAGGGGAGAAACAAAGCCCTGGCCACATGCTCTTCCCACTTGACTGTGGTGAGTCTCTATCTGGGGCCAGGCATAGTGGTATACATGACGCCTGGATCCTCCCACACCCCAAGGTCTCTCCATGTTCTACACCATCCACCCCCATGCTCAACCCCCTCATCTATAGCTTGAGGAACAAGGAGGTGGTGGTGGCTCTGAGGAAGGTTATGGATAGCAGCTGGGTTGTCCAATCAAATGAAGTTTTTGAGGTTTTGAAAATATGGCTATTCATGCCACTTAATATAGTCTTGGACACAGCACAGGCCACCTCAGCATTATTGACTGTGTTTTACAATATCTGAAAACAAAAATACAACTATCTTCACCATAGTTTTTGTAAGGTTTGTTGACAACTGCGTTTATAATAAAAACAAGCAAATCAATAAATAATGACATATATATAACATTCTGAGGAATTTGAATTTTAAATTGCTACCAATCATTTACACATGCACATTAAAGAGATTCAGTCTTTAAACAAAATATATGTAACTTTAAATAAAGAATTAATCCAACAGTCACTAGGCAAAGGGATTTTTTTTTTCTCACGTGCCCCTGAAATCATACAGCCCTTCACAGGGATGAGATAGGAAGAGAGTCTTGGACTTGGAAAAAGAAAATCCCAGTTTTAGACCTGACTTGTTGTTACTCTTTAGTTAGGTGACTAAGTGGGTCATTTAACCTCAGTGAGCTCCAATTTTCCCTTTATAAGGTAAGTATAGTTAATAGTGACTGACTTATACTCCTATTAGTCTGAGAATGAAATTAGGAGATTTACAAAAACCCATGCTTATCTAGGGGCAACTTGTATATAAAAGTCATAAATTCTGATTCTAGATTTGCATATTGCTTGTGCAATATTGACTAACCCATTTAGCTTCTCTGCTCTTCATAATCTCCATATATAAAATGGATAACATTATACCTGACTTTCAGCTATAATAGTTTTTGGGGCTTTGAAAACATGATCTATCTATCTATCACAGTTGTGAGATATAATTTTTAAAAAAACCTGTGAAAGTAAATTGCAAACTATAAAATTTTATGCATATGTAAGGATTTATTGCCATTAAATTTTCCATTCCTCTTAATTACGGCATACGAGTGTCTTATATATAAAGACCTAGACCAAGAAGCTATGAGGTAAGACATGTTACAATACTCATCATTTGCCCTTTATAACATTTTAAAACCAAAAATACAGACTTGCATACCTTAAATAGATAAATATAAATTCGTCTATTGAAAGTATAGGATAAGTGTACAAAGACAATAAAAAAAATTCTCTAAAGCATATCAGATGTTATATTTTGAGTCATGACTTGTTCAATTTAACTAAACACTCATTGATCATCTAGGCAAAAGGCATTATGACAGAAGTCAGGGTCCAGTCTGTAGATTCTCTTTCTCTTTTGGTGAAGTCTTTTGATGAGCATAATTGTTTCATTTTCAGGAGCTCCTAGTTATCTAGTATTCCTTCTGGTGTTTGTGTATTGTTAGTTATGATTTGTATACTATTTATGCCATGTATTAGGGCCCCTAGCATTGTCCCTATTTTTTCTTCCATGATCTTTATGGTTTTAGATTTTATATTTAGGCCCTTGATCCATTTAATACACTTGGAGAACGTGCTTCTTAGTTCAATCAAAAGTACGAGACCAAATGAACAGCTCCTGTCCAAAAGCAGGATGAGAAAGCAGGAAGGGACAGGAACTGGACAAATGGACACAGGGAACCCAAGGTGGAAGGGGGAGCATGCTGCCACATTGTGGGGATTGCAACTTATGTCCCATAACAATATGTGTATAAATTTTTGAATGAGAACTTAACTCGAGCTATAAGCTTTCACCTAAAGCACAAGTAAAGAAAAAAAGAAGAAGAAGAAGTCAGAGTCCAAAGACAATGGGAAATGGTCCAGGGCATGAAAAGACTTACAGTCTGGTGAGGGAGAAGACTTATGCCTGAAGGGTTACAGCGCACACACATCTCAGGATGCTGAAGATGGCGGTACTTTGGAGGCTAAAGGAGACCACCAGGAGGAGGCAGTACTTGGGTTGAGTCTTAAAATATTAGCAATGTGAGTGAAGGATGTTGGGCAGAGGGCATCCTAGGTTGAAAAGTGCAATGTATAAATTCTCAGAGGCACGAGAAAAAAAAAAACAAAAACCTCACAATCAGATGTTTAATATTAGAGGAGGGGTTGTAGAGAAACTGATAGATATAGGTGTGGGCTAGAGCAAAGCCTTGAAAATCAAGAGTGGAGGATTTATCAAATTTTTTTTCTTGAAGTTTAATATATAGACAGAAAATTTTATGTATCACAAGTGAACACTTCTATGCAGTCAGCACCCACATAAAGAAATACAACATCACCAACATCTCAGAAGATACCCTCACATTTCATTCCAATCACTACCTCTCCTCAAGGATTATCATAATCCTGACTCCTAATTTGCATTGCTCAATTTTGCCTACTCTTGAAATTCATAGAGAATCATCCAATTGTACTTTTTGATGTCTGGCTTTCTTTTACTCAACATCATTTTTGTGAGATTCATTAATGTTGTTGAATGCAGTGTGGCTTACTCATTGTCATTGCTGTATAATATTCCATTTCATTATCACACTACAGTTTTAAAATATAAATTCTACTCTGATGGACATTTATGTACTTTCTAGTTTAAGGATGTTACTGATAGTGCTGGTATTTATATTCTAGCTTATTTCTCTTGGTAAACTTCATATCTGAATTTCTGTTGAAATTTCTAAGTTATAGAGTATGCATATGTTCTACTTTAAAAGTACAGTGAAACCTGTGAGAACTGGAACTGATGGGACTGAATTGCTTTTCTGGTTCTCACCAAGTTTTCCACCTTTTACAGGGTTCAGTCTTACCACTTTTCTATCGCTCTCTATTAGTGGAAAATATTTGAGCTTTCCTTCTCTGTCAGGTTTTTGCCTCACACAAGTTCTGGCTTTCACAAGTTTTAATGTAGTGCCAAACTGCTTTCCAAAGTGATTGTACCATTTACACTCCTACCAGCAGTGTCTGAGAGTAAATTGGAGATTTCCAAGATGACTGAGACAAGATCTGAGTAAGCATTCTGGCATGTAAAGATGAATTTAAGAACAGTGAAGCTGGAGATTCTTGAATAAATCAGGGTGAGAACTAGGATGAGTTTGTGAGAAACTCACCTCAAGTGAAAAATTTAGGGTGGAATCAAAAACTGAGTAATCAAGATAAATTATATTTTAATACAATATTAAAGCACACCCACACACACACACCCACACACACACACACACGAACTGGAATTATTGGAATGAGGGCTGGGATTAGGGTGAGGTTAGCGAGGAAGAGTGCAAATGCAAGGGTTGGATCCTGTCTTTGTTTGATATTTTATTCATCATGTATTTTTACATTGATCTTTTTTGAAGGGATAAATTATTTTTTTAGTATAATTTATTTCATTGTTGGTGAGAAAATACACAGCAAAACAAACACCAATTTAACAGTTTCTACTTGTACGTTTCGATGACATTGATTACATTCTTCAAGTTGTGCTACCATTCTCACCCTCTTTTTCTGAGTTGTTCCTCCCCTCTTAATCTAAACTCCTTGTCCCCTAAATTTCCTATTGAGTCTTTCAAATTTCTCTTGTCACTTTGATCTCATATACACAGATCTTAAAGGAGCGTAGTGCTCAAGGCAGACATTTTTTACTAGTTAAGCTAAACTATTGTTACGTTTTAAGAAGACTTCAGGGGATATTTTTGGTTTAAGGTTTAAAGATCATCTGAGGGCAATAGTTCCCGGGTTCATCCAGGCTTAATGGCTCTAGAAATTCTGGATTTTGTGAGAATTTTAAATTCTCTTCTGCCTTTACCTCTCCCCTATTGATCAGGATTCTGCTACAGAATCTTTGATTAAAATGTTCAGTATCTGGGCACCATCCAGTTCTTCAGGTTTCATGACACAGGAGACAGTTGTTCATGTAGGCAATTAGCCACACATTCCATTTCCTCCTATTCCTGACTCTCCTTCCTGTTACTCCAGGTAAAAGAGACAGATTGCTGTGCCTTGGATGGCCACTTGCAAGCTTTTAAGACCCCAGATGCTACACAACAAATTAGGAGGTAGAACAGAAGTAATAAACACATTATTAGGCCAATATATTTTCAAACCAAGGAAAATCTCATGAGGTGCTTGGTTGTACATAAGCAGCCTCAGCAGTTGCTCTTTTTTTTTTTTTTTTTTTTGTAAATACATCTATCACACAACTTTTGATAATTCAGCTTTTTACAGGTGTACAGCTTATTGATAGCCATTACTTATGGTGACCCAATTGTTTTCTGCTTTGAATTTTTTGTTGATACCATATGTTTTCATTAATGGAAACATGCTGAATTATTGTGTTGAATTTTTGGAAGTTAGTTTGGATTTTTTTTTCTTGCCCCTTCCCACAAGAAGTCTTCGTGGTGTAGGGGTTAAGAGCTTGGCTGCTAACCAAAAAGTCAGCAGTGTGAATCCACCAGCCACTCCTTGGAAACCGTATGGGGTAGTTCTACTCTGTCCTGTAGGGTTGCTATGAGTCAGAATCGTCTCAACGGCAATAGGTGTTTTTCCCCCCACAAGCCTACCCTAAGGGTTTGGTGGTACATATGAAGTGCCACTAATTATACCCCAAAGTCCCCACCAGGGTCTAGTGGTACCTATGTGTAACAAGCAAAAATTTTCAAAATTTCTATAATTCCTACCAAAAACTCAGATACCTTCTACAATACCCTGTAAAAACAGTAATTAGTAGCATACTCTCCTTTCTCCTGTTTCAAACAGAAAGGCCCCCGCCTTGCAGCAGCATGCACTGTCAATGGTACAGCAGCTTCCCAATAAACTCCAGAGGATGAAAAATTTCAGGGTTGCTATATGTACTGTCCTTCATGATAGGGTTAATCAGCCGTGCAACCCTACCCTTATTCAGCGCATTTTTTTTTCATCATTGTAAACTGAAAATCAGTACTCCATAAGCAATAACCCCCTCCTTTCTCGCTCTCTCTTGCCCCTGGTAACGGCTAACAAACTTTGGTCTTTACACATTTGTCTGTTCTTGTTTTTTTAGATAAGTGAGGTCATACAATGTCTGTCCTTTTATGGTTGATTTACATCACTCAGCATAATGTTCTCAGCTTGCATTAATTTTGATTTTTTTCAAAATAATGTACTAAAGTATTATTTACCTTGAATACTGCGATTTTGGGGCCTCAAGTGAATACCTTACTTGCCTTACTCTACATCCAGACCTGGTAGAAATGTAAAGGTATTGAACAAGGTAGGAGTAGTGGTGACTAACAAAATCAGACAAAAGAGGATTATGAAATAAGCAGGACTGAAAGAATAGGAGATTGTACTGTGAGGGTTAGTTCCAACAGGCCTGGAATTAGACTAAGGTATTCTGTTGAAATAATATCACATTAATGATTAATATATCATTAATATCACAGGCAATTAAAAATTTGCTGAAGATCAGTCAAAAGTGATTGTGGCAGTACATCTACAGAAAACTGCCAGAAATTCAAGCCAGATTCAGAAGAGATGTGGAATGAATGATATCATTGCTGATGTCAGATGGATCTTGACTTAAAGCAGAGAATACCAGAAAAATGTTTACTTGTGTTTTATTGACTATGAAAGACATTCAACTGTGTGGATCATAACAAATTATGGATAACATTGCAAAGAGTGGGAATTCCATAACACTTAATTGTGCTCATATGGAACCTGTACCTAGACCAAGAGGGAGTTGTTCCAACACAACAAGGGGATACTGTGTGGTTTAAAGTTAGGAAAGGTGTGTGTCAGGGTTGTATTTTTTCATCATACTTATTCAATATGTATGCTGAGCAAATAATCAGAGAAACTGGACTATATGAAGAAGAATGTAGAGTTAGGATTGGAGGAAGATTCATAAGCAACCTGCAACATGCAGATGACACAACCATGCTTACTGAAAGTGAAGAGTGCTTGAAGCACTTACCGAGAAAGATCAAAGGCTACAGCCTTCAGTATGGATTACACCTCAACATAAAGAAAACAAAAATCCTCACAACTGGGCAGTGAGTTTTTTATTGTGTAGTTTAAAGAAGACTTCAGGGGATATTTTTGATTTAAGGTTTAAAGATTATCTCAGGGCAATAGTTTCAGGGTTCATCCAGAGTCAAAGTCTCCAGAATTTCTGGATTCCATGAGAATTTTAAATTCTTTTCCACATTTCCTCCCTTTTGATAGGGATTCTTCTATAGAATCTTTGATCAAAACCATCACCGTCCCATTCTTCTGGTTTCATTGCATAGGAGGCAGTTGTTTGTGGAGGCAATTAGCCACACATTCCACTTCCTCCTCCTAGTCCTGACTCTTCTTCTTCTTATGTTACTCCAGGCAAATAAAGATCAATTGTTGGATGGTCTCGTGCAAGGTTTTAAGACCCCAGGTACTATGCAATGACCTGGGAGGTAGACCAGAAGTACTAAAAATGCTATTGGGCCAATTAATTGGAATGTCCTATGAAACCATGACAGTAAATCTCCAAACCAAGAAACCAAATACCATGAGGATTTGTACAGAAGCAGCCTCAGCAGCTACTCTTCTTCCTTTTTACTGTTTTTATAAAAACATATATACCACACATTTACCAATTCCACTTTTTACAGGTGTACAACTTAGTGACATCAATTACATTAATCAGTTGTGTAAACATGATCCTTAATCAATGTGAGTTTTCCATCAGCATAAACAGAAACTCAGTGCTTTATAAGCAATACCCTCCCTTTCAGCCTCCCTCCCACCACTGGTAACCACTAATAAATTTTGGTCTCTATATATTTGCCTGTTACTATTATTATTTTTTTAATGTAAGTTTTAGTAGTTTGTTAGGTGCCATCGAGTTGGCATAGAGACACTGTGTACAACAGAACCAAACACTGCCCTGTCCTGCACCATCCTCAAAATCATTGTTATGCTTGAGCCCATTGTTGCAGCCACTGTGTCAATCCATCTCATTGAGGGTCTTCCTCTTTTTCAATGACCTTCTACTTTACCAAGCATGATGTCTTTCTCCAGGGACTTATATAAGTGAGGTTGTACAATATTTATAATTGACTTATTTTAATTTTTGTGATTGACTTTATTTTACTCAGCATAATGTCTTCAAGCTCCATCCTTGCTGTAGCAAGTATCAGGACTTAATTTCTCTTTCTGGGTGAGTAGTATTCCATTGTATGCATGTACCACATTTTGTTTATTCACTCATTGATGGGCATTTAGAGTGCTCCCACATTTTGGCTATAGTGAATAGTGCTGCAGTGAACATTGGTGTACATATGTCCATTCACATCACTACTTTCAAGGCCCTTGGGTATATACCTAGAGTGGTATTGCTGGGTGATACAGTAGTTCTATCTTTAGTTTTTTGAGGTAGTGCCACATTATTTTCCACAAGGGCTATACCATTTTGCATTCCCACCAACAATGGATAAGCATCCTAATTTCCCCATATCCTTCCCAACACTTGTTATTTTTCTGTTTTTCTCTTCTTTTTCTCTTAGCCATCCTCAAAACGAAATGAAACCCATTGCCATCAAGTCGATTCTGACTGATAGCGACCCTATAGGACAGAGTAGAACTGCCCCATAAGGTTTCCAAGGAGCAGCTGGTGGATTCTAACCGCCGACGTTATGGTTAGCAACTGAGCTCTTAACGACTGCACCACCAGGGCTCCAATCCTAGAGGGAGTGGAAAAGTATCTCATCCTCTTTTTGAGTTGCATCTATTTGAAGGCTATAGACATTAAGAATGTTTTCATTTCTTTGTTAGTCTTTTTTTTTTTAACTTTATTTATTTTATTGTACTTTAGATGAAGGTTTACAGAAGAAATAGTTTCTCATTAAGCAGTCAGTACACATATTGTTTTATGACATTGGTTAACAACCCCACGACATATCAACACTCTCCCTTCTCGAACTTGGAGGACCTTTTTTTTTGTTGTTGAAAATATACATAGCTAAAAATACACCATTTCAAAAATTTCTACATGTACAATTCAGTGACATTGATTAGATTCTTCCAGTTGTGCTGCTATTCTCACTATCCTTTTCCAAATTATTCTATCACCATTATCTTCAGCTGACTGCCCCCTAGGCTTCCCATCAAACCTTTTTTGTTGCCTTTGTCAATTTGATCTCATATAGAAAATTCTTTTCTTTTTGGACTTTAGATGAAGGTTTACAGAGCAAACAGTTTCTCATTAAACAGTTAGTACACATATTGCCCTATGACAACGTTTAACAACCCCATGACATGTCAACACCATCCCTTCTCAACCTTGGGTTGCCTAGCACCAGCTTTCCTGTCCACTCCTGATATCTAGTCCTTATTCCTGGACTGCTGTGCCTAGTTAGTCCTGTTTTGTTTTATGCGGCTGTCCAATCCCCATCTGAACGGTAAACCTCGGGAGTGACTTCACCACTGAGCTGAAAGGGTGGCCTTGGGCCATACTCTTGGGGTTTCTCCAGTCTCTGTCAGGCCAGTAAATCTGGTCTTTTTTTGTGAGTTGGAATTTTGTTCTACATCCTTCTCCAGCTCTGTCCAGAACCGTCTGTTTTGATCCCTGTCAGAGCAGTCAGTGGTAGCCGGGCACCATCTAGCTGTACTGGATTCAGTCTGGTGGAAACCTTGGTAGCTGTGGTCTGTTAGTCCTTTGGACTAATCTTTTCCTTGTGTCCTGTTCTCTTCATTCTCCCTTGCTGTCGAAGGGGTGAGACCAGTGGACTATCTTAGATGGCTGCTCACAGGCTTTTAAGATCCCAGATGCTACTCACCAAGGTAGAACGTAGAACATTGTCTTTATAAACTGTGTTATGCCAATTGAGCTAGAAGTTCCCCAAGACCATGGTACCCATAGCCCTCTTACCTGCAATTCAGTCCCTCAGGGAGTTTGGATGTGTCTATGGAGCTTCCATGAACTTTCCTTGCACAAGTTGTGCTGGCTTCCCCAGTATTCTGTACCGTCTTACCTTTCACCAAAGTTACTAGTTATCTGTTGTCTATTTAGTCCCCCCTGCCACCCTTCCCATCCCTTGTAACCAACAAAGATTGTTTCTTTTTGTGTGTAAACTTTTTCATGAGTTTTTACAGGAGAGGTCTCACACAATATTTGTGCTTTTGTGATTGACTTATTTCACTCAGCATAATATCCTCCAGTTTCATCCATGTTATGAGATGCTTCAGAGATTCATCATTGTTCTTTATTGTTGCATAATTCTCCATTGTGTGTATGTACCATAGTTTGTTTATGCATTCGTCTGTTGATGGGCACCTAAGTTATCTCCATCTCTTTGCTGTTGTGAACAATGCTGCAACGAACATGGGTGAGTATATGTCTATTCGCATGACGGCTCTTATTTCTCTAGGATATATTCCTGGGAGTGGGATTGCTGGATCTTATGGTATTACTATTTCTAGCTTTCTAAGACAGTGCCATATCATTTTTCAAAATGGTTGTAATATTTTGCATTCCTACCAGCAGTGCATAAGAGTTCCTATCTCCCCACAACCTCTGCAACATTTGTTACTTCCAATTTTTTTGATTCGTGTCAGTAATCCCGGGGTGAGATGGTATCTCATTGTGGTTTTGATTTGCATTTCTCTAACGGCTAGTGATCTCGAGCACTTCCTCATGTGTCTTTTAATCACTTGCATGTCTTCTTTGATGAAGTGTCTGTTCATTTCCTTGGCCCATTTTGTTTTTTATTGTTGTAGTTTAAATGAAGTTTACATTTCAGGTTAGTCTCCCATACAAAAATGTATACATACATTGTTATGTGGCCCTAATTGTTCTCCCCTTACTGCAACAGCACACTCCTCCTTTCCACCCGATTCCCCATGTCCATTCAATCAGCTCCTAACCCTCTCTGCCTTCCCATCTCACCTCCCGAAAGAAGCTGCCCATTTAGTTCCCTGCATCCACTTGAGCTAAGAAGCACACTCCTCACGAGTATCGTGTTATGTCCCACAGTCCAGTCCAATCTTTGTCTGAAGAGTTGGCCTCAGAAATTGTTTTACTTCTGGGCTGATAGAGAATCTGGGGGCCGTGCTTTCCAGGGTTCCTCCAGTCTCAGTCAGACCATTAAATCTGGTCTTCTTACTAGAATTTGAGTTCTGCACCCCACATTTCTCCTGCTCCATCAGGAACTCTCTGTTGTATTCCCTGTCAGGGTGGTCATTGGTGGTAGCCGGGCACCGTCTAGTTCTTTTGGTCTCAGGCTGATGAGGTCTCTGGTTTATGTGGCCCTTTCAGTCTCTTGGTCCTTTGCCCATTTTTTAGTTGGATTATTTGACTTTTTGTTGTAGAGGTGTTGGATTTTCTTGTAGATTTTAGAGATTAGACCTTCGTCTCACTTACAATGTCCAAAAATGTTTTCCCAGTCTATGCGTTCTGTTTTTGCTCTTTTGATGAGCATAACTGTTTATTTCTTAGAAGATCCTACTTATCTAGCTTATCTTCTGGAATTTGTGTGT
>NW_004444117.1:871486-872761 GCF_000243295.1 Trichechus manatus latirostris
GTGTTCTGTCCTTTACTGAGATAGGTGTGTTGAAGTCTACTATTATTGTGGAACTGTCCATTTATCTTTTCAGTGCTGTTAGTGTTTGTTTTATGATGTATTTGGGAGCCCTGTCATTGGGTGCGTAGATGTTTATTATGGTTATGTCTTCATAATGTATCCTCGTTTTAATCATTATATAGTGTCCTTCTTTGTCTTTTATGGTAAATTTCAATTTAAAGTCTATTTTATCTGAGATTAGTATTGCTACTCCTGCTCTTTTCTGGTAGCTGTTTGCCACATATACTTCTTTCCATCCTTTGATTTTTAATAAATTTAAACTTTGGTTCTATGGTGTGTCTCTTGTAGACAACATATTGATGGTTTCTGTTTTTTATCCATTTTGTCACTCTCTGTCTTTTTATGGGTGCGTATAGGCCATTTACATTCAGTGACATTATTGATAGGTGAGAGTTTATAGTTGTCATTTTGTGGTGTTTTTTTTTCCTTTTTTTTTTTTTTTTGGTGGTACTACATTTTCTTTGTTCCTGTTAGTCTCCTGTGCAGAACGCCTTTGTTTGAGGATTTTTTTTTCATTTCTTTTGTTTTTGTAGGTTTTAGATGCCTACTGGAACTGTCTTGTCCTGTTTTTTTAAATATGTTTTGATATTGTTTGCTGTCTTCAGGACATTCAGTTGTTATTTTCCTCATTTGTTGATTGTAGATTTGTTTGTTTCGTCCTGTTTTCTGTTTTATTTGATTATGACTGATCAGGCGGGCTGTGCGTTCTTTGTTGTTTGCTCATCTGTGGACAGGATACTTTTTGCCTCCTTGACCAATGGGCAGGGTCAGTCACTTAGCTATGGTTCATCAGGGCAGGTCCAGCTGAAGGGGAGTTGCTGGGATGGGTTGTTTTTGGCACATACTAGGGTCGATAGGGTGGCCGGGAATCACTGTAGGGTAGATTCTGGTAGGCCTTGCCTGTGCTGCTCAGGCATGTGACGTTCTCTGAAATATCTCATAAAATGGATGAAACTGGAGGATATTATGCTGAGTGAAATAAGTCAATCACAAAAGGACAAATATTGTATGAGACGTCTCCTGTAAAAAGTCATGAAAAAGTTTATACACAAAAAAGAAGCAATCTTGGTTGGTTATGAGGGATGGGGGGAACTAAACAGATAATAGGTAAGTGGTAACTTTGGTGAAGGGTAAGACAGTACACAGTCTTGGGGAAGCCCGCACAACTTGTACAAGTAAAGGTCATGGAAGCTCCATAGACACATCCAAACTCCC
>NW_004444117.1:874562-875803 GCF_000243295.1 Trichechus manatus latirostris
ATTTATTTTGTCTTTTGCTGTACTTGCTTTTGTTTAAATATCAGATATTGCATTGTTAAAAGTTAGGCCAAAAATCTTGCCCCTGAATTTTTTTCTAAGAATTTTATGGTTTTAGTTTTCACATTTAGGTCCTTAACTCATTTTGAGTTTGTTTTTGTGTATGGTGTGAGGCATGGATCCTGTTTAATTTCCCTCCATGTGGAAATCCTGTTTTCCCAGCAAGTTTTATTGAAGAGACTCTTCTTTCCCCATTCAATGGACATAGCACCTCGTCAAAAATCAGATGACCGTACACATGTGAGTTTATTTCTGGGATCTAAATTATATTTGATTGATCAATGTGTTTATTATACCAGTGCTAGGTTGTTTTGATTACTGTAGATGCATATTTTGAAATCAGGAAGTGTGGTTCTTCTGACTTTGTTCTTATCCTTTGAAATTGCTTTACCTATTCAGTGCCTCTTGCCATTTCATACGAAATTTGAGGTTTGATTTTTCTATTGCTGTAAAGAAGGCTCTGGGAATTTTGATCAGGATTGCATTGAATCTGTAGATCACTTTGGGTAATATTAACATCTTAACATTATGAAGTCTTCCCATTCATTTGGGTCTTCTTCAGTCTCTTTCAGCAATGTTTTATGGTTTTCATTGTATAAGTCTTTCACATCTCTGGTTAAATTTATTCCTAGATATTTTATTCTCTTAGGTGCTATTGTAAATGGAATTGTATTTTTAACTTCCATTTCAGATTTCTGGTTACTGGTGTATAGAAACCCAACTAGTTTTTGTTTGTTGAATTTATACTGTGAATATTTGCTAAATTCCTCTCAGTGCTAGAAGGTTTCTTGTGGAACTGCAAATAGAAGTAGTTCTACTTCTTTTCCAGTTTGAAAACTTTTATTTATTTGTTTATTTATAGCTTTGATTAGGACTTTCAATACAATATTGAATAGGAGTGTGGAGAGTGGGTATCCTTGCCTTGTTCTCAATTTCAGTGGGAAAGTTTTCAATCTTTCTCCATAAAGTATAATACTGGTTGTTGGTTTTTCATGATTGCCCTTAATAATATCAAGGAACTTCTCTGCTTTTCGTATCTTGTTGAGGGTTTTTATCAAGAAAATATATATTTTATTGTTTTAAATTTTTTTTAATTGTACTTTAGGTTAAAGTTTACAGAACAAATAGTTTCTCATTAAACAGTCAGTACACATATTGTTTTATGACATTGGTTAGCAACCCCA
>NW_004444117.1:883619-885089 GCF_000243295.1 Trichechus manatus latirostris
GCCTACTGGAACCATCCTGTCCTGTTTTTGTAAATGTTTTGATATTGTCTGCTATCTTTGGGGCATTCAGTAGTTATTTTTCTTGTTTATTGATTGTAGATTTGTCTGTTTTGTTCTTTTTTTAAATTTGTCTATGTTTGAGCAGGCGGGCTGTGTGTTCTTTGTTGTTCATTCATCTGTTGGCAGGATACTTTTCACCTCCTTCTGCAACTGGCAGGGTCAGTTGCTCAGATATAGTACAGCAGGGCAGGTCAGGCTTAAGAGAAGTTGCTGGGATGGGTTGTGTGTGGCAGTTACTACAGCCACCAGGGCGGGTCAGTAATCAGTGCATGGCAGTTTCCGGGAGGCCATGCCTGTGTTGCTTGGTGGTGTGATGTTAAGCGCACGGTGCAGGTAGGCAGGATAGAGGGAGGAGATTGTGATGTGTGGAGTTAAGATGGGTATGGGAGAGAGGAGAGAGGAATAGGAGCCAAAAACATACAAACAAACAAAAAAGAGTGTTAGGGAGCTTGCTTTTGCAGTGGAGAGATGAGAGACTATGAAATGGTGAAAAAAAGAAAGGGGGAAGAAGAAGATACAAAAAGAAAATAAAAGAATGAATAAATAAAAATTAGAAAGAAAAGAGAACAGCAAAGCTCCCAGGGATCCAACAGGTGAGGCTACGAGGTCTGGGGATGTTGTTCCCAGGTGTTGAAGTACAGCGTGGCTAGGAGGCATAGAGATATTTAGTGCCAGGTATCCAGGGGATAAGAAGAGGAGGAAGGTATAGAGAGATGAGAAACTGAGTAATGAAGAAAGACAAAAAGGGAAAAAGATGGAAAAGAACACAAAACAAGTTAAAAAGAAAAAGAACAAGAAAACTCCTCCCCCCAAAAAAAAACAGAAAAGAAAAACACAAAAAAGAAATTCTCTCAGGGATCCCTCTGTGTATCTGTGCAAGCTTAGGGGGAAGGTCCCAAGCCACGCAGCACCACCAGGCCTGAACAGTCTCCCAACTTGAGAAAAGAAAAATAAAACAAACAAACAAAAAGCCCCGGGATCTCACCAGTGTGTTAGCACGGATCAGGAAGCAGTTCCACACTCGAAAGGAGCTCCATAGCCCCTCAGGAAGAAGCAAAAATGGTGCACAGAGCCAGGTATTTGAGCAAAAGGAGAGGGAGGTGGTGAGAAGTAAGGAAGAAATCAAAAGAAGTGGAAAAAAGCAACACTAGCAGCCAACAAATGACACTCAGGGAGTCGGCCCATGTGGGCAGGTGGAATCCAAGTCTCTGGTGCTTCCCGGCCAAGAGACTATGGCCACGGGAAGCAGAGGAGGTCAAATGGGTGTGAAGAAGGATGGGGGGTGGGAAAGCGTATAACGCCAGTTACCCGTTCCTCTGTCTCCTGCTGGAAGCTCTCTGAAGCTGCTTTCTCGTACCCCCTATTTGCTGGTCTCTGATAGGAGTACAAGATGGTGGGTTTATGCTGCAT
>NW_004444117.1:885392-910321 GCF_000243295.1 Trichechus manatus latirostris
GCCCAGGATTTTTTTTTTTTGGAGATTTTGATTACTCGCTCAATCTCTTCACTTGTAATATTTCTATTGAGATTTATTATTTCCTCTTGAGTCAGTTTAGATAGGTAGTGTGCTTCTAAGAATTTGTCCATTTCATCTAGGTTATCCAATTTGTTGGCATAGAGTTGGTCATGGTATTTTGTAATAATTCTTTTTATTTCTATCAAGTCAATTGTAACGTTCACGTTGTCATTTCGTATTTTTGTTATTTGTATCTTTTCTCATGTTTTCTTTGTCAGTGTAGCTAAAGGTTTGTCCATTTTACTGACCTTGTCAAAGAACCAATTTCTTGTTTTGTCAATTCTATTGTGTTTCTTTTTTTTTTAAATCTCATTTATTTTTATCTGATCTTTGTTATTTCCTTTCTCCTGATAGCTTTAGGCTTGGTTTGCTCTTCTTTTTATAGTTCCTCTAGTTTTAGAGTTAGATATTGATTTGAGACATGTCTACTATTTTCACGCAGGCATTTATCGCTGTGAATTTTCCTTTGAGTACTACCTTCACTGCATTCTGTAAGTTTTAGTATGTTGTGCTTCTATTTTCATTTGACTAAGTATTTTCTGATTTATCTTTTGATTTCTTCCCTGACCCATGGATAGCTTAAAGTTGTGCTATTTAATTTTGATATGTTTGTATATTTTCCAGGTTTTGTTAAATGTGTTTTATTTCTAATTTCATTCTTTTGCAGTCAGAGAAAGTGCTTTGTATGATGTCAATATTTTTATACTTATAAAGACTTGCTTTATGATCTAACATGTGCTCTATCCTGGAAAATGATCCATGTGTACTTGACTAGAATGTATATTGTGCCATTGTTGGGTGTGGTGTTCTATTTATGTCTGTTTAGTTGGTTTATAGTGTCATTCAAATCTTCTGTTTGCTCGTTGATCTTTTTTCTAGATATTCTGTCCAATATTGAAAGTTTTGTATTGAAGTCTTCAACTATTATTGTAGTGCTACATATTTCTCCCGTCAATTCTATGAGTATTTGCTTTATATATTTTGGTGCTTTCCTGTTTGGTCCATATATATTTATGATTGTCAAATCTTCTTGATTAACTGACACTCTTATCAGTATATAATGTCCAACTTTATCTCTAAGAGATTTTGTTTTAAATTCTATTTTGTCTGATATTAAGTTTGCCACACCAGCTCCCCCCTTTTTTTTTTATTATTTGCATGGAATATTTTTTTCTATCCTTTCACTTTCAACTTGTTTGTGTCCTTGGGTCTATGGTGGGTCCCTTGTAAACAGAATATAGTTGAATCATGTTTTCTATCTATTCTGCTACTCTCTGCCTTTTGATTGGAGCATTTAGTCCATTTATATTCAGTGCAGTTACCAATAAGAAAGTACTTACTTCTGCCCTTTAGTTATTTGTTTTATTTTTGTGTCTTAAGTCTTTCTTTTTTTTTCTTTAATACTGTTTTGTGTTTTGTTTCATTTTTGTAGTAAGCCATTTTGATTCCATGCTCCTTTCTCTTCGTGTATGTATTTTTATATATTTTCTTAGTGTTTGCCATGAATATTACATTTGACATCTTGCATTCATAAAATCCTAAGGTAAGTTGATATCAACTTAAATTCAACATCATACAAGAAATTCTATACCTATACAGTCCCTCCTTTGTTGTTATTATCACCAATTGCATCTTTATATTTCATGTGCCCTGTAAAATAATTTTATTCTTGTTTTTTATATTTGTCATTAAAACACATGAAGGACAAAACAATTAGAATTACCAGACATGAACACATTATTGCTAGTCCTTCTACTTGCCCATGCAATTACCTTTACAGGAGTTATTTCTTTTTATGCATGGCTTTGAATTATAGATATTCCAGGACTTATGACATATTCAAGTTATGGCAAACTGCACTTATTACTGTCTCTTTTTTTACATCTTATCCTTAGTTATATTTACTACATACAATATAGAAGCACATAATTTGCTGATGTTCTTATTCTCATATGTTCATTCACACATGTTCAATGTTATAATTTACTATTCAAAACACTGGCATATAGCAGGCCATGGCCTGGTCTACAATGAAATCAGTGTCAATGTCAGTGTTGGGAGTCATCTAGGATAGAAAGTTAGGCAACGTTCAGCTTTAATGATATACAAGAATTGAAATGACTACATGCCTGTGATGGTTGAGATTGTGTGTCAACTTGGCTGGGACATGATTCTGAGTGTTTATATGTGATCACTCCCATAATGGGATCTGCTGTGAGTAGCCAATCAGTTGAAAGGGATTTTCCTTGGGCATGTGGCCTGATTCTGAAGATAAGCAGAAGTTCTGGCTTTTTGCTCACTCTGAATCCTGCAGCTGGCTTCTGTTTGTCTGACCTCAAGTGCTTGGGACTTGAGCTAGCAGCTTACCTGCTGAACTTGGGATTCGCCTATCTTCACAGCCTGTGAGCAAGAGCCCTGCTCTCCCACCTGCTGATTTGGGGTTCTCCAGCCCCATTCCCAGGGATAATCCAGATGATCCAGAAACTTCCACAAGTGTAGTTATCACCACTGACAAAATACCAACATCGTTCAACTCTTCTTCATCATCAGAGTAAATTTTTATGATTTGTGTTTTTACATATGTATGCACTAAAATATATCTGTAAGTTATAAGTAATGTTTCCAACCATCAAAGACAAATAATGATCAGATTTATAATGATACTGAAAATAAAAAACAATAATAATGAAAACTTAAAAAAAATGAGGTATCTGACTTATGTCACAACCAACTTATAACAGAGTTGTCAAAATGAAACCCTGTAGTAAGTTGGGGAACACCTGTACTTTCTAGTGTCTTTTCTCTTCCATCTGAAGGAATCCCATTAGAATTTTTTTGTAGGGTCTTTATGGTGGATATGAACTCTCTCAGCTTCTGTTTTTCTGGGAATGTTTTTCCTTCACCTTCATTCTTGAAGGACAGTTTTGGTGGATATGGCATACTTTGTTGATAGATGTCTTTTCCTTTTTCTTTCAGCACCTTAAATATATCATTCTGTTGTCTTCTGGTCTCTGATGTTTCTAAGAAATCAGCACTTAATGTTATTGAGAATCCTGTAAATGTGACTGTTCATTTCTTTCACACTGCTTTCAAGAGTATCTTTATCTTACTTTTTGAGAGCCTAATTGATTGAGTCCTGGTGTAAATCTCTTTGAGTTTATCCTGTTTGGAGTTCTTTGAGCATTTTGGATTTGTAGATTCATGCCCTTTGACAAATTTGGGAAATTTCCAAACATTTTTCTTCAAGTATTCTTTTTCTCCCTTTCTCTCATCTCCTTCTAGTATTCTCATGATGTGTATATTAAGTCTCATAATGCTGTTCCATAATTCCATTAAACTGTCCTAAGCAGTCATGAGCTTCCATTCTTGTTGCTCTTCATCCTCTGCAATTTTGGCTATCTCATCCTCCAACTGGCTGATTCTTTCTCCTGCCTGATCAAATTTGTTGTTCCATCCTTCCACTTTGTTTCTCATTTCAGTTATTGTCTCTTTTGGTTTGCAATTTTTCTGTTTAGTTTCTTTTCTCTCTTTTTAAAATTCTTGTTTTGTTCATGCACTGTTTTCCTTATTTCTTTTAATCTTTGTCTTTGTTTTCCTTTAGTTCTTTGAATATGTTTACAATTGTTGAATTATATTCTTCTATTTTGTTCATTATTCAGGCTCCCAAAGATGTGATCTCACTCCCTTCCTATTGTTCATTTGCATGGGCCTTCATTTCTCTTATCTTTGTGTGTCTTCTGATGTTTTTATTGGGACATTAATATTTTCAAGGGTGTTAACTTTCTCATTTCTACCCAGTATTTGCTGTTTATGCCTGCACTATTCTCTGGAAGAAACTCTTACTTCGGCAGAGCCTTTGTACCTTGTTTACTGCTTCCTCTCCCTCCCTGAGATAGTTTCTTCTGCTCCCTGTTTTAATTAGGTTTTGAAAGTTCCAGTCTCAGTTTTCCACTTTCAGTGTCTTCCAAACACACCAGAGAATACACATTGATCAATCTATCCAACAGAGAGTGCAGCCACTCATGAGATACATCACACACTGATCAAACTGTCCACTGGAGCAAAGTCCTCTATCTCTGGTTATGACTGCCTTTCCTGGTCTGTTTCTGCAACAATGTTTTTAGTTAGAAAGCCCACACCGAATAAGCTGCCATAGGCCTGGGTGTTGCCCTCAGGTTTTGTCCTTTCCTGCTATGTGGGAGTGGCTTATATCTGAGATAACACTCAATGGAAGCACAAGCACACTTTTCACTATATCAGGAGGAGGAGGGGCTGACACTCCAAAGACAGACCTCTAAGGGATCTGTATTGTTGTTTTCATAGTCCCAGTGATCTTGTGTTTGTTGGGAGAACAGGCTCCACTTAAGTGACCCTCCTCCTAGCTCCACTGCAGGAGACCTTCTGTCCAACAGCTATATCAGTCCAACAGCTGACACTTACCTAGTCAGGGAAGGACTGGCATGCTCAGAACCGACCCTCAGGGAGTCTCCCTTGTTGGTTTCAGAGCCACAGTCATAATACATTGGCTATGGAAGCAGGTTGCACTCAAGGTGCTTGGTTCCTAGCTCAGAGCAACCTCTATTAGTAGTTCTCAGTGCCAACAAGAAAGGAGAGCAGGCAGACCTAAACCGATCTCCAGGGAAATCTAGCCTGTTGATTACAGGGGCCTGTGGTATGAGGTGCACATTTACCAGGTGGGGGAGGTGTTGCTACATTCCTAAGTAGCCCCTAGAGAGGTCTGTCTTATTGATGTTAGAGCAGAAGCTTGGATTCTGTCTCCACAGGCAGGGGGGTTGGTGGCTAGGGAATCAAGGCCTTTTACCAGTTCAAAGCAGCTGGTGGCCTGTGTGACTGTGAGGAGGGGCAGGGATAATGAGAGAAGCAATTTTCCTACTATGTGGGAGTTTTCATTGACTCTTTGACTCTTGTCTGTGTACACTTCCCTGTTCCTGTCCTCTGCTCCTGAAGTCAGAGTCCCTCAAGGCCGAGTACAGTCTTTTTTGTTGTATAGGGGAGGGACATAATGGTGATCTGTTTACACTGCCGTCTTCCCAGAGGCTGCCAATGGCTCTTAATCCAAGTCAGAAAGGGCCATCCTGAATGATCCATATAAGAAGAACAATTGGAATTTCATCCTGGCCTCTCTGAGCCCATTTGTTTGAGACAGCCTTTGGCTATGAAGTATATCCTTATTTTCATTCAGTTGCCATATTGTATATTTTTCCTGAAATAAACTGGATTTGCAAGCATTCTTATTTTTGGTACTGTGAGTCTTCTTGAATATGAGATAAAAAGCAAATTAGACAAAAAAAAAAAAAAAAGAAAAAATTCCTTATGTGATATTTAAATAAAAAATGGTACTGGAACAATTGGATGTTCATATACAAAAACAAAACAAAACAAACAAAAAAAAAAGGCTTTCATCCATATCTTGCAACACATACAATAAAAAAACCTCAAAATGGATCATAGACATAAATCTTAAAACTAAGACTTATAGAAGAAAACACAGGCGAAAACCTTGTTATCTTGCATTAGGCTAGGAATTCTTAGTTAATAACATAAAAAGCATGGTTAATAAAAGAATAAAATGATAAATTGGACTTCATGAAAATTAATAATTTCTGTTGTTCAAAAGACATTGTTAACAGAATGAAAGACAACCCAGCAATTGAGAGAAAATATTTGTAAAGCATTTACCTGACACAGGACTTTTATTAAGAATATGTAAAGAACTGTCAAAACAAATATGAAAAGAATAATAAGAAAATAAAAAAAAGAAAAATTGGCAAAACATTTGAACAGGCTTTTCATCAAAAAAGATATGCAGATGGAAAAGAAGCATATGAAAGATGTTCAACATCATTAGTCAGTAGAAAAATGAAAATTAAAACCATAATGAGATACCAGTAGATATCTATTGGAATGACTGAAATTAAAAAGACTGACAATACCAAGTATTGAAGAGGATGTGGAGGAACTGGAACTTTCACACATTGCTAGAGGGAATGTAAAACTGTACAACTACTTTTGAAAACAGTGGTAGTTTCTTATGATGTTAAATATACACCTATCATATAACCCAGAATAAAAAAAAAACTTGCACATGAATACTGATAACAGCTTTCTTTGTAATAGCCCTGTCTTAGTCATCTAGAGCTGCTCTAACAGAAATACCACAAGTGGATGGCTTTCACAAAGAGAAATTTATTTTCTCACAGTCTAGTAGGCTAGAAGTCCAAATTCAGGGCATCAGCTCCAGGGGAAGGCTTTCTCTCTTTGTCGGCTCTGGAGGAAGGTCCTTATCATCATCAGTCTTCCCCTGGACTAGGAGCTTCTCTGCGCAGGAACTTCGGTCCAAAGGGCATGCTCTGCTCCTTGTGCGTCTTTCTTAGTGGTATAAGGTCCCCAACTCTTTGCTTGCTTCCCTTTCCTTTTATCTCTTGAGAGAGAAAACGTAGTGCAGGCCACACTCTAGGGAAACTCCCTTTACATTGGATCAGGGATGTGACATTAGTAGGGGTGTTATACAACCCACCCTAATCCTCTTTAACATAAAATTACAATCACAGAATGGAGGACAACCACACAATACTTGGAATCAGGGCCCAGCCAAATTGATACACACATTTTTGGGGGGACATAATTCAATCCATGACAAGCCCCAAACTGGAAACAACTCAAATGTCCACCAACAGTTAAGTGGATAAACAAAGTTGTTGTATATTCATGTAATGGCACACTACTCAACAATGAAAAGGAATGAATTATTGACATATGCAACAGCATGGATGAATGTCAAAATAATTATGCTGAGTGAAAGAAGTCAGACAAAATGGAGTCAAGCTCTTTGATTCTGTTATGAAAACTAGTCTTCACTTTCAGAAAGTGGTTCAGTGATTGGTTGAGGAAGTGGGACAGACAGTGGCAGGAAAAAGTAATAAAAAAGGAGCATGAGGAAAACTTTTGGAACAGTGTATATGCTCAATACCTTGATTGTGGCAGTGGTTTCATGGGGTATACTTATCACATTGTACACTTTAAATATGTGAAGTTTATTTATTATACAGCAATTACATCTCAATTAAGCTGATAAATTAAAATGAAAAATTGTGATTTCCAGTTTTGTGATTTGAACAGTTGCACTGATGGTGGCATCAGTCCCAAAGACTATATTACAGATGTAGAAAGGAGTGAGTTTAGAGGGAAAGGCCATTGGTTGCGTTTTGAATCCATTGAGATTGATGCCTAAGGGTCTATCCAAATGCAATTTTTCAGTATGTTTTTGGATAAAGGGCCCAAATTACTACTGGAGAATTAGATTTAAGAATCACTTATTTCCTGCAATATTCATTCTTATGAGTATATTGTTAAGTTGTACATTTTCATTGTACTGACTGGTAACTTTGGGGAGTTAAACGTATAATTTCTCGCACAGATAACTTCATAGTGTATTAAGGGAGTTCATGTGTCTTCTACTCAACAACAAGGAAAAAAAAAAACAGAGAATATTGAAGATGACAGCAGGCTTGGAATCCCAAAGGAGGTAGAATAATAAGCATCTTCCACAGTCCTATGGGAAGAGGTAGCTGTTTTGGCAGGTGGAAGATCTTGATTAAAGTAAACAGATAGAGCTCTCACAGGGAATCTGAAATTAGCTCCCAAGCCACTCATCTAGTTTCCAGCATGGAGGGGTTTTTCTCCTTTTATGAAATATGTCATTTAGCCTTCTCCCTCCTCTACCACCTCCCCAGGTCATATTTAACTCTCAGTTTATTATGAAGTCACACACTGACCTCAGGACCAAGCCTGTAAACCAGTGAAAGAGAAGATATGTTGACTCAGACAATATCAAATTAGATATGAGCATCTTCATTCCTTAGAGAGAGTTGCTGGGGTCTCCATGTGAGAACACTGACAGTGCACTGAAAAGAATTTTGGGAGCTTCAGCACTTACAAGAAAAAAGATTAGCTGGACTTGCTTAGGATTAAGTGGTTTTCAACTTGCTACAACAATTGTCTAAGGTTTGTCATTTTCTGGAAATTTACAATATTCTAAGCATTCTATGATGCATGAAATTCCAATTATTGGGCACAGATGACTGAGTTGGGACTTGGGTGTAAGGTCCCCGGTCCTTAGAAGCCTTCAATGTGCTCCATAAATAGGGATTTATTACTATTAATGTCAATGTTATACATTGCTCATCCATGCATGAATAAAATCAGGCATCATTTCAGTTGACATTTTTTCCTCTTCTTCTCGTTTACATTTTTAAACTTTTTTACTCTTTCTTTTGTTATTTCACCTCCATTTCAATCTCCTTCTCTTTCTTCTCATCTTCATTTCCTTCATTACTTCTGATTCTTTTTTTCCCCTCATGAATTATTTTAACTCTAGAGTTTTAATATCTCTAACAATAGACAGACATAGTACTTGAGGATTGAATTTGTTAAGTGGATAAATAATTCCTTCATTTTCATGAGTTATTTTTGCAAAAGTGATAAAATAAGTATATAACACTCTTGAAATGTCTACACTCTGAAATTTTTCAAATCCATTCATCCATTCTAAGACTCACTTTATAAAATTTTATTGAGGGTACACTATGTAGACATTGCAAAGAAATATATAAAATGACAAAATCTTTTTTCTGAGGGAAACCAAATATTTATAAAAGAGGGAATAATCTGCTAAGTGTCACTAGTAGGACACAGTAATATGTGTTATCAGGATTTAGATAAAGGAGAGATCACTTTTTGATTTTGTAAGCTGTCAGAATTAGGCTTGACAGCAAAGGGCTTTGGTTTTGGTTGGGAGAATTTGGGAAGGCTTCAGAAAGACGTTGACATGTGTTTAGGAAATTAAGTGATGGGGAGGATTTTATACAGATTGTATTGGAGAGACAGTGTCTTAAATGTCAGGGAAACTGTATAAGTAGAGGCATGGAGATAGAAAAATATGGTGATGTTTCAGGAAATAATGGTTTAATTTGTTACAGGAAAAACATTTATGGCAGTGCAAAAAAAAAAAAAAAAAAGGTCATGTAAGTTATTTTACATACTTGTTAAGTGTTTGAAGGCCAATATAAAGACTGTTGAGTTTAATTCAATAGTTAATAGGGAACATTTCAAAAGTTGAACTGACCACAAAAATAAATTTGAATGATGTTTTAAGATGATTATTGTTTGAAGGAGAAGGAGATTGGACAGTCAGGATAAGGGACAACAGGAGCTTGAAATGGATGGAAATGATAACGGTGGAAAGGAGGCAATATGTTTGAAAGAAACAGAGAGTGCAAAATTGTCTCAGGAGGATGACTGAAGATAGAAGAAAGGACATCAGAGGTTGCCTCAGGATTATAATTCCGAATGTTCTTGGTAATGGAGTGGTGATGAAAGAAATAACAAACAGTGAGAGAGGGTATCTGAATTCAATTTTTGATATCTTGAATTGAAACTGTTTGCAGGATATCTGGTGAAAGTGTTTTTCATGTTGTTGGAAATATATAAATGAGCCCAGAGGAAGCCAGAAAAAATGATGTCTTGATTCGAACCTTGTCCACATTAAGAGAATAGCTTGAACCCATTGGACCAGGACAAATTTCATAGATTTGTGACCTGCAATAACACAGGGCCCCATTCTTAGACCAGGATACTGGTTTAATGCTCGCTGTAACTGTCTTGAAATTATTAATAATTTTGAACTAGTTGCTCCTTATTTTAATTTTGCACTGGATTCCACAAAATCTGTAATGGTCCTTCAGCTATAAAAGATTGACAAGGAACATAATGTAGACAGAGGAGAAGAGGACCTACATAACATATTTGGGGAAATGTTTCCATTAACAAGTCAGAAACAAAACAAAGACTGAAAAAGATGAAAGCTTATTGTCCCAGGAAATTCCAAATATCCTTGGGTGAACACTATAATTTTGTCGATACAAAGCAACTTTTAAATAATGGGGTAAAATGATCAGTGTATAATATTTATAAAATAACATATTTACGATTTGCAAACTACATGGTGTTTAAAATATCTTCTGAGTGTGCTAAGATGTGAAAAAAGAAAAAGAAAAATTTAAAATAAAATAAAAGGCTCTTAATTGGGCCTAAGATTTAACAGATGACCTATGTTTTCTTCACACCACCATTAGTTGCCACAGATAAGGCTGAGATATGGAGAAGAATAATGGCATATCAACTACAGATTTCATCCTCTTGGGTCTCTTTCCTGGGTTTCATCATGTTAGCCTTCTGGTCTACCTCATTCTTTTGATCTATCTCATAGCTATCACAGGTAACTCTGTTCTCATTTTTCTGATCTGAGTGAGCTTCAACCTCCACACTCCCATGTACTTCTTACTCAGCCAGCTCTCCCTCATCAACGTGGTCTACATCTCCAGCTCTGTTCCTAAGATGGTCATCAATCATTCCTTAGCAAAGCACAGCATCTCTTGTGTTGGCTGTGGAGTCTAGATATTCTTCTGCCTGACTCTTGGAAGAGCTCAGTGTCTCCTCTTAACCCCTATGTCCTTTGACTGATTTGTGGCCATTTGTAACCCATTGTGCTACCCAATCATCATGAACCTTAAGGTTTGCTTGCTAATGGCAGTGGTGTCATGGGCTGGGGGTGCTCTGAATTCACTTATTCAAACCATTTACACCACGCATTTCCCTGTCTGTGGACTGAAAGAGATCAATCACTTCTTCTGTGAGATGCCTGCCATCCTGCAGTTATCCTGTAAGGACACTTCAGATTATGAGATGGTGGTGTGCTTGATAAGTATTGCATTTATCCTAATCCCCTCAAGCCTCATAATGGCCTCCTACATTTGCATCTTCCTCACTATTCTCAGAATGAACTCTCCTAAGGAGAGAAACAAAACCCTGGCCACATGCTCTTCCCACTTGACTGTGGTGAGTCTCTACCTGGGACCAGGCATAGTGGTCTACATGACACAAGGCTCCTCCCACACTCCAGAGCTGGATCAGGGTCTCTCTGTGTTCTACACTATCTCACTCCCATATTGAACCCCCTCATCTACAGCCTGAGGAACAAGGAGGTGGCAGGGGCTTTGAGGAAGATCTTGGGGAGAAACCTCATATCAAAGTAATTTAGGAAACTCTACTGCCATAATTTACATCTAAAACAGTTCCAGTCCAGAAATCAAAGTTCCTAGGTTGCATCTTTTTCCCGCTATAATTTCAATTAAGGCATATAGATTATTTTAGGAATGGTTCATTGAGTCTTTAATCACCTTATTGTGTTTGAAGCAAATGATTCATTTCAGTAGAGTGCCTTTCATAGAAGTATTTGGAGAAAAAGGTAGTGAACAGATGGAAGCATATCTACTCATCTTCCTTATTCATTTACAAGAGTGGATAAGAATTCCTGTCACTCTTCTCTGTCATCTCAGGACAATCAGCTGTGACTTGTCATTTTAATTTTGACTGAGTATTAACCTGGTGGCACAATGGTTAAGCATTCAGCTACTGACCCAAAGGTCAGTGGTTTGAAACCACCAGGCACTCCACAGGAGAAAAATGAGACTGTTTCTGTAAAGATGTACAGCCTTGGAAACCCTATGGGACAGTTCTACTCTGTCCTATAGGGTCGCTATGAGTCCGAGTTGACTCGACAGCCGTGGGTTTGGTTTTGGTTATCAAACAGGTAGGAAAGAAAAGCAAAGGGGGAGACATGAGGACATTTGTGTTCTCTGAGAAGGACTGTTTTCTTCAGGCTGACATTGTTATTTTATGATGGAGTGGAACATAAAATAAAGTGAAAAACGCATTTATTACTTTGACAACCTTTAAGGAACAAATGTTCTGTTGCTTTTATTTCATTTTTTGTTTATTTTGCTTGATAGAATAAAATTTCATGCTGACTTCACAGTTACTCTATAATTTGCCAGTTTTGCTAGCATCATAAGTATAGCTTGACTCCTCTGTTATCCATATGATTGTGTCTTCTGTTATTCTTCTCTTCCTTCACTTCACTTTTACCATAGCGAGCACACAATATATTAAGTACAGTAAAACCTGTGAGAGCCAGAACTCGAGAGTACTGCTTTATTTTTCTGTGTATTACATCTTTTCCACTTTGACAGGTTGCAGTCCTATCACTTTTCTATCACTCTCTGTTAGTGGAAAATACTTGAGTTTTTCTTCTCTGACAGGTTTCTACCTTACAGAGGTTCCGTCTTTTACAGTTTTTACTGTGTACAACACCAACTAATCTATTCCTCAAACATGTTTCTGCCCCCATGGCCTTTGCATTTGCTATTCCCTAAACCTAGAATGCTCTTCCCCTCACTTCCTTTAGGTTTTCATTCAAAAGTCCAGGGCATCCTATCCAAAAATTTAAGTCTTTCTCCCGTACTTTAAATCTCCCTTCCCTGACAATTTTTTTCTTCTTAGTAATTATTACCATATAGTACAGTGTATATTTTACTTATTTATAATGTTTAATATCTGTTTCCCACATATCTCCCCCCACAAAGTAAGCCCCATCAGGGCAAGGATTTTTGTCTTTTTGTTCACTGCTCTGTCCTTAGTCCTAGAAGAGTTTGACACATAGTATATACTTTATAAATATCTGTTAAACAGATGAATAATTAGTTAGTATAGATTCAACAACTTCCAGATATATTAGAACTTGGCTAAAAGAGTGGATTTTTCTTCAGTGTATATTTGCTACGATTCTGGGGTAGTAGAGATTCATTTGAAAATTTTCAACCCTAACATGAACTGAAGAGAAATGACCAAAGATTATTAAAATTTAGGTCTTTCTAAAAAATATATATACTTCTTTCTTTGGTTAAAACAATTTTATTACTGCACACTTGGAACTTCTAATACAATACATGCTGTTTCTAATAAACACTGGAATAATTTTTCTAGCTTACAATTTATTTCCAATTCAATCTTTCACATATTCTGAGGTCTACACCGAGAAAGGATATTACTTCTTCAGGATTATTATGATGTCCTACTTTTATTAAATAAATTTCCCATCAGTTTAACGAGGCCAGATTTAATGACTTCAATAAAGGTTACTGTTACATTTAATTTGAAAATGTTACATCGCCATGACTGCCGGGCAATACCAAGAGGGCAGCTAGGAGCAGTCAGCCCTGGGTGCAGACATAAGGGGATAATGTTTAAAGATGACTTAAAAAAGAAATCAAGTCAAATAAAAGTCAGCCTGATTTTTATTATCTCTATTTATGGGCAATCTAAACTACATTGGTGATAAAATTCTCCTCCCTATCAGTGTGGATAACTCCCACCTCCTCCCCACATTGGTACACCCTAACATAATGGAGGCATAAATTGGTCAAAATAATGCCAGTCAGGCTACTTTTTGGTAAGTAGAAAAAATGTATATCAATTAAAAGTCTACTTATAAATAAGTTCCTTAGAAAGATAAATTTTTCTCTTCCAATGACATTGATTTTGTTAGATTAAGCAAATTTTAGTAAACTTCTTTCCTGGAAATATGATGTTAGCTTAAGCCAAACGCATTAGTTTCCTTTTCTAAGTCTCATATAAAGGTTTTATTCTAGACCAGATAGTTTGACTTAAAAGCTACCCAAAAGAGATATTAAGACTTCATTCTGAAAGACAAATTCTTAAGAATCCAATGCAAATTCATATTTTTGTTTCTTAAAATATAGTAATACTTGAGCTTCAGAGAAGGAGCAATGGTGGCAGAGTGGTTAAAGCACTCGACTGCTAACCAAAAGGTGAGCAGCTCAAATCCGCCAACCCTCTGTGGGAGAAAGATGTGGCAGTCTGCTTCTGTAAAGATTTACAGCCTTGCAAACCATATGGGGCAGTTCTACTCTGCCCTTTCGGGTCATTATGAGTCAGAATCGACTCCACAGCAGCGGGTTTAAGTTTCAGAAATAGCACATAAGAGTTAAAACTGGGTTGTTTCTTCCTATTCATGTTTATTCTTTTGCTATAATAATAAACTGGAGAATAATTAATATAATATATACCATTTTTAGAAATGTCATACTTACATGTATAATATTGACTGGGCTCATAACACATACTAGTCTTACAAGAAGTAGGTGTGGCAATAAGCGTATTTTGAAAATACAAACCAGTTTTATTTCTCTCCCAGTATTTCTCGTCTTCCTTTTGTCTCCCTTTTCAAGCAGTTCTCAATGTGTACTACGGAGCAGATATAATCTGTGAGCTTTTTGTTAGATCTTATTTCCAATAGATTAATTCCTGGGGCAACAGAGAAACATAGCCAAAATATTTTGGAGAAAAAACATGCACGGAGAGATCGGCAGCTCATCCAAACCCACTCCCTATTAGAAAAGTTTCAAGGGGATGGTGAAGCGTAGACAGAGGAAATACGAGGAGAGTACAGTGTTTTGTTAGTCTGTTGTACTTCATTACCTCAGCAGAATCTTGGGAAGGTGACAATACTTTACACAAAGTATTTGTGTCTTGCTTTATGGGTGGGGGGGGAGGAGGTTCCCATTACTCCTGCAAGACCCCAGAGGAAATGAGTATTAGTAAAGTTGCTGCCAGCTGATGTAACAGATAACCTACAAATTCCAGTGTCTTAACACAGTAAAAGTTTAGTTTTTGCTCATAAAAGTTCAATCCATAGAGATGGGGTGGGTGTATGGCTGTATTCCTTGCAGTAATTTGGAGATTCAGGCTGACAGTGGCTCTGCCGTCTTCAACATGTGATTTCCAAGACTAAATGGACATTGATGTACAGCCAACAGAGGGCAGAAGAAGGTGAAGGACTGAGTGAGAGGTTATTGTGGGCTAAACATAGATGTGGCAAACATCACATCTATCCATTTTCCATTGGCCAGTACCTAGTCTCATGCTACAACTACTGAAAAAGAGGCTGGGAAATATCATGTAGCTGTATTCCCAGAGGAAAGAAAACGGGTTTGGTGAAACTTAGCCAATATTTTCCACAAATGGTTTCTTGGCACAGGGTGATAATAACGTAACCATAGGCCTCAGCATAGCAGTAAAGTAGCAGAATAATACGCATACTCTTGAGTGTGGCATGGAAGCAGCTCTTAAAGAGGTCATATCCACAGAGGGTAATTACAAAAACCGTCAAAAATCTCCTTTACACTCAGTCTGTCACTGAACTGGGTCTCAACCAACTGATTCATTTCGCTTGAAAGAACATGTTTAAATCTTTTCTCCCACTGTTCACTACTCCTCAATTTTGTTATATTATCATAAACACTATAAAAATAAGTTGTTTCTGTGACAGCATTCCAGTAACACTTTTCCATATCCATGGTGTCTTCTCAGTTGAGAAAGTTTCAAACCTTCTCTTATAATTAACACACAAATAAAATCTATTATGCGGCTCTCTAAAATAGTGAATTTTTAGCACATCCTAACCCTGTATATTGATAGTCTTCAATAAAAGCAACAGAAACTAAAAGACATTCATCTCCTTAGTTGTTGTTACTCTTCAAAATTTATAGCTCACATTTATCAAATTTATTTATTAAATATTATATTATTACACTCATACTAGCGCCAGAAACTTTGCTAGGCATTTGTAACAAAAAATTTCACAAAAGATATATGAAATAAAATCAGATTCTTATGTTAGAGTATACACACTTGCAGGTTTAATATAGGAAGTCAGGGAAGACTTCTCTGAGGAAACCTCATTTAAGCTGAAATTGAAAAATAAGGAGTATCCAAGACAAGGTAGGGGACAAAAGTATTTCAGAAAAAGAATAGCACATAGGGGAATTCTAGTAGTTAGAAAGACTTTAGGGTAACAGTGGGTACTGATAAAAGGTCTTTGTGGTTGTGTTACCACAATAACATGGATTGGAGCCGTCTGTCACAGTAGCCAATTCTGAGACAGGGGTGAGGTGAGCAGCAAGAATTTCATTATATATCGATATATAGGAGACAGAGGGGAATAGATTCCTCCAAAAACCCATCTCCCCAACTGGAGACTCTCCAATGGCTTTATAGTGACAGGATTATGGGTCTTAGAAGTTTGTGTTAGTTCCCCCTTGAGGTGGTCATGTCCCAGATGAGTTAATCTTTTACTGGTATTCTTGAGGGTTTTCTGGTGACATCCTGGTTTTCTTTTCACCAGAAAGTTGCTTTGTTCAGTTTTTCATTCCTAGATCATTATCACTTGTTTTCCACCCTCCAACGAGGAACACTGGTTAATCTTAAACTTTTTATAGAGACTAGAAAGGGAGGGAAAAACAAGATCATGAAACAGTGCAGGGATTATCAATGAGGAGTAATAATAATGAGCCAGACCTATGCAGCCTTTTCCAATCCCCCCTTTTTATTGGAAGTTTCTCAATCTTGGGAAACAGGGTGTCACTTCTTTTCTGACTACTTCCTGCTGGTTAGGAGTGACGGCTAGGGTGAGAAACCTCCTGGTATCCACTAGGAGCCATAGATGGGGGTGATTTAGAGTGGAAATTGACTGCATCTTTGTGAATTATATGATATGCATCCCCAGAGCCTGAAAAAGGGGCATCCCAACTTACCTGGGTAAAAATTTCTCCACCCTTAAGGGTATTTGTAGTTTCTCTTGCCAATATTTTCATAAAACAGGGAACACAAAAACTAGAATAATCACTATTCCTAAGGTTATTAAGGGGGTTAACCAAGATTCCAAGGAAGGAAAGAGAGCCGGCTCCATACATTTTCTTGTGTTGATTTGGGGTCTGTCAGTTACCTTATGAATGGCATCTAACCCTATTTCAACTTCTCCTGTAGTATTTACCCAAGTGCAGCAAGTTTTATTTATTATAGCACACACACTTCCTGACTTTGCCAATAAGAAGTCTAAGGTAATTCTGTTGTCAAGGACCACTTCAACCAGGGAGTTCAAAGAGGTTTGTTGAGCTTTGAGTACTCTCTCAGTCCCAAGAGTTAATAGGTGAAGGGTATCTGATAAATTTCTGATAGCCATTTCCATGTGGTATACTCCTAATCTTGAGATAATCATTCTCAAGAACCACCACTTAAACCCAGTCTTCTCTAAGGACAAGGTTGTTATTTATGCCTGTCACCTCCAGGGAGACAGGATCTACAGAGAAAATATCCTGTCTCTTCTGAGGGACCTTTACAATTGTCTGGGTGGGTGATAGATGAACCTGAGTAGGGAAAGTTAGAAATTCCAAAGTACATTGCCCCACATAGTGAATTCCAGTCAGACACTGGATAGTCCAGTATAGGGCGATGCCTTTGGGATTGGGTTCTCACTAGCGGGGTATGCTTTTCCCCCTGGTGGGGCACACAAGGACCAATTTCCATTACAGCTATCTGGGATGCTAGTGTTAATATGGGACAACTGGGGAACAACTAGAGATTGATTACATGATGAGAGAAGTTAAAAAACTCGGAAAACTTGTTGGGCTACCTTTGTCCGGGGGTCTTGTGATTTAATTTCCCATTTGTGCCCTGAAGTATGCTTATAGAGCTCAGTGAGAGAGAAATGGTATAGAAAATGGGTATTGAACAAGACTTGCTCGTATCAGAACTTTTGGGGCACTATGGGTTAGGATGCGATTGGGTATATCTTTGTTATAGTCGAAAACTGGGGCTGCTAACAGACTTGAGGGAGCTCCTGATCGGGGAAGGTGATGGCACACCCAGCAGTTGCTAAGGTTCCCTCTGGTAGCCACTGCTTTGGACATGGTGGCTAGGCTGTTGGATGACCAGTACTGTCCATCTGGAAGATAGGCAGGTTCGTGATACCCCACAACAACAAATTGGATTCCCTCTCCCCTGCTTATCTCAGCATCTTGGGGTGACCCCTTTTTGTACTTTACACAATAGCATGTTCCAGTGTCAGATAAGGTTATATCTGAAACCGTGATTGAAAGTCCCAACTGTATGACTGAGTGGTATCAGCCATAGGTGTTACCTGGTTGGAGCCAGTGGTCCTGAAGTCCCAAACAGTTATTTGTCCTCTTTTGGGATCTTCCATATCCATTTAACTGGACCCACTGGAGCTAGGGATGATACTGCACATGGGAGGGTTAAATTGTCTCCAAACTTTAGGGTTAGAGCTCCCCTGGCTTGTAGAACCACCAGAATTTTTCCCATCCACACTTCCTGGAGAAATAAAAAGAAAACAAAAAACAGGGTTAGGACCATTATTCTGTAAGTTTCTTGAACTTGTATTTCAGATCTAGAATTGGAGTGCAGGAATGTGGTGGTTCTTTGACTTTTCTTCCTTTGGGTGGAGCTGCTTTCACCCTCGAGTGATGCTAATTTCAGTGATGAATGGGTGGTCAGGAGAACTTCAAAAGGCCCTTCCCACTTAGGGGCCAGTTGATCTTCTGGGTGTTGGTTCTTCCAGGTTTTCAACAGGACTCTGTCTCCTAGTTGGAACCTATGAAGGGGGATGTCAGAAGGAAAAGACAAGCGGGAAGAAGTGTATTGATTAACAGTGTTTATGACAGTTCCCAGAGAACGGACCCAATCTCTTTTCTCCACCATGGTCATCACAGAGGTGGGGAAAGTCAACTTTTTCAGGAATGGTCTCCCATATATTAATTCATAAGGGTTTAACCTGAGCCTGCTTCTAGGGGTTACCCATATTCTGAGCAGAGCAATGGGCAAAACTTGTACCAGGTGGAATTTGTCTCTTGGTAAAGTTTTGCCAAGGTCTTTTTTAAAGTATGATTCATCTTTTCAGTTTTTCCAGTTGATTGTGGTCTTCAAGCTGAGTGTAACTTCTAGTTTATATCTAAAGCCTTACTGACTTCTTCTGTAATTTTGCCATAAAAGCTCCTCCATTATCACTTGGGACTGATATTGGTAGACTGAAATGGGGTATGATTTCTTTGAGTAAAACCTTGGTCACTTCTTGGGCTTGTTGAGTCCAATAAGGGAAAGCCTCTACCCACCCCGAGTAGGTCTCCATGAAGACCAACAGGTATCTGAAGTTCCCAGGTGGCTGCGGCATCACTGTGAAATCCACTTGCCAGTCTTCTCCCATTTTTGTTCCCTAGTGGTGGGCTTCCGGTTCCATTGGGTGGGGCACAGTCTTCAGGTTGTTTCTTGCACATAGGTGACACATCTTTGTAACATCCCAGATGGTTTTTAGAAGATTTAGCTTGTGACCACCTGTTGGATCCATTCGAGACTGCCATCCCTCCCATAGTGAGTTCCTTCATGGAGAGCTGATACTATACAATATACTTGGGCATCGGGTAACTGTACTTTCCCTTCAGAGTATATCAGCCATTTAGAAGGAGAAGTGAGGTGATATCACCATTCTTTGGCCCTATCCAGGTCCTGGGTGGTGTAGATGGGTGTGGGAAGGTCGACAGAGTCCAGACGAGGGATCAAGACCATCTCTGCTCCCATCCCATCTCCTCGCATTGCAGCCTTCTTTCCTCCTGCATCCACTTTCCAGTTCCCTATTGCCTGGGGAGATTGTCCCTTCTGCTGTCTGGGACAATATACTACTGCCACCTGAAGGGGATCATTAACTGCCCTTAGGAATTCCAGGATTTCTGGTACGTGTTTTATTTCTTTGTTGGCAGATGTCAGGAGTTCCCTCTCTTTCCACAAGTCACTGTGTGAGTGAAGAAACAAGATGGACATATTTACTATCAGTATACACATTTATGCAACAGACTGCTCCTCGTTGCAGGGCTTTCCCAAAGGCTACAAGTTTGGCCTTTTGAGCTGAAGTGCCAGCAGGAAGTGGAGCTGCCTTTAAGACCTCAGTTCATGTTACCACTGCATATCCTGCCTTTTGACATCCTTCATATAGAAAACTACTACCATCTGTATATATTTCTGGGTCAATCAAAGGGACATCCGAGAGATCTGGTCTGCTAAAATAAGCTTCTTCAATTATCTCCAAGTAATCATGTATAGGAGCATCTTCTCAGGTGGGCAGAAGGGTGGCATGGTTAAGGGAAGAGATGGCCTTTAAGGTTACGTTTGGGTTATCTAGTAGGATTGTCTGATATCTTCCCATTCATCCTGCCATGAGTCAAAACCCCCTGTTTTTTTCTAAGAGGTGTAGAACAGTATGTGGTGTATTGATTGTTACCTTTAGTCCATGGGTGAATTTTTCAGCTTCTTGCAACAGGTCGCATGTGGTGGCCACAGTTTGAAGACACAGGGGGACATCCCCAGGCCACGTTGCCCAACTGTTTGGAAAAATAGGCCACTGGCCACCTGGCTGGCCCCAAGGTTTGAGTTAGTACCCCCACAGCAATTCCCTGCCTTTCACGTACAAACAATTCAAAAGGTTTTTGGAGGTCAGGCAATCCTAGTGCTGGGGCTGTCATTAATTTTCATTTAATTTTCTCAAAGGCTTATTGGCATTCTTTGGTCCATAGTAAAGGCTCTTTTTCTTCTCCTTTTAGAGCTTCATGTAGGGGTTTTGCGGTAAGTCTGAACCCTGCTATCTAAATCTGGCAAAAATCCAGCCATCCCAAGGAAACACCTAAGCTGCCGCCTAGAGGTGGGAGGTGTCACCAGTATGATAGCTTCTCGCTGATCCTGGAGGAGACCCTGCTGCCCCTGTGATACTTGAAATCCCAGATATTTTACTCGTTATTGGGATATCTGGACCTTTTTCTTGGAAGATCAATACTCACACTCAGCCAAATGATTCAAAACCAGTATAGTACTTTGGTCAGAGTCTTGTCTAGTCTCACTTGCTATTAGGAGATCTTCCACATATTTTAAGACAAGATCTCTTCCTAGCCTCAATGCCCTCAAGTCCTTGGCTAGTATCTCCCCAAAAATAGTGGGGGAATTCTTGAATCCCTGGACCACAATCTGCCATATGAGATGTTTCTTAGTCCCGTCTTGATACCAGTCCATTCAAAGGCAAACAGAGGTGGAGAATCGGGGTGCAGAGGAATGCAAAAGAAAGCATCCTTTAACTCCAGTACCTCAAACCAAGCACATTGACCAAGAGGGTATATGGGTTGGGCACAACTGAATGAATATCCTCTACTATTTGGTTGATTTTCCTTAAGTCTTGAACAAACCAATATTCCCCTGTCCCTGGTTTCAACACAGTTAGGATGGGGCATTATACAGGGACCGACAGAATTTTAAAAGTCCAATTTCTATATATCGATAAACCAATGGTGCAATTCCTTCTAAGGCTTCTTCATAGAGGGGATATTGCCTTTGGTTTATAACAGGTGCTCTGGGTTTCAAGGTTATTTTAACCAGTGTGGCTGACAGTTCGCCCAGGCCTTTCTGATGTCCAGAACTCCGGATTCACATTTTGTTGAATATGGGAAGGAATGCCACTAGATGTCACTATTTCCTCTTGCAACAATGTCACCTGCAAGGTGCATGCGTTTTCAGGCGGGATTTGCAGCAGTATTCGGGAAAGTTCAAAAGTGATTTGGGCCCCCAGTTTCAATAAGAGGTCTCTCACCAAAAGAGGGACAGGGCATTCCAGCATATAAAGGAACTCCTGATATAACAATTTCTTTCCAACTTCACAATTTATTGGCTGGAGTAAAGGTTGGCTGGCAAGCTTCCCTGAGACCCCCACCACCAGAGCAGTGCGTGGACAAAGGAGAGGTTCAGCCGTGTTCAAAACCAAAAAGGTGGCTCCCGTATCCAGAATGAAGTCAATAGGGCGCCCTCCCACCTTTAGGGTCACCCGAGGTTCACAGTGGGAGATAGGCAATGAAGGTTCTGATCCCAGGCCCCGTCATTCTGAATCATCTTCCTGCGGGCGCCCCTCCTGATAGGCTTGGAGGATAGTGGGTCGTGGTCGCCTTCCTCTGGCTTCTGGACATTCTCATTTTCAGTGTCCATGTTTTTTACAGTAAGCACACTGCTCAGGTCCCAGGGGTGGCCCCATCCCACACTCGGGGATTGTCCTTCTCCTGGCCCCCTGTTTTATTCCGGGACCTGGAGGGACTAGAGCAGCTGCCAGCAAAGCCGCTTTTTGCTTCATTTTTTTGTTTTTTCTTTAACTCCACCATCTGATCTCTGTTATTGAAGACCTTAAAAGCAATTGTGAGTATTTGCCCTATGGGCATCCCGAGTCCTCCCTCTAACTTCTGCAAGTTCTTCCGAATATTGGGAGCGTTTTGGGAAATGAAAATCATATTTAGAAGCCGGGAATTGTTAGGGTCCTCAGGATTTATACGGTGTATTGGCGGAACGCATCTGTCACTCCCTCTAAGAAAGTGGATGGGTCTTCCTTTTCCGCTTGAAAGACTTCCCTAACTTTTTGCAAGCTTTTGGGCTTAGGGGCCCCTTTCTTCAGTCCCGTAATCAAACAATCCAAGTATAGCTGAAGTCTATCTACCCCCACCTCTCAGTTATGATCCCAACCCTGGTGTCGTGTTGGAATGGCCTCCGTTCTCGAAGGTCAGGTTAATGGGTTCAGATTATGGAGACCATAGGCTTCTTTTCTAGCCTGTTCTAACACCACGTGGTGCTCCTCTGAAGTCAATAAAGTAGTTAAAAGGGCCTGTATGTCTGCCCGAGTGGGACAGTGATTAGAGAAAATGGAGAGGAATAATTCTGTCATTCTATTTGGGTCACTCTGGTATAGGGGTTATGAGTCTTTCAATTATACAAATCAGAAGCAGACAATGGAGTGTGTACGAGCATTGTTCCTTGAGGCTATCCCTCAGTGTCCATTCCAGCTGGGATCTCTCTTAAGGGAAATTGTTCTGCCTGAACCCCGACAGCCACCTCACTGAAAACAGTACCTTGACGGGTGTGTGTGTGGGAGATCATACCCGTGAAGTCGGGCTCTTACATCCCGATTCCCTTCCTTTATTGGTTTCTCCAAGCTGGCCGAACTAGAATCAGGCTTAGACCTTCTGGTGAGGGATTCTACCGTCATTCCTCCATCCAATCTGTCAGCTTCTACTGCACCTTCCCTATATGGGGACGGGGGGCCGAAGCAGTTGTCGGAGCTAGTCCTTCCAAGAGGGGATCCTCCAGTAAGGATTCGAGAAGCACTTTTGCCTTCGGCTTTCCGTGGAAAAGAATCTGGTTAGAGGGATTCAAAGTTTGATAGAGAGACATGAAAGCTTAAATATAGGGAACTTTGTCCCATTTTTTTCCCCTTCTACAAAACAAGTCATGCTGAAAAATTGTGCTGTAAGCCAAAGACCCATTTTGGGGCCAATGTTCCTGGTCCTCCAGCTGGTATTGGGGCCATATATTGTTATATAAGAATACCATTTTCTTCCTTGTCAGAGGCTCATAGCTATACCTCTTCCAGTTTGCTAGAATGCAGCCTAGAGGAGATTTGGCTGGGATAGACAGGCCTCCTGCCATAATGGGTGTTTTTCTTGAGCACCGTTTTTTACCAATGGATGAATCTCTCTTTTCTGAGCACAGTGGTGATTTATTATGCGGTGTTTCTGAAAATCCACCTCCTTTCTAATTATGCTTGATTCAGTCAGAATTCCCTGAATTCCTATTCTGGGCCCCCAACCTCCTTGGAGACTTCTTTCTCAGAACTAAAAAAAAAAAAAAAAAAAAAAAACTGGAACCAAAAATACTCTTGAATTTGGTGACAGGTTTTATACAGGTAAGGGTTAGCACGATGATGACACAAGAACACTGGGACTTCACAGGACAAGTACACATAAATAATATTAAATAAACACAAAACGTGATCCCACCAAGATGATGAAGGTGATCTCGGCAGCTTCAGCCTCTCAGACATCTCCCACCAGGTGACAGACGTTATCTTAGCAACCTCAACCTCCCAGACAATCCCGGGGGCATTCACACATCCTAAAACCAAGACTCTAGAGTCACCACAAGTCCCTTCTTGTGATACTACTCATGGGATCGATCATCAGATGTGCCTCCCGACTCAGAAACCCAGGGCTCAGGTCCCACTCTGGAACCCTCGGGCCTGCCCTATCCACCCCAGCCCTGAGCACAACAGGGAAAGGAGTCATGGAGTCACCTTGGTATCCATTTTATGCAGGTCTTGGTTTCTTTCACCCACCTCTTTTGGCACAGTTGGGGACTCGTGGTGCCATGGCAGACCCAGGTCTGGCTGATAGTCTCCCCAGAGGCAGATGAGACCTCCCCCGGCCACTTGTCAGGAGAGCTATTGATGAGCCCCAGGCCTTGCCCCAGGGCCACTGCATCTCAAGCAGCTGGATTTCCCCATATGGGCCACCAAATTTGTTACCACAATAACACAGATTGGAGCCACCTGGCGCGATAACCAATTCTGAGACAAGGGTGAGGTGAGCAGCAAGAGTTTTATTATATATTGATATATACGAGACAGCGAGGAATAGATTCCTCCAAAAACCCATCCCTCTAACTTGAGACTGGCGGAAGGCTTTACAGGGATAGGATTATGGGTCTTAGAAGTTTGTGTTGGTTCCCTCTTGATGTAGTCACATCCCAGATGAGTTAATCTTTTACTGATATTCTTGGGAGTTATTTGGCAACACTCTGGTTTTCTTGTCACAAGACGGGTGCTTTGTTCAGTTTTTCATTCCTAGATCATTATCACTTCTTTTCCACCCTCCAAGGAGGAACATCGGTTAATCTTAAACTTTTTTTTAAATTGTACTTCAGGTGAAGGCTGAAGAACAAATACTTTCTCATGAAACAGTAGTACACATATTGTTTTATGACATTGGTTAACAACTCCACATGTCAACCCTCTAACTTCTCAACCATTTTTTTTTGGTGAAAATGCACACAGCCAAAGATACACCATTTCAAAAATTTCTACATGCATAGTTCAGCCACATTGACTACGCTCTTCCAATTGTGCTGTTATTCTCACTTAAGACGAAGGCTTACAGAACAAAATAGTTTCTCATTTAACAGTTACTACAAATGTTGCCCTATGACAATGGTTAACAATCTCACAACAC